>NC_091283.1:700637104-700940134 GCF_032444005.1 Ranitomeya imitator
TTTCTGAAGCCCTTAAGGATGTCATGCTGGTATTTCCACGCCTGCTGGTCTGAATGAGTCTATGTCTTTGGCCATTCAGATCGATCGGCGCATACGTGAGCGCAAAGCTGTGCACCATCTGGCGGTATTCTCTGAGCATAGGCCTGAGCCTATGCAGTGTGATAGGACTTTGACCAGAGCTGAACGGCAAGAACACAGACGTTGGAATGGGCTGTGTTTTTACTGTGGTGAATCCACTCATGCTATCTCCGATTGTCCTAAACGCACTAAGCGGTTCGCTAGGTTTGCCACCATTGGTACGGTACAGTCTAAATTTCTTTTGTCCGTTACTCTGATTTGCTCTCTGTCATCCTATTCTGTAATGGCATTTGTGGATTCAGGCGCTGCCCTGAATTTGATGGACTTGGAGTTTGCCAGGCGCTGTGGTTTTTTCTTGGAGCCCTTGCAGTATCCTATTCCATTGAGAGGAATTGATGCTACGCCTTTGGCCAAGAATAAGCCTCAGTACTGGACTCAATTGACCATGTGCATGGCTCCTGCACATCAGGAGGATATTCGCTTTTTGGTGTTGCATAATCTGCATGATGTGGTCGTTTTGGGGTTGCCATGGCTACAGGTCCATAATCCAGTGTTGGATTGGAAATCTATGTCTGTGTCCAGCTGGGGTTGTCAGGGGGTACATGGTGATGTTCCATTGCTGTCAATTTCGCCTTCCACTCCTTCTGAAGTCCCTGAGTTTTTATCAGATTACCGGGATGTATTTGAAGAGCCCAAATCTGGTGCCCTACCTCCTCATAGGGATTGCGACTGTGCTATTAATTTGATTCCTGGTAGTAAGTTTCCTAAGGGCCGTCTGTTTAATTTATCTGTGCCAGAGCACGCCGCTATGCGGAGTTATATAAAGGAATCCTTGGAGAAGGGTCATATTCGTCCGTCGTCGTCACCATTGGGAGCAGGGTTCTTTTTTGTGGCCAAGATGGATGGTTCTTTGAGACCTTGTATTGATTACCGCCTTCTTAATAAGATCACAGTCAAATTTCAGTATCCTTTGCCGCTGCTGTCTGATTTATTTGCTCGGATTAAGGGGGCTAGTTGGTTCACCAAGATAGATCTTCGTGGTGCGTATAATCTTGTACGAATTAAACAGGGTGATGAATGGAAAACGGCATTTAATACGCCCGAGGGCCATTTTGAGTACCTGGTTATGCCATTCGGGCTTTCTAATGCTCCATCTGTGTTTCAGTCCTTTATGCATGACATCTTCCGAGAGTACCTGGATAGATTCATGATTGTATATTTGGATGACATTTTGGTCTTTTCGGATGATTGGGAGTCTCATGTGAAGCAGGTCAGAATGGTGTTCCAGGTCCTTCGTGCGAATTCCTTGTTTGTGAAGGGGTCAAAGTGTCTCTTTGGAGTTCAGAAGGTTTCATTTTTGGGTTTCATTTTTTTCCCCTTCTACTATCGAGATGGACCCTGTTAAAGTTCAGGCCATTTACGATTGGACTCAGCCGACATCTGTGAAAAGCTTGCAGAAGTTCCTGGGCTTTGCTAATTTTAATCGTCGCTTCATCGCTAACTTTTCCAGTATTGCTAAACTGTTGACTGATTTGACCAAGAAAGGTGCTGATGTGGTCAATTGGTCCTCTGCGGCTGTAGAGGCTTTTCTGGAGTTGAAGCGTCGTTTTGCTTCTGCCCCTATGTTGTGCCAGCCAGATGTTTCGCTCCCTTTTCAGGTGGAGGTTGATGCTTCTGAAATTGTTGCAGGGGCTGTTTTGTCGCAAAGAAGTTCTGATGGCTCGGTGATGAAACCCTGTGCCTTCTTTTCTAGAAAATTCTCGCCTGCTGAGCGCAATTATGATGTGGGCAATCGGGAGTTGTTGGCCATGAAGTGGGCATTCCAGGAGTGGCGACATTGGCTTGAAGGAGCTAAACATCGCGTGGTGGTCTTGACGGATCACAAGAATTTGACTTATCTCGAGTCTGCCAAACGGTTGAATCCTAGACAGGCTCGATGGTCGCTCATTTTCTCCCGTTTTGATTTTGTGGTTTCATACCTTCCGGGATCTAAGAATGTGAAGGCTGATGCCCTGTCAAGGAGTTTTGTACCTGACTCTCCGGGTGTTCTGGAGCCGACGGGTATTCTTAAAGAAGGGGTAATTTTGTCTGCCATTTCCCCTGAATTGCGGCGTGTGCTGCAAAAGTTTCAGGCTGATAGACCTGACTGTTGTCCTACGGAGAAACTGTTTGTCCCTGATAGATGGACTAGTAGAGTTATCTTGGAGATTCATTGTTCAGTGTTGGCTGGTCATCCTGGAATCTTTGGTACCAGAGATTTGGTGGCTAGATCCTTTTGGTGGCCTTCTTTGTCACGGGATGTGCGTTGTTTTGTGCAGTCCTGTGGGATTTGTGCTCAGGCTAAGCCCTGCTGTTCTCGTGCCAGTGGGTTGCTTTTGCCCTTGCCGATCCCGAAGAGGCCCTGGACGCATATTTCCATGGATTTTATTTCTGATCTCCCTGTTTCTCAAAAGATGTCGGTCATTTGGGTGGTTTGTGATCGCTTCTCTAAGATGGTCCATTTGGTACCCTTATCTAAACTGCCTTCCTCCTCTGATTTGGTGCCATTGTTTTTCCAGCATGTGGTTCGTTTGCATGGCATTCCGGAGAACATCGTCTCGGACAGAGGTTCCCAGTTTGTTTCGAGGTTTTGGCGGTCCTTTTGCGCTAAGATGGGCATTGATTTGTCTTTTTCTTCGGCTTTCCATCCTCAGACTAATGGCCAAACCGAACGAACTAATCAGACTTTGGAGACATATCTGAGATGCTTTGTTTCTGCGGATCAGGATGATTGGGTGTCCTTCTTGCCTTTGGCTGAGTTTGCCCTTAATAATCGGGCCAGCTCGGCTACTTTAGTTTCTCCTTTTTTTCTGTAATTCTGGTTTCCATCCTCGTTTCTCTTCAGGGCAGGTTGAGCCTTCGGACTGTTCTGGTGTGGATGCGGTGGTGGACAGGTTGCAGCAGATTTGGACTCATGTGATGGACAATTTGACATTGTCCCAGGAGAAGGCTCAACGTTTCGCTAACCGCCGGCGTTGTGTTGGTCCCCGACTTCATGTTGGGGATTTGGTTTGGTTGTCAATGACAACTTGTCATCTCGTCATGTTCCTATGAAGGTTTCCTCTCCTAAGTTTAAGCCTCGTTTCATTGGACCATATAAGATTTCTGAAGTTCTTAATCCTGTGTCATTTCGTTTGGACCTTCCAGGTTCTTTTGCCATCCATAATGTGTTCCATAGGTCGTTGTTGCGGAGATACGTGGCGCCTATGGTTCCCTCCGTTGATCCTCCTGCCCCGGTGTTGGTCGAGGGGGAGTTGGAGTATGTGGTGGAGAAGATTTTGGATTCTCGTGTTTCGAGATGGAAACTCCAGTACCTGGTCAAGTGGAAGGGTTATGGTCAGGAAGATAATTCCTGGGTTTTTGCCTCTGATGTTCATGCTGCCGATCTTGTTCGTGCCTTTCATTTGGCTCATCCTGATCGGCCTGGGGGCTCTGGTGAGGGTTCGGTGATCCCTCCTCAAGGGGGGGTACTGTTGTGAATTCTGTTGTCGAACTCCCTCCTGTGGTCGTGAATGGTACTTCGGCGAGTTCTGTCTATGGGCTCCCTCTGGTGGCTATGAGTGAAGCTGCTGCTTCTGAGGTTCCTTACACAGGTGACGTGGTTTATCCTTTGGTTGGCTGCTCTATTTAACTCCTCTCAGATCGTTACTCCATGCCAGCTGTCAATGTTTTTGCATTGGTTCAGTTCGCTCCTGGATCTCTCTGGTGACCTGCCTTCTCCTGCAGAAGCTAAGTT
This sequence comes from Ranitomeya imitator, assembly GCF_032444005.1. Taxonomy (NCBI): domain Eukaryota; kingdom Metazoa; phylum Chordata; class Amphibia; order Anura; family Dendrobatidae; genus Ranitomeya; species Ranitomeya imitator. The sequence continues at coordinate 700,640,958 of NC_091283.1, forward strand.
CCTGATAGTCATTATTTGTTCACTGTTTTCTTGTCCAGCTGGTTATCATGATTTTGTCTTGCTAGCTGGAAGCTCTGGGATGCAGAGTGGCCCTCCGCACCGTGAGTCGGTGCGGAGGTCTTTTTGTACTCTCTGCGTGGTCTTTTGTGGGTTTTTGTGCTGATCGCAAAGTTACCTTTCCTATCCTCTGTCTATTTAGTAAGTCTGGCCTCCCTGTGCTGAAACCTGTTTCATTTCTGCGTTTGTGACTTTCATCTTTACTCACAGTCAATATATGTGGGGGCTGCCTTTTCCTTTGGGGAATTTCTCTGAGGCAAGGTAGGCTTTATTTTCTTTCTCTAGGGCTAGCTAGCTCTTAGGCTGTGACGAGGCGCCTAGGGAGCGTCAGGAGCGCTCCACGGCTATTTCTAGTGTGTGTGATAGGATTAGGGATTGCGGTCAGCAGAGCTCCCACATCCCAGAGCTCGTCCTGTATAAGGTTTAACTATCAGGTCATTCCGGGTGCTCCTAACCACCAGGTCATAACACCCCAGTGTGTCCAGCAATCTGCCCCAGTATGTCCAGCATATTGCCCCAGTGTGTCCAGCATATTGCCTCCAGACAGTGTGTCCAGCAATCTGCCCCAGTGCGTCCAGCATTGCCCCCAGACAGTGTGTCCAGAATATTACCACCAGTGTGTCCAGCAATCTGCCCCAGTATGTCCAGCATTTCCCCCAGTATGTCCAGCATTTCCCCCAGTGTCTCCAGCATTGCCCCAGTGTTTCCAGCAATCTGCCCCAGTGTCCTCCAGCATTGCCCCAGTGTCCTCCAGCATTGCCCCAGTGTCCTCCAGCATTGCCCTAGTGTCCTCCAGCATTGCCCCAGTGTCCTCCAGCAATCTGCCCCAGTGTCATCCAGCAATCTGCCCCAGTGTCCTCCAGCATTGACCCAGTGTCTCCAGAAATCTGCCTCAGTGTCCTCCAGCATTGCCCCAGTGTCCTCCAGCATTGCCCCAGTGTCCTCCAGCCATCTGCCCCAGTGTCCTCCAGCCATCTGCCCCAGTGTCCTCCAGCCATCTGCCCCAGTGTCCTCCAGCCATCTGCCCCAGTGTCCGCCAGCCATCTGCCCCAGTGTCCTCCAGCCATCTGCCCCAGTGTCCTCCAGCAATCTGCCCCAGTGTCCTCCAGCCATCTGCCCCAGTGTCCTCCAGCCTTCTGCCCCAGTGTCCTCCAGCCATCTGCCCCAGTGTCCTCCAGCATTGCCCCAGTGTCCTCCAGCAATCTGCCCCAGTGTCCTCCAGCAATCTGCCCCAGTGTCCTCCAGCCATCTGCCCCAGTGTCCTCCAGCCATCTGCCCCAGTGTCCTCCAGCATTGCCCCAGTGTCCTCCAACAATCTGCCCCAGTGTCCTCCAGCATTGCCCCAGTATCCTCCAGCATTGCCCCAGTGTCCTCCAGCATTGCCCCAGTGTCCTCCAGCAATCTGCCCCAGTGTCCTCCAGCAATCTGCCCCAGTGTCCTCCAGCATTGCCCCAGTGTCCTCCAGCATTGCCCCAGTTTCCTCCAGCATTGCCCCAGTGTCCTCCAGCATTGCCCCAGTGTCCTCCAGCAATCTGCCCCAGTGTCCTCCAGCAATCTGCCCCAGTGTCCTCCAGCAATCTGCCCCAGTGTCCTCCAGCAATCTGCCCCAGTGTCCTCCAGCATTGCCCCAGAGTCCTCCAGCAATCTGCCCCAGTGTCCTCCAGCAATCTGCCCCAGTATCCTCCAGCAATCTGCCCCAGTGTCCTCCAGCATTGACCCAGTGTCCTCCAGCATTGCCCCAGTGTCCTCCAGCAATCTGCCCCAGTGTCCTCCAGCAATCTGCCCCAGTGTCCTCCAGCATTGCCCCAGTGTCCTCCAGCAATCTGCCCCAGTGTCCTCCAGCACTGCCCCAGTGTCCTCCAGCAATCTGCCCCAGTGTCCTCCAGCAATCTGCCCCAGTGTCCTCCAGCATTGCCCCAGTGTCCTCCAGCATTGCCCTCAGTGTGTCCACCGTTATAAAAAAAAAAAAAAAAAAAAGTCTCCTCACCTGTCCGCGCTCCAGCGGTGAGCTCCTTCCAACAGAGCACACTCGCCGGCGACTGACAATGACGTCAGAAGCCGGCGACGTGTGCGCCTGCGGCCGACATCAGTTGCCAGCCTCCAATAGGCTGGCAGCTGTTGTTAACTATTGACGTGCGGGCACGAGCCCGCACGTCAATAGGAAACCGCCGCAGCGCCGGAAGGGGCCCGGTGAGCAGATGAGAAGGGGCCCGATGCGGGCCCCCTCTCTCTGCCCACCGGGTATGGCGGGGGCACATAAATGCCGGCGGCGGCCGCCGGCATTCACAGATGATTATCAGAGGGTCAATCTGTGCGGTAGCCCAGGGCCCCCCCCAGACCACTGGGCCCTGGGCTACCGCCCATACCGCCCTCTGATAATTCGCCCCTGACTGGAGGACTAGTGGAAGGAGGGACCGCAGACAGGCGTAGTAGGCCTAACATAACAAAAGTGGGCTGTAGGCACTTTAAAAAAGGTTCCAGGGGTACATGGGCAGCAGTGGTCTGGTCAGTGGAGGACTAGTGGAAGGAGGGACCGCAGACAGGCGTAGCAGGCCTAACATAACAAAATTTGGCTGTAGGCACTTTTAAATTGGTTCCAGGGGTACACGGGCAGCAGTGGTCTGGTCAGTGGAGGACTAGTGGAAGGAGGGACCGCAGACAGGCGTAGTAGGCCTAACATAACAAAATTTGGCTGTAGGCACTTTTAAATTGGTTCCAGGGGTACTCGGGCAGCAGTGGACAGGTCACTGGAGGACTAGTGGAAGGAGGGACCGCAGAAAGGCGTAGTAGGCCTAACATAACAAAATTTGGCTGTAGGCACTTTTAAACTGGTTCCAGGGGTACACGGGCAGCAGTGGTCTGGTCAGTGGAGGACTAGTGGAAGGAGGGACCGCAGACAGGCGTAGTAGGCCTAACATAACAAAATTTGGCTGTAGGCATTTTTAAATTGGTTCCAGGGGTACACGGGCAGCAGTGGACAAGTCACTGGAGGACTAGTGGAAGGAGGGACCGCAGACAGGCGTAGTAGGCCTAACATAACAAAATTTGGCTGTAGGCACTTTTAAATTGGTTCCAGGGGTACACGGGAAGCAGTGGTCTGGTCAGTGGAGGACTAGTGGAAGGAGGGACCGCAGACAGGCGTAGTAGGCCTAACATAACAAAATTTGGCTGTAGGCACTTTTAAATTGGTTCCAGGGGTACACAGGCAGCAGTGGTCTGGTCAGTGGAGGACTAATGGAAGGTGGGACCGCAGACAGGCGTAGTAGGCCTAACAAAACAAAAATTGGCCGTAGGCACTTTAAAATTGGTTCCAGGGGTACACGGGCAGCAGTGAACAGGTCACTGGAGGACTAGTGGAAGGAGGGACCGCAGACAGGCGTAGTAGGCCTAACATAACAAAAGTGGGCTGTAGGCATTTTTAAATTGGTTCCAGGAGTACACGGGCAGCAGTGGTCTGGTCAATGGAGGACTAGTGGAAGGAGGGACCGCAGACAGGCGTAGTAGGCCTAACATAACAAAATTTGGCTGTAGGCACTTTTAAATTGGTTCCAGGGGTACACGGGCAGCAGTGGTCTGGTCAGTGGAGGACTAGTGGAAGGAGGGACCGCAGACAGGCGTAGTAGGCCTAACATAACAAAATTTGGCTGTAGGCACTTTTAAATTGGTTCCAGGGGTACACGGGCAGCAGTGGTCTGGTCAGTGGAGGACTAGTGGAAGGAGGGACCGCAGACAGGCGTAGAAGGCTTAATATAACAAAATGTGGCTGTAGGCACTTTTATATTGGTTCCAGGGGTACACGGGCAGCAGTGGTCTGGTCAGTGGAGGACTAGTGGAAGGAGGGACCGCAGACAGGCGTAGTAGGCCTAACATAACAAAATTTGGCTGTAGGCACTTTTAAATTGGTTCCAGGGGTACACGGGCAGCAGTGGTCTGGTCAGTGGAGGACTAGTGGAAGGAGGGACCGCAGACAGGCGTAGTATGCCTAACATAACAAAATTTGGCTGTAGGCACTTTTAAATTGGGTCCAGGGGTACACGGGCAGCAGTGGACAGGTCACTGGAGGACTAGTGGAATGAGGTACCGCAGACAGGCGTAGTAGGCCTAACATAACAAAATTTGGCTGTAGGCACTTTTAAATTGGTTCCAGGGGTACACGGGCAGCAGTGGTCTGGTCAGTGGAGGACTAGTGGAAGGAGGGACCGCCGAAAGGCGTAGTAGGCCTAACATAACAAAATTTGGCTGTAGGCACTTTTAAATTGGTTCCAGGGGTACATGGGCAGCAGTGGTCTGGTCAGTGGAGGACTAGTGGAAGGAGGGACCGCAGACAGGCGTAGTAGGCCTAACATAGCAAAATTTGGCTGTAGGCACTTTTAAATTGGTTCCAGGGGTACACGGGCAGCAGTGGTCTGGTCAGTGGAGGACTAGTGGAAGGAGGGACCGCAGACAGGCGTAGTAGGCCTAACATAACAAAATTTGGCTGTAGGCACTTTTAAATTGGTTCCAGGGGTACACGGGCAGCAGTGGTCTGGTCAGTGGAGGACTAGTGGAAGGTGGGACCGCAGACAGGCGTAGTAGGCCTAACACAACAAAAATTGGCTGTAGGCACTTTAAAATTGTTTCCAGGGGTACACGGGCAGCAGGGGGCAGCTCACTGGAGGACTAGTGGAAGGAGGGACCGCAGACAGGCGTAGTAGACCTAACATAACAAAATTTGGCTGTAGGCAATTTTAAATTGGTTCCAGGGGTACACAGGCAGCAGTGGTGTGGTCAGAGGAGGACTAGTGGAATGAGGGACCGCAGACAGGCGTAGTAGGCCTAACATAACAAAATTTGGCTGTAGGCACTTTTAAATTGGTTCCAGGGGTACACGGGCAGCAGTGGACAAGTCACTGGAGGATTAGTGGAAGGAGGGACCGCAGACAGGCGTAGTAGGCCTAACATAACAAAAATTGGCTGTAGGCACTTTAAAATTGGTTCCAGGGGTACACGGGCAGCAGTGGACAGGTCACTGGAGCACTAGTGGAAGGAGGGACCGCAGACAGGCGTAGTAGGCCTAACATAACAAAATTTGGCTTTAGGCAGTTTTTAATTGGTTCCAGGGGTACACGGGCAGCAGTGGTCTGGTCAGTGGAGGACTAGTGGAAGGAGGGACCGCAGACAGGCGTAGTAGGCCTAACATAACAAAATTTGGCTGTAGGCACTTTTAAATTGGTTCCAGGGGTGCACGGGCAGCAGTGGTCTGGTCAGTGGAGGACTAGTGGAAGGAGGGACCGCAGACAGGCGTAGTAGGCCTAACATAACAAAATTTGGCTGTAGGCACTTTAAAATTGGTTCCAGGGGTACACGGGCAGCAGTGAACAGGTCACTGGCGGAATAGTGGAAGGAGGGACCGCTGACAGGCGTAGTAGGCCTAACATAACAAAATTCGGCTGTAGGCACTTGCAATTCTCTTGCAGGGGTACACAGGCAGCATTAGTGTTGTCAGCGGAGGCCGATTGTAATGAGTGTCTGCCAGTTAGTACTCCCAAAAAATAAATAGATGTTAATGTCTCGCATTACAACAAAACCAAAACACAAAAGGGTGGAATACTTAGGTACAGGGGTGGGCACCTCTACTGAGTTTTAGACCTAGTAATTTGGCGCAAATTATTTACTGGTGTAAATATAGGACACTGCCCCTGACTATGTTAAGTACCATCATACATGTCAACACAATAGTATTGTCAGTGCCAGGCATTGAATGATGTCAGCGCATAGACTAAACATTGGTGGAACTGTGACAGATAATTGTGCAAGTGGTGGAGCAATGTTTGAGCGGGGGGGGGGGAACTCTCTTGTGGCCGGCGGTACAGGCCCAGGGCCCCTCATGTTACAACAGTGTGTCTGACGTTGGGTGCGCACCACCACCGCCAGAGACACTTTATTGTACTATGAGGGACCCTGTGGCAGTGCCGTCGACCAAAAGCGGGCACACCCACCTCTTCAGACAAACGGCACTCTCACGGGTGCTTGCGCCAAGTGGCGAGACCACGGCCCCGTGGGGGGAGTTTGGCCATTTAGGGAGGTGTAAACATGTCGTATGCTGGACAATCAGCTGCTGCAAATTACGCGATTTGAAAAGTCTGTCAGAGTAGTCCGCAAGCAAGACCTTTTCATAGGAAAGCTAGGTGTCAGCCGGGCAAGGTGGGGCAAAAGAATTCGAAATCCAGTTGTGGTTCATTTTAATGAAGGTTAGATCATCAACATTTTGGGTAGCCAGACGAGTCCTTTTTTCGGTTAATATTGAACCTGCAGCACTGAATACTCTTTCTGATAGGACACTAGCTGCCGGGCAAGCAAGCTCCTGCAATGCATATTCTGCCAATTCTGGCCAGGTGCCTAATTTGGATGCCCAGTAATCAAATGGGAATGACGGTTGAGGGAGAACATCGATAAGGGATGAAAAATAGTTTGTAACCATACTGGACAAATGTTGTCTCCTGTCACTTTGAATTGATGCTGCAGTACTTGTCCTGTCTGCGGTCATAGCAAAATCACTCCACAACCTGGTCAGAAAACCCCCCTGTCCAACGCCACTTCTGATTTGTGCACCTCTAACGCCTCTGGCCTGCTGCCCCCTGCAGTTCGTGTGATAACGCTCACCGTCGCTGTGTGCTGGGAATGCCTGAATCAAACGGTCAACAAGAGTTGATTGTTTGGTTGCTAATATTAGTTCCAAGTTCTCATGTGGCATAATACTTTGCAATTTGCCTTTATAGCGAGGATCAAGGAGGCAGACCAACCAGTAATCGTCATCGTTCATCATTTTAGTAATGCGTGTGTCCCTGTTGAGGATACGTAAGGCATAATCCGCCATGTGGCCCAAAGTTCCAGTTGTCAAATCTGCGGTTGTGCTGGGTTGAGGGGCTGTTTCAGGCAAATCTACTTCACTTGTGTCCCTCAAAAACCCAGAACCCGGCCTTGCCACGCCACCAATTTCCAGTGTCCCCAGAAAAGCTTCTTCATTAAAAAAATACTCATCCCCATCATCCTCCTCGTCCTTCTCACCCTGTTCGCCCGCTACCTCGTCCTGTACACTGCCCTGACCAGACAATGGCTGACTGTCATCAAGGCTTTCCTCTTCCTCTGCTGCAGACGCCTGCTCCTTTATGTGCGTCAAACTTTGCATCAGCAGGCGCATTAGGGGGATGCTCATGCTTATTATGGCGTTGTCTGCACTAACCAGCCGTGTGCATTCCTCAAAACACTGAAGGACTTGACACATGTCTTGTATCTTCGACCACTGCACACCTGACAACTTCATGTCTGCCATCCTACTGCCTGCCCATGTATGTGTATCCTCCCACAAATACATAACAGCATGCCTCTGTTCGCACAGTCTCTGAAGCATGTGCAGTGTTGAGTTCCACCTTGTTGCAACGTCTATGATTAGGCGATGCTGGGGAAGGTTCAAAGACCGCTGATAGGTCTGCATACGGCTGGAGTGTACGGGCCAACGGCGGATATGCGAGCAAAGTCCGCGCACTTTGAGGAGCAGGTCGGATAACCCCAGATAACTTTTCAGGAAGCACTGCACCACCAGGTTTAAGGTGTGAGCCAGGCAAGGAATGTGTTTCAGTTGGGAAAGGGAGATGGCAGCCATGAAATTCCTTCCGTTATCACTCACTACCTTGCCTGCCTCAAGATCTACAGTGCCCAGCCACGACTGCGTTTCTTTCTGCAAGAACTCGGACAGAACTTCCGCGGTGTGTCTGTTGTCGCCCAAACACTTCATAGCCAATACAGCCTGCTGACGCTTGCCAGTAGCTGCCCCATAATGGGACACCTGGTGTGCAACAGTGGCAGCTGCGGATGGAGTGGTTGTGCGACTGCGGTCTGTGGACGAGCTCTCGCTTCTGCAGGAGGACGAGGAGGAGGAGGAGGGGGTGCGAACGGCTACAGCCAACTGTTTCCTAGACCGTGGGCTAGGCAGAACTGTCCCAAAATTGCTGTCCCCTGTGGACCCTGCATCCACCACATTCACCCAGTGTGCCGTGATGGACACGTAACGTCCATGGCCATGCCTACTGGTCCATGCATCTGTTGTCAGGTGCACCTTTGTACTCACAGATTGCCTGAGTGCATGGACGATGCGCTTTTTAACATGCTGGTGGAGGGCTGGGATGGCTTTTCTCGAAAAGAAGTGTCAACTGGGTAGCTCGTAGCGTGGTACAGCGAAGTCCATCAGGGCTTTGAAAGCTTCGCTTTCAACTAACCGGTAGGGCATCATCTCTAACGAGATTAGTTTAGCTATGTGGGCGTTCAAACCCTGTGTACGCAGATGCGAGGCTAAGTACTTCCTTTTTCTAACCATAGTCTCATGTAGGGTGAGCTGGACTGGAGAGCTGAAGATCGTGGAACTAGCGGGGGTGCCGGTGGACATGGCAGACTGAGAGACGGTGGGAGATGGTATTGTTGCTGCCAGTGCCCTAGATGCAGTGTTTCCTACTACGAAACTGGTGATTCCCTGACCCTGACTGCTTTGGCCTGGCAAAGAAACCTGCACAGATACTGCAGGTGGTGCGGAAAATGGTGGCCTTACACTGCCGGAAGGGATGTAGCGTTGCTGACTAGCTTCATTGGTCGAGGGTGCTACAACCTTAAGGGACGTTTGGTAGTTAGTCCAGGCTTGCAAATGCATGGTGGTTAAATGTCTGTGCATGCAACTTGTATTGAGACTTTTCAGATTCTGACCTCTGCTTAAGGTAGTTGAACATTTTTGACAGATGACTTTGCGCTTATCAATTGGATGTTGTTTAAAAAAATGCCAGACTGCACTCTTTCTAGCATCGGATCCCTTTTCAGGCATTGCAGACTGAGCTTTAACCGGATGGCCACGCTGTCCTCCAACAGGTTTTGGCTTTGCCACGCGTTTTGGGCCAGATACAGGCCCGGCAGATGGAACCTGTTGCGATGTTGATGCCTGCTGCGGCCCCTCCTCCTCCGCTTCAGAACTACTGCCGCCTGCACCCTGTTCCCCCAATGGCTGCCAATCGGGGTCAACAACTGGGTCATCTATAACCTCCTCTTCTAGCTCGTGTGCAACTTCGTCTGTGTCACCGTGTAAGTCGGTGGTATAACGTTCGTGACGGGGCACCATAGTCTCATCAGGGTCTGATTCTGGATCAGTACCCTGCGAGGGTAATGCTGTGGTCTGAGTCAAAGGACCAGCATAGTAGTCTGGCTGTGGTTGTGCATTAGTGCACTCCATGTCAGATTCAACTTGTAATGGGCATGGCCTTTTAACTGTTTCACTTTCTAAGCCAGGGACGGTATGTGTAAAGAGCTCCATGGAGTAACCCGTTGTGTCGCCTGCTGCATCCTTCTCTGTTGCTGTTTTTGCTGAAGAGGACAAGGACAAGGACAAGGACTTGTCCCTGACCGTGAACATCCACTAACGACGCGCTGCTTTTACATTTACCAGTTTCAGAAGAGGAGGCAAAAGAGCTAGAGGCTGAGTCAGCAAGGTAAGCCAAAACTTGCTCTTGCTGCTCCGGCTTTAAAATCGGTTGTCCTACTCCCAGAAAAGGGAGCGTTCGAGGCCTTGTGTAGCCAGACGACGAACCAGGCTCCACAGCTCGAGACTTAGGTGCTATATTGTTTTTCCCACGACCACCCGATGCTCCACTACCACTACCATCACTACCAGCTGGCAATGAACGCCCACGGCCACGACCTCTTCCACCAGACTTCCTCATTGTTTTAAAAACGTCACCAAACTAACGGTATTTGTTACTGTCAAACAACTTACAAGGTGAACTCTAACCTCTGTATGATTTAGAGATACCTTTATAGGTGGGTGAGACTGCAAGGAAAATCAGGCACGATGTTACACACTCTGTTTTCTGTGGCACCAAATGAGAGAGATGCCACACACGCAGGACTGTCACTCAAGCACAAAGGTCAATATTAATCTCCCACTGTTTTTTTTTTTTCAGGGAGAATTTAGACACCAAATTAAAAAAAAAAAACACTAGGCTTTCTATGGCCCACTATTTAAGAGAGATGGCACACTCAGGACTGGCACACAAGCAGAAAGGCCAATATTAATCTCCCACTGTTTTTTTTTTTTTCAGGGAGAATTTAGATACCAAATTTAAAATAAACAAAAAAAAGGCTTTCTATGGCCCACTATTTAAGAGAGATCGCACACTCAGGACTGGCACACGAGCAGAAAGGCAAATATTAATCTCCCACTGTTTTTTTTTTTTTTTTTTTCAGGGAGAATTTAGATACCAAATTAAAAAAAAAATATATATAGGCTTTCTATGGCCCACTATTTAAGAGAGATGGCACACTCAGGACTGGCAAACAAGCAGAAAGGCCAATATTAATCTCCCACTGATTTTTTTTATATTTCAGGGAGAATTTAGATACCAAATTTAAAATAAAAAAAAACTAGGCTTTCTATGGCCCACTATTTAAGAGAGATGGCACACTCAGGACTGGCACACGAGCAGAAAGGCCAATATTAATCTCCCACTGTTTTTCTTTTTTTCAGGGAGAATTTAGATACCAAATTAAAAAAAAAAAATCTAGGCTTTCTATGGCCCACTATTTAAGAGAGATGGCACACTCAGGACTGGCACATGAGCAGAAAGGCCAATATTAATCTCCCACTGTTTTTTTTTTTTTCAGGGAGAATTTAGATACCAAATTTAAAATAAAAAAAAACTAGGCTTTCTATGGCCCACTATTTAAGAGAGATGGCACACTCAGGACTGGCACACAAGCAGAAAGGCCAATATTAATCTCCCACTGATTTTTTTATTTTTCAGGGAGAATTTAGATACCAAATTTAAAATAAATAAAAACTAGGCTTTCTATGGCCCACTATTTAAGAGAGATGGCACACTCAGGACTGGCACATGAGCAGAAAGGCCAATATTAATCTGCCACTGTTTTTTTTTTTCAGGGAGAATTTAGATACCAAATTTAAAATAAAAAAAACTAGGCTTTCTATGGCCCACTATTTAAGAGAGATGGCACACTCAGGACTGGCACACAAGCAGAAAGGCCAATATTAATCTCCCACTGATTTTTTTATTTTTCATGGAGAATTTAGATACCAAATTTAAAATAAAAAAAAACTAGGCTTTCTATGGCCCACTATTTAAGAGAGATGGCACACTTTGGACTGGCACACGAGCAGAAAGGCAAATATTAATCTCCCACTGTTTTTTTTCAGGGAGAATTTAGATACCAAACTAAAAAAAAAAAATATATAGGCTTTCTATGGCCCACTATTTAAGAGAGATGGCACACTCAGGACTGGCAAACAAGCAGAAAGGCCAATATTAATCTCCCACTGATTTTTTTATTTTTCAGGGAGAATTTAGATACCAAATTTAAAATAAAAAAAAACTAGGCTTTCTATGGCCCACTATTTAAGAGAGATGGCACACTCAGGACTGGCACACGAGCAGAAAGGCCAATATTAATCTCCCACTGTTTTTTTTTTTTTCAGGGAGAATTTAGATACCAAATTAAAAAAAAAAAAAATAGGCTTTCTATGGCCCACTATTTAAGAGAGATGGCACACTCAGGACTGGCAAACAAGCAGAAAGGCCAATATTAATCTCCCACTGATTTTTTTTTTCAGGGAGAATTTAGATACCAAATGTAAAATAAAAAAAAACTAGGCTTTCTATGGCCCACTATTTAAGAGAGATGGCACACTCAGGACTGGCACACAAGCAGAAAGGCCAATATTAATCTCCCACTGATTTTTTTATTTTCATGGAGAATTTAGATACCAAATTTAAAATAAAAAAAAACTAGGCTTTCTATGGCCCACTATTTAAGAGAGATGGCACACTCAGGACTGGCACACGAGCAGAAAGGCCAATATTAATCTCCCACTGTTTTTTTTTTTTCAGGGAGAATTTAGATACCAAATTTAAAAAAAAAAAATAGGTTTTCTATGGCCCACTATTTAAGAGAGATGGCACACTCAGGACTGGCAAACAAGCAGAAAGGCCAATATTAATCTCCCACTGATTTTTTTATTTTTCAGGGAGAATTTAGATACCAAATTTAAAATAAAAAAAACTAGGCTTTCTATGGCACACTATTTAAGAGAGATGGCACACTCAGGACTGGCACACGGGCAGAAAGGCCAATATTAATCTCCCACTGTTTTTTTTTTTTTTTTTCAGGGAGAATTTAGATACCAAATTTAAAATAAAAAAAAACTAGGCTTTCTATGGCCCACTATTTAAGACAGATGGCACACTCAGGACTGGCACACAAGCAGAAAGGCCAATATTAATCTCCCACTGATTTTTTTAATTTTTCATGGAGAATTTAGATACCAAATTTAAAATAAAAAAAAACTAGGCTTTCTATGGCCCACTATTTAAGAGAGATGGCACACTAAGGACTGGAAAACAAGCAGAAAGGCCAATATTAATCTCCCACTGTTTTTTTTTTCAGGGAGAATTTAGATACCAAATTTAAAATAAAAAAAAAATAGGCTTTCTATGGCCCACTATTTAAGAGAGATGGCACACTCAGGACTGGCACATAAGCAGAAAGGCCAATATTAATCTCCCACTGGTTTTTTTTTTCAGGGAGAATTTAGATACCAAATTAAAAAAAAAAAAATAGGCTTTCTATGGCCCACTATTTAAGAGAGATGGCACACTCAGGACTGGCACTCTAGCAGAAATGCCAATCTTAATCTCCCACAACTTATTTTTTTAGGGAGAATTAAAAAAAAAATGTCCTACAATTACTATATACCCTGCAGTAATCTCAGACAGGTATGGCAGGCAGCAATAAGAAGGAGTGGACTGCTGCACAAATTAAATCAAAAGTGTGGACAAACAAAAAAGATAGCTGTGCAGAAAGGAAGGAACAGCAGGATTTGTGCTTTGAAAAAAACAGTTGGTTTGCACAGCGGCGTACACACAGCAATGCAGCTATCAGGGAGCCTTCTAGGGCAGCCCAATGAGCTACAGCGCTGAGGAAAAAAAAATGTAGCTTCCACTGTCCCTGCAAACAAAGGTGGTGTTGGACAGTGGAAATCGCTACAGCACAAGCGGTTTGGTGGTTAATGGACCCTGCCTAACACTATCCCTGCTTCTGATGAAGCGGCAGCAACCTCTCCCTATGCTCAGATCAGCAGCAGTAAGATGGCGGTCGGCGGGAACGCCCCTTTATAGCCCCTGTGATGCCGCAGACAGCAAGCCAATCACTGCAATGCCCTTCTCTAAGATGGTGGGGACCAGGACCTATGTCATCACGCTGCCCACACTCTGCGTCCACCTTCATTGGCTGAGAAATGGCGCTTTTCGCGTCATTGAAACGCGACTTTGGCACGAAAGTCGCGAACCGCATGGCCGACCCAACACAGGGATCGGGTCGGGTTTCGTGAAACCCGAATGTGCCAAAAGTCGGTGACTTTTGAAAATGAACGATCCGTTTCGCTCAACCCTAGTGCTGAGTGTTTTTCTCTGTGCAGCCAGCACTTCCGAGCACCAACTGGCGGTATTGGAGCCCAGGGAATCCAGGAGGAGCAGAGTGTATTCCGAGGCCTGCACTGGAGGCAGTTTAATATCTGTTGTGTCTGCGTGGCGGTCGCTGGACACGTTGCCGGATACACAGCAGGGGAGCAGCTGGCATTACTGAACCCCATTGACACATGAGCGAGTGTTTTCTCTGTGCAGCCAGCACTTCCGGGCACCAACTGGCAGTATTGGAACTCAGGGAATCCAGGAGGAGCAGAGTGTAGGCCGAGGCCTGCAATTGAGGCAGGTTAATGTCTGTTGTTGTGCCAGCATGGCGGTCACTGGACACATTGCCGGATACACAGCAGGGGAGCATCTGGCGTTACTGAGCCCCACTGACACATGAGCGAGTGTTTTTCTCTGTGCAGCCAGCACTTCCGAGCACCAACTGGCGGTGTTGGAGCCCAGGGAATCCAGGAGGAGTAGGGTGTAGGCCGAGGCCTGCAAAGGAGGCAGGTTAATGTCTGTTGTTGTGGCAGCGTGGCGGTCGCTAGACATTTTGCTGGATACACAGCAGGGGAGCAGCTGGCATTACTGAACCCCAATAATACTGGGTCATGTGTTGATTGTGCAGCCGGCACTTCTGAGCAGCAACTGGCAGTGTTGGAGCCCAGGGATTAAAGATCAGGTTGAAGAAACATGAACACAACAGGACACCCGGATACTGTTGCCAACCAAGTACGGTAGTTATTCTGGAGGAGGAGTGGCAAATTCCTGCAAGATCCAGGCCTTGTTCATTTTCATAAAAGTAAGCCGGTCGGCGGTCTGTTAGTACACCACCTGTGGCACTAAAGACACATTCTGATAATACACTAGCAGCAAAGCAAGCCAGCACCTCCAATGCATACTGGTTAAGCTCTGGCCATGTATACAGCTTAGAGACCCAAAACTTGAAGGGGGAAGAGCCGTCTGGGAGTACGCTGACAGTGCAAGACATGTAGTCTTTCACGATCTGACAGAATTGTGACTTCCTGCTGAGTGGACCCGTCTGTGATGGTGTAGACATTTGTGGCGGGCACACAAAACTTTGCCACTGTTGGGCCAGACTGGTCTTGCCTTGTGCTGAGGCACTGCTTCTGCTCCCTCTTTGCGCAGAGTTATCTCCACTGCTTTGACGTACTGAGCTGCTTTGCAAAGCACTAGCAGCACTTCTCTCGATTGGACTGGCGAAGATGATGGACTGCACCAGTGTGTCTTGGTACTCCCGCATTTTACGCTCCTGCTGCAATGGTGTTATGAGGGTTTGTAGATTGTCCCGGTAGCGCGGATCTAGGAGGGTGTACACCCAATAATCTGCAGTGGTAAGAATATGGGCGATGCCGCGGTCGTTTCTCAGGCACTGTAGCATGAAATCAACCATGTGCTGCAGACTGCCAACAGGACAAGAAACGCTGTCCCTTGCTTGAGGCGTGATCTCTGCCTGCTCTGCATCACCCCACGCTCACTCTACATTCTGACTACTGGAGATTTGTGTAACTCCCTCCTCTGGACAGATCTCTTCCTCCATTAACTCCTCCTCATCCTCCTCACAAAGTGTCCCCTGCCTAGGCCTTTGCGAGGAACCACGTCGCGCAGACTGTCCAGAAGCAGATGGCATTTCTAATTCCTCATCCTCCACCTCTTCCACCACCTCATCCCTTAGCGCTTGCAGTGTTTTTTCAAGCAGACAGAAAAGGGGGACAGTCATGCTGACTAGTGCATCATCTGCACTTGCCATCCGCGTGGAATCATCGAAGGCACGCAAAACCTGGCAGACGTCCTTCATAGTGGCCCACTCAGTGGTTGTGAAGTCTGAATGGCGCGCGGTGTGACTTCTTTGCGCCTGATGCAGCTGGCACTCCATTACTGCTGGCTGCTGCTCACACAACCGCTCCAACATATGTAACGTTGAATTCCACCTGGTGGAATATGATGCGATGTTCTGGAAGGCTTTGCGCTGCAGAGTTGCAATGCGTGATCTTGCCATGCTGGAACGCCGCAAGTGAGCACACTCTAGGCGGACCTTGTGCAGCAGTGCATCAAGATCCTGATAGTCCCTCAAAAAACTCTGAACGACCAAGTTGAGCACATGTGCCAGACATGGTAGGTGAGTGAGGTTGCCTAGGCCCAGAACTGCCACCAGAGTTTGGTCATTGTCACACACTACCATGCCTGGCTGGAGATTCGCTGGCACAAACCACACGTCGCTCTCCTGCTTGATGGCAATACAGAGCTCCTGCACTATGTGGCTTCGATTCCCCAAAGAAATTAATTTCAATACGGCCTGTTGATGTTTGGCCATGGCTGTGCTCATATTGGTTGGAACAGGTAAGCGTTCTCGAGTCCATGTGGAGGTGGACGTGATGGCTCCTGCAGCAATGATTCTGAGGTACTGGAGTATGAGGAGGAGTCAATGTGCACAGACTGGATTCCTGCAATCCTAGGTGTTGGCAGAACACGAATTGCGCCACTCTCATGATCTGTACCCGGCTCCACAACATTAACCCAATGGGCGGTGAGGGAATGGTATCATCCTTGTCCGTCGTGACTGGTCCACGCATCGGTGGTGAGGTGGACCTTGCTACTGACAGCATTTAGTAACGCATGTTTAATGTTTCCCTCCACATGCTTTTGTAGGGCATGGATGGCTTGCCTGCTGAAATAAAAGCAGCTGGGCATATTGTATTGTGGGACTGCCAATGCCATCAAGTTACAGAAGCTGTCAGTCTCCACCAGCCTGAATGAGAGCATTTCAAAGGACAGTAGTTTTGCAATGCCTGCATTCAGAGCCTGTGCTCGTGGGTGGTTTGCCGAGAATGGCCACCTTTTCTCCCATGCCTGTGCTACCGATGGCTGTAGAGTGGGCTGGGAGTGTGAAATTGACTGGGAACGTGGTGCTGTGGGTGGAATTACACTGGGTCTCTGGACAACGGTGCCAGAGGTTCTTCCATGGCGATCCTGTGAGGAAGCCGAACCAGCTGTGTGTGAGCTGAAGGAAGAAGCTACAACACGAGCTGAAGAGGTGGTAGGTGCTGCTGTAGGTTGGCCTAGGTCTTCAGTGTGTTTTTGTAATTCCACCATGTGCTTGGTCCGCACATGTTTCCACATATTTGTGGTATTGAGGTTGCTGACACTTTTCCCTCATTTGATTTTCTCATGACACAGCTTGCATTTGACAAAGCAAATGTAAGCTGCAATTGTGTCAAAAAAGGACCAGGCACTGCAAGTCTTGGGAGCACCCGCTTTGGCTTTTGGAAGAGGCATGCTCCTAATGGGTGCCAAAGTGGAGGCTACAGGCAACGCAGTCTTCCCCCTCCCTCTCCCTCTTTGGGGCGTTCGGGGAATTTCTTCCTCAGAGCTGCTCCCACCACCTTCCTGTACCTCACTCCATGATGGGACAAGGACCTCATCATCTACGCTACCCTTTTCCACCAACTGCTTCTCCTGGGTAGTCTCGGCAGCAGAGTACGCACCAGAAAGTGGCACCTGAGTCTCATCATCAGATACGTACTGAGGTGTGCTGAATGGAGGCACTGTCCCACCCGCCTCTTCAGATTCAGAGAGACAAAGCTGTTGGGCATCACTGCATACTGCCTCTTCTTCATATTCTAGAATGCTGCTTGGCTGGCCCCCTATTTCCAAGCCATTTTCAGAGATTCAGAGAACAGAAGTAGAGATGGCTCCTGTCCTGGGCTCTCTGACTGCCTGGGCAATTTGACAGGTGGTGAAGAGACAGATGGTTGCTCTTCAGTGATCTTTGCCTGAGAGGATGTGGCACTAATTGAAGTCGATGCGTTAGCTGCCATCCATCAGACAACGGCTTCAATTTGTTTGATCCGCAGCAGCGGGGTACGGCGAGCTCCTACAAAGCTGCGCATCAAGGTCTGTTCCCTGCTAAAACTGGGGGATGATTAGTCACTGGTGCCCGCAGCAGGCACAGAATCCCCACGTCTTCTCCCTGCTCCATGACCACGACCACTTGCCTTACTCCCTGCCTTCTTCATCTTGGTAGACTTATAAAGATAGGCAGAAAAGTACTAAGGGCTTAGTGTGCTTATTCCTGAACAGCTGCTAACAGGTATAAGAAACACTAATTTTATAAAGTGTGGACTACACTTTAATATGAGCTAATGTGGCCTACACAACTGTAAAGTGGAGTGTTTGGTGAACTTTATAAACTTTTGGTTTGTTTCGCAGAACAGACACTACAGAGTGAGCTGCACTCACACACAGACCGTGCAGACAGCCGAGAACGGCGGTGGAAGGCCAAGAAAAGCTCCTCTATCTAATCTTATATAGTGTTTTTCCACAATCTAGCAGGATACGGATGGAAAGCCACTAATAGGATAAATTTGAAAAAATGTGCAGCAGGCTGCACTAATTGCAATAAAGGACAATAGATTGAGCAGTATGAGGCAGTGACGCACCCTGAGATGACCACGACCGGCTGTGGCGGTGGACAGACTACAGAGTGAGCTGCACTCACACACACAGAGACCTTGCAGACAGCTGTGAACAGTGCCGAAAGGCAAAAGCAAGGTTCTCACACAGCGGTTGCTAAATAAGCCTGGGTAAAGCACAGTAAAGCAAATCACTATCTCAAAACTGGCCCTCAGTCAGAACACAGCGTCCTGTCCCTATCTGAATTCACAGCAGAGTGAACCCAAAATGGCGGGGGCGACTTTTATAGGGCATCATAACATCACTTCAGCAGCCAATCACAGCCATGCCAGTAGTTACATGCCCACCATGCAGAACAGGATGTGCCCACACTTCTAATCATTCCTCATTTGCTGAATTAAATAAAACCGGACTTTGCATTATGGGAACTTCCGATTGCAGTATCCGATATACTGAAAGTATCGGAACTCCGTATCGGAATTCCGATACCACGAATATCGGCCGATACCCGATACTTTCGGTATCGGAATGCTCAACACTTGTTACCTGTTAGGGGCCCACTCAGATGCTTCGCCCCCCCCCCTCTTGGCCAAATCCCTATTTACGCCTCTGATTCCAAACATGCACATTAATAGGAAATCAGGAAGAGGACAATCACTTTTTCACACAACTGTATGTAAGATTGTTAGTAGACTATTGCAAGTACAAGTAAAGTGTCCCAAATACAATTAGATTGTTATTATTATTATTATTATTATTATTATTATTATTATTATTATTATTTATTTATATAGCACCATTGATTCCATGGTGCTGTACATGAGAAGGGGTTACATACAAGTTACAAATATCACATACAGTAAACAAACTAACAATGACGGACTGATACAGAGGGGCGAGGACCCTGCCCTTGCGGGCTTACATTCTACAGGATTATGGGGAAGGAGACAGTAGGTTGAGGGTGATTGTTATAAGAACAAATAGTCATAAGTGTCAGTTGACTACTATATGAAAAGAAAGATTTTGTAACCACCAACCATGTTCCCTTATGAATAGTGTTGAGCGATACCGTCCGATACTTGAAAGTATCGGTATCGGATAGTATCGGCCTATACCCGAAAAATATCGGATATCGCCGATACCGATATCCGATACCAATACAAGTCAATGGGACATCAAGTATCGGAATGTATCCTCATGGATCCCAGGGTCTGAAGGAGAGGAAACTCTCCTTCAGGCCCTGGGATCCATATTAAAGTGTAAAATAAAGAATTAAAATAAAAAATATTGTTATATTCACCTCTCCGGCGGCCCCTGGACATCAGCGGGAGGATCCGGCGTCCGGCACGGCTTCTTTCTTCAAAATGCGCGCCTTCAGGACCTGTGGAATGACGTCCCGGCTTCTGATTGGTCGCGTGCCGCCCATGTGACCGCCACGCGACCAATCAGAAGCCGCGACGTCATTCCTCAGGTCCTAGAAGGCGCTCATTCTAGGACTTTAGCTGAGGAATGACGTCGCGGCTTCTGATTGGTCGCGTGGCGGTCACATGGGCGGCACGCGACCAATCAGAAGCCGGGACGTCATTCCACAGGTCCTGAAGGCGCGCATTTTGAAGAAAGAAGCCGTGCCGGACGCCGGATCCTCCCGCTGATGTCCAGGGGCCGCCGGAGAGGTGAATATAACAATATTTTTTATTTTAATTCTTTATTTTACACTTCCGATACCGATACCCGATATCACAAAAATATCGGATCTCGGTATCGGAATTCCGATACCGCAAGTATCGGCCGATACCCGATACTTGCGGTATCGGAATGCTCAACACTACTTATGAAAGACTCAGTAACCAACAAATTCATTGCTGCCTTGCAAGTAAAGTTGTTCAACTGACATCCATGTATGACTGTATGCCTGCTTTTATTCTGCCATTTCTGAGTGGGGAACCATACTGTAACTCCTAGAGGGGCCTAAATTATTTTTAAAATAAATAGAGTTGCACCACTCTTCGCAACAAGAATGAAATCAACCTTTTAACGTGGGCTAAGGAGTTGGGAATGTGGCTGTGTTTTTTCATTGTACAATACTACAAGCCATATTTGTAAAAAATAAATAGACTTATAAATGCATCTTTTTTTTTTTCAGAATTGGTTAGAAATATCCAAAGCAAATTGGCATCACTTGAAGCACAGATGAATCAGTTGCAGCTCAGTATATCCAAAAGAACAAAAGGTTAGTTAAGCTATAATGCATATTCCTGCCATACTAAAAAGTATTGAAAAAGGCTAATGGGACAATTCAAGCCCAATAGAGTTTAGTTTTCTCCAAAAAACAATGTAAAGAATAGAGCGATACTGCTCACCTACTATGGTTATCTAAGCCGCAACACTAGCAGAGTTTCATATTAGAGGTTGTCCAGCTGCTGAAACTACACAGATTGCTAGATTCAAAGTGGTATTAAGATACAATGGGGAAAATAAGTATTTGATACACTGACGATTTTGCAAGTTTTCCCATCTGCAAACAATGGACACATCGGTCATTTTAATTTTTAGGTAGACTTCAACTGTGAGAGGTAGAATCTAAAAATCAAAAAGACAAAAAAACAGAAAAGACACCTATCCACACACTCAATGAATCACACTCCAACTTCTCCATCTTTGCCAAAACTAAAGAGCCTAAGGACACCACAGACAAAATTGCAGACCTGCAAAAGGCTGTGATGTGTTGCAGTACAATAGAAAAGCAGCTTGGTGAGAAGACAACAACTGCTAGCACAATTATTAGAAAATGGAAGAAACACAAAATTAGAGATGAGCAAACTTGTTAGGAAAACATTCAACAATCTCAAATTCATGACGAACGTAGCTAATGTGGATTTGTGTTCAGATTCCGAGCATTTTTCCTAGCTAAATTTGGGCGCAGTTCAGTAAATGATCTTGTTTCCACTAATGCTTTTGTTAGGACTTAGGCTAGGACAGTGATGCTGTATGATGAGTGAGGTGGACTTGTTTTATGAGAGGAGAGGGTGTGTATAGGTCAGAGGAGGGTTTGACTATACTTTTTTTAATTAACTCAATGAGTGTAAATTCTGGCAGCCAATCAAGGTGCAGAAACCATTCACAACATCCAGACACAAGCGCTTCAGTCATTGGCTCCCGAAGTCATGTGTCCTTCTCCATATAAAATGTTGACATGTAGCTTTGGTTCCACCATTTTATCAGTATAACAACGCAGACAGGCTTCTCCTGCTGCTGCAAGATGTCATAATGTTTGGTAGGATCCTGTGTGCAATTGACCTTCCAGCATCTGACTAGTTTTTGCTAATAGAGTTGTGCAGGCAGGAGTCCAGATTTCCTAATCAAAATCATTTGAGATAATATTGTTGTGCAGGTACCAGGTCCCATTTCCTAATCAAAATTGTTTGAGGGTTATAATAGAGTTTAGGTATCAAGCCCCATTTCCCAATCAAAATAGATTGGGTAATATTGTTGTGCACGTACAAGGTCCCATTATGTAATCAAAATTATTCGGACTAATATTGTTGTGCAGGTACCAGACCCAATTTCCTAATCAAAATTGTTTGGGCTAATATTGATGTGCAGGATCCCGGCCCCATTTCCTAACCAAAATTGTTTGGGCTAATATTGGTGTGCAGGTACCATGCCTCATTTCCTAGTCAGAAACGTTTGGGCTAATACTGTGTTGCAGTCAGGAGGAGTTCACATTTCATAATCAAAATCATTTGGGGTAATGTTGAGGTATAGGCATCAGGCCCAATTTCCTAATGAAAATAATTTGGGTTAACATTGTTGTGAAGGTACCAGGCCCTATTTCCTAACTAAAATCATTTGGGCTAATGTTGTTGTGCAAGTACCAGGCCCCCTTTCTTAATAAAAATCGTTTGGGCTAATATTGGAGTGCAGGCACCAGGCTCCATTTTCTAATCAAAATCCTTTGGCCTAATACTGTGTTGCAGTGAGGATGAGTTTACATTTCCTAATTAAAATTATTTGGACTTATATTGTTGTGCAGGTACCAGGCCCCATTTCCTAAACAAAATTGTTTGGGCTAATATTTGGGTGCAGGCTCAAGACCTCATTTCCTAATCAAAATCGTTAGGGCTAATACTGTTGTAAAGGCACAATATCTCAGCAAATAAATACTGTTTGTTAATTGAGCTACAGGTGACTGACAGGTCTAGACCCAGGATTGTGGAACACCTGGTTAAAAGAGGGGAAGGATACATCCAACTTGAGTGGGAAAAATTGAGGTTGTGGTGGAAGAGGGAATAGTCTTGGTGTTCGTAATGTACGTGGGATAGGTGGTAATGTTACTGAAAGCTCTACTGAACAAACACCGTCTTGATTCCCTTTCTTTGGCCGGTGTCACACTTGCAACTGCAATGCATAAAACTCGCGCGAGTCTCTTGCCTCAATACCCGGCAGCATAGAAATGCATGTAGCGGCATACTCTGGTCCTGAGTGCTAGCGGCAGTGCCGGGTATTAAGGCGAGAGACTCATGCGAGTTGTGACACCGGCCTTTGGCAGATGCACAGCGGTGCACCTTGTAGATGAGGGCTAGAAAGAGCATGTGCTCCAAAGGATGGCAAACGCTGTATCAAGTGGCTGGTCATCTAGAGATGAGCAAACTTTTCAAGATTTGTTTCAGTTGAGATTTGCAGAACGGACCGCCGTTCGCTGAACTGTTCGTCGTTTGTACACGAAACCAATTAGATTCAATGGGAGGAAAAAACAAACACATAGACAAAACCTTAAGAGGTGACAGAAAGCTTACCAATCAGCTAAAGTTAGGGGCAGACACCATGAAAAGTGGCATCAATTGACCAACAGTAGTAATTTGCAAATGGCACAGCAGCACTCAGCCATGGGCAGTGCATGAGATATCAGGGCCTGGCCCAGCATTTACAGCATGGAATTGAAGATTTAATGAGGACCCGGTGGTTAAAGGAGCGGTATTATTATTCCAGCTTCACTCAGATGGCACAAATATCAGTTTCATACAATAATACAGTATTGGTAGAAAAATGTAAGTAAAATAACACAGGTAGTTGAGTGAAAGTAAGGCCGGCGTCACACTACCGTGTTTTACGGACGTAAGAGAGGTGCTGAAAATACGGATTGCATACGGTACAATGCTTCTCTCTGCCCCAGCTCCTATCAGCCGTATTTTACTGATCCGTATTATACGGTGTTCTATGGCTGTAGAAAATCGCAGCATGCTGCGTTTGTCAGCGTATTGCGCAAAAAAATACACCAATGAGAGTCTATGGGGGCCAGAAAAATACGGAATGTACACGGACCAGCAGTGTGACTTGCGAGAAATACGCAGCGGTGTTCTATAGAAAAGCCGGCAATTCAGTGCGGTGTACAGTAAAATCACACTGACAGGTTAGAATAAAATAGCTATAATAAATGTCTACACATAGTATAGGGGTATATATATATATATGTCAGTGAGACACATATACAGTATGTATATACAGTGGTGCAAAAAAGTATTTAGTCAGTCAGCAATAGTGCAAGTTCCACCACTTAAAAAGATGAGAGGCGTCTGTAATTTACATCATAGGTAGACCTCAACTATGGGAGACAAACTGAGAAAAAAAAATCCAGAAAATCACATTGTCTGTTTTTTTAACATTTTATTTGTATATTATGGTGGAAAATAAGTATTTGGTCAGAAACAAAATTTCATCTCAATACTTTGTAATATATCCTTTGTTGGCAATGACAGAGGTCAAACGTTTTCTGTAAGTCTTCACAAGGTTGCCACACACTGTTGTTGCTATGTTGGCCCATTCCTCCATGCAGATCTCCTCTAGAGCAGTGATGTTTTTGGCTTTTTGCTTGGCAACACGGACTTTCAACTCCCTCCAAAGGTTTTCTATAGGGTTGAGATCTGGAGACTGGCTAGGCCACTCCAGGACCTTGAAATGCTTCTTACGAAGCCACTCATTCGTTGCCCTGGCAGTGTGCTTTGTATCATTGTCATGTTGAAAGACCCAGCCACGTTTCATCTTCAATGCCCTTGCTGATGGAAGGAGGTTTGCACTCAAAATCTCACGATACATGGCCCCATTCATTCTTTCATGTACCCGGATCAGTCGTCCTGGCCCCTTTGCAGAGAAACAGCCCCAAAGCATGATGTTTCCACCACCATGCTTTACAGTAGGTATGGTGTTTGATGGATGCAACTCAGTATTCTTTTTCCTCCAAACACGACAAGTTGTGTTTCTACCAAACAGTTTCAGTTTGGTTTCATCAGACCATAGGACATTCTCCCAAAACTCCTCTGGATCATCCAAATGCTCTCTAGCAAACTTCAGACGGGCCCGGACATGTACTGGCTTAAGCAGTGGGACACGTCTGGCACTGCAGGATCTGAGTCCATGGTGGTGTAGTGTGTTACTTATGGTAGGCCTTGTTACATTGGTCCCAGCTCTCTGCAGTTCATTCACTAGGTCCCCCCGCGTGGTTCTGGGATTTTTGCTCACCGTTCTTGTGATCATTCTGACCCCACGGGGTGGGATTTTGCGTGGAGCCCCAGATCGAGGGAGATTATCAGTGGTCTTGTATGTCTTCCATTTTCTAATTATTGCTCCCACTGTTGATTTCTTCACTCCAAGCTGGTTGGCTATTGCAGATTCAGTCTTCCCAGCCTGGTGCAGGGCTACAATTTTGTTTCTGGTGTCCTTTGACAGCTCTTTGGTCTTCACCATAGTGGAGTTTGGAGTCAGACTGTTTGAGGGTGTGCACAGGTGTCTTTTTATACTGATAACAAGTTTAAACAGGTGCCATTACTACAGGTAATGAGTGGAGGAAAGAGGAGACTCTTAAAGAAGAAGTTACAGGTCTGTGAGAGCCAGAAATCTTGATTGTTTGTTTCTGACCAAATACTTATTTTCCACCATAATATGCAAATAAAATGTTAAAAAAACAGACAATGTGATTTTCTGGATTTTTTTTTCTCAGTTTGTCTCCCATAGTTGAGGTCTACCTATGATGTAAATTACAGACGCCTCTCATCTTTTTAAGTGGTGGAACTTGCACTATTGCTGACTGACTAAATACTTTTTTGCCCCACTGTATATTAATATTTCATACAGCGCTAGATAGCTTAAAAGCCGGTAATTCAATTGCTGGCTTTTGCTATCTCCTTCCCAAACCCGACATGATATGAGACATGGTTTACATACAGTAAACCATTTCATATCCCTTTTTTTTTGCATATTCCACACTACTAATGTTAGTAGTGTGTATGTGCAAAATTTGGGCGCTGTAGCTATTAATTTAAAGGGTTAAATTGCGGAAAAAATTGGCGTGGGCTCCCGCGCAATTTTCTCCGCCATAATGGTAAAGCCAAAAAAAGCAAGCAGATGACCGACAGCACTCACTTATATGGGCGCTCGTTCCATATCCAGGGAACCCTCCTGGGTAGAACTTCAATATCCACACAAAGGAACAGCGCTCCACCGGGTGTAATAATCCAAAAGAACTCTTTATTCAGCCATATAACATCAGCAACGTTTCGACCATATGCTGGTCTTTTTCAAGCATACAAACAAGGCGGCAGGGCGGTCTTAAATGGCATGGGACGAAACTGATCATCGGAAGGTATGGGATATTGTTGTTTTTTTATTTTACCTTTTTTACAGAGCGAGGGTCTTCAGGTGGATTACCAGTATAATAAACTTTTCCAGCAACCTGTGTTTTTATTTCATTAAAAGACTTTGTAATAATGTGTGTTTGTTTTTTAACCATTTCAGACAATTGGATTAATAATGGATAGGTGTCATAATTGACGCCTCTCCATTATTAATCTGGCTTAATGCCACCTTACAATAGCAAGGTGACATTAACCCTTCATTACCCCATATCCCACCACTACACGGGAATGGGAAGAGAGTGGCGAAGTGCCAGAATAGGCGCATCTTCCAGATGTGCCTTTTCTTGGGGTGGCTGGGGGCAGATGTTTTTATAGCCAGTGGGGCCAATGACCATGGAGCCTCTCCAGGCTATTAGTATCTGCCCTCAATCACTGAATTTACCATTCTCCACACAAAGGAACAGCGCTCCACCGGGTGTAATAATCCAAAAGAACTCTTTATTCAGCCATATAACATCAGCAACGTTTTGACCATATGCTGGTCTTTTTCAAGCATACAAACATGGCGGCAGGGCGGTCTTATATAGTGTGGACACCACGCAGGGAGCCAATCACTATTCAGTGCCACCCACCTTACTTCTTAGTACAAAAATACCAAAATTTTAGACATCAGACACTGGTGCATACATATAAATAACAATAAAACATTATCCCCATTGCAATAATTATATTAATTCGTATAGAATGTTCTGAAAAGCGCTTTGTTTACACTTCTCCTCCATAGGTTTATTTGCTTCTTTGTTGCCATAGTACTCAGCGGCCAATCGGGTACCCCTTCCAATATATTTCTTATTAGCCATGTATCGGCTAGGCGCCAGGAATTTCATGCAGCCAATCAGTATGATCCTTTCATACAGGCCCCCACAACTCCCCCAATCTAGATCCTTTATACAGCCTGTGTTCTCACATGTCGTCACCGGCATCCACCGGCGTCTACACTGAGCGACGGGCGCCGGGGTAGTGAGGCGCGCGCGCACCAGCGCCTTCCCGGGCTACGTCACGTCACATGACATGATCAGAGACACGCCCAGGGATGACGCAGGCCCGCGTCGCACCACAAAAACAGCCCCACGCATCCATCGGGCAAAAAGATTGCCCGGGGGTTCATTGATGCTTCACCATGGAAACCCACCCAGACGGCAGGCAGGGCCGTGGAGCAAGGGCGCAGGCGCGCCATGTCAGGGCCGTGTCTCATCTGGAATCACCTTCCGAGGCATGCCCCCACATGACGCAACCCCGCGTAACCCGGCAACCACCCCACACACTCGCCGAACAGGCTGGTAACCAGGACGCCGTAACAACATATAAGAAGGCACCTAACCACATATCTAGAGTTACCTTCTACTATTAGTCCTAATATGGCTCTGAATAGTATATATTACATATTAATTCACAAATTAATATAAAAATAGCTGAGATAGCAAAACACCCATGTGAAAAAAACACAAAACAGCAAACGCAAACAAATAAATATAAGCCAATCACATAGGGGCAGTCGGGAATCAGGAGAAGAATCATATCAGAAGATAAATAGCATTATTATCATACAAACGATCGACATTATAGTCTGTTTTATTATCTTCATCTATATCCATCCACCGACTGTCCCATGTGTGGCAAATCTAAAAAACATAAAAAAAAACAATTAAAATCTCAACGTCTAGAACAATAAAAACAAATGACGACTGCAAATATATTTACAGGGGTGATAGGTTCAATGCCTACACATGTGAAGATTGAAATCTATGTTTAAACCCCCTGGTTGTAATGAACCCAGGGTATAGATCCATTTCATTTCTTTTGTTTTTAAAAATTTTTATCTATCCCCTCCCCTCCTTAGAACAGGTACATTGTCTATGACTCTGAATGTAAGTTGATTCACCGAATGTTTTCTCTCTATAATATGTTTTGGCACGGCAACTCCATAAGCCCTCTTCTGATCGTGCTTTTGTGTTTAATAATGCGGGCTTTCACTTCCATAGTGGTCTCCCCTATGTAGGCGAGCCCACATGGACAGGTAATCATATAGATGACATAATTTGATGTACATGTATATCTCTCTTTTAGGCTAAGGTCACATTGCGTTAGTGCAATCCGTTTAGCGTTAGCGCTAGCGGATTGCGCTAACGCAATGTTTTTAACGGGGCTGCGTTCCGGGGTCGCGGTAACGTCCCCGTTCTCGCAGATCCCCGATCTGCGAGAGCGGGGAACGGACCGCGGGCGCGCCTCGGACGCTGCAAGCAGCGTCCGCGGCACGCCAGAAAACACCGGCGCGTCGCTAGCGCGTGCCAAACATGGCACGCGCTAATGCTGCACGTTCCCATTGCCGTGAATGGGTGCGCTAACGGACGCGTTGCACGGCGTTAATTTCGCTGTGCAACGCTGTCCGTTAGCGCGTTCCCATTAACGCAATGGGAACCTAGCCTTAGGAAAAACTTCTTGCCTGTGTGGGGATGGCAAAAAAACTCTCCTTTAATCAAATTATTACAGCAGGTGCAACCCAGGCACGTGAAATTCCCGTATCTCAGTACACTCAATACTCTTTGACCTAATTATAGGCCAGTAAGTCTAACCTCTATTGTTGGTAAAATATTTGAAGGGTTTCTGAGGGATGTTATTCTGGATTATCTCAATGAGAATAACTGTTTAACTCCATATCAGCATGGGTTTATGAGAAATCGCTCCTGTCAAACCAATCTAATCAGATTTTATGAAGAGGTAAGCTATAGGCTGGACAACGGTGAGTCATTGGACGTGGTATATCTCGATTTTTCCAAAGCGTTTGATACCGTGCCGCACGAGAGGTTGGTACACAAAATGAGAATGCTTGGCCTGGGGTAAAATGTGTGTAAATGGGTTAGTAACTGGCTTAGTGATAGAAAGCAGAGAGTGGTTATAAATGGTATAGTCTCTAACTGGGTCGCTGTGACCAGTGGGGTACCGCAGGGGTCGGTATTGGGACCTGTTCTCTTCAACATATTCATTAATGATCTGGTAGAAGGTTTACACAGTAAAATATCAATATTTGCAGATGATACAAAACTATGTAAAGCAGTTAATACAAGAGAAGATAGTATTCTGCTACAGATGGGTCTGGATAGGTTGGAAACTTGGGCTGAAAGGTGGCAGATGAGGTTTAACAATGATAAATGTAAGGTTATACACATGGGAAGAAGGAATCAATATCACCATTACACACTGAATGGGAAACCACTGGGTAAATCTGACAGGGAGAAGGACTTGGGGATCCTAGTTAATGATAAACTTATGTGGAGCGGCCAGTGCCAGGCAGCAGCTGCCAAGGCAAACAGGATCATGGGGTGCATTAAAAGAGGTCTGGATACACATGATGAGAGCATTATACTGCCTCTGTACAAATCCCTAGTTAGACCGCACATGGAGTACTGTGTCCAGTTTTGGGCACCGGTGCTCAGGAAGGATATAATGGAACTAGAGAGCGTACAAAGGAGGGCAACAAAATTAATAAAGGGGATGGGAGAACTACAATACCTAGATAGATTAGCGAAATTAGGATTATTTAGTCTAGAAAAAAGACGACCATGTATAAGTATATAAGGGGACAATACAAATATCTCGCTGAGGATTTGTTTATACCAAGGAAGGTGACGGGCACAAGGGGGCATTCTTTGCGTCTGGAGGAGAGAAGGTTTTTCCACCAACATAGAAGAGGATTCTTTACTGTTAGGGCAGTGAGAATCTGGAATTGCTTGCCTGAGGAGGTGGTGATGGCGAACTCAGTCGAGGGGTTCAAGAGAGGCCTGGATGTCTTCCTGGAGCAGAACAATATTGTATCAAACAATTATTAGGTTATGTAGAAGGACATAAATCTGGGGATTTATTATGATGGAATATAGGCTGAACTGGTTTGACAAATGTCTTTTTTCGGCCTTACTAACTATGCTACTATGTTACTATGTTACTAATGATTTGGAGGTACCAAAATCGGACTTTACCAATTTATCACCTAAGTTCCTTCCCCTTCTATATGACATCATAGGAAATGATTTAAAGCCTGTCACTTGAGGTAACCCTCGTTGTAAGGGGGCCCAATGTTTCTTGATCACACCACTTATTCGGTTACTTATCGAGCTGTATGTAGAGACAAAAGGAATGCGATCACTTACATTTCTTGAAGAAGGTTTTTTACGGACACTTTCTCTTATAGAATTACGGGCCTTATTTTTAAAGATTTCAACACCTTTCTTAGGGTACCCTCTTGCTATAAACTTGGAGCTCATGTCCTCCAGACGTTGATCCACCACATTCTCATCGGACACTATTCTCCGTACCCTTAGTAATTGGCTCCATGGGAGCGAGTCAATCATTTTTCTCGGATGGTTACTGTCAAATGACAGCAAGCTGTTCCTATCCGTTTCTTTAATAAAAATGTCCATTTTCAGTTTACCTCCTTCCTTGTAAACCAAGGTATCTAGAAATTGAATCTGAACCGCCGAGTATACCAGTGTGAATTGTAATTCTGCATAAATCTCATTCAGACTAGTATGAAAGTTTTCTAGCTCCAATATACTCCCCTCCCAAATCAAAATAATATCATCAATGTAGCACCACCAAGCTCTGACGTGGTGCCAGAGGATGGAATGGTACATAAACTTGTCCTCAAATAGCGCCATATAGATGTTGGCATATGTGGGGGCCACATTGGACCCCATGGCGGTACCTCTCAACTGAAGGAAAAACTCATCCCCAAAGAGAAAAAAATTTCTCCTGAGGACGAGCTCCAACAGTGTGAGGACAAGCTGTGCACACTCTGGGGCCACGTCAGAGCTCGACAGCGCACACTGCACGGCCTCAAGACCCTTCTCATGTTCGAATGACGTATAGAACGATGTCACATCGAACGATGCCAAAATGGATGTATCAGAAACCGTCAAACCTTCGATTTTATCCATAAATTCGCTCATATCTCTTACAAAAGACCGTGCTGCCACTGCATAGGGACGCAACACTTTATCTAAGAAGATAGCAGTTTTGCTGAATAGTGAACCTCTCACCGAGACTATTGGCCTACCCGGGGGATTAATCAAATCTTTATGAATCTTCGGTAACACGTACAGCACGGGTGTAACCGGTGCTTCCACAGTCAAGAACTCCGACAGCTTGTGGTCAATGAGTCCCGAGGCCAAGGAGTCACTGATCACAAGCTGTAGTTCCCTCTGAAATCGTAGGGTGGGATTACATGGCAGTTTTTCATAGACGAGGTGATCACTCAACTGTCTAAGTATTTCCGCTTTATATTTATCACTGTCCATAATGACCACTGCTCTGCCTTTATCGGCCCTTTTGATAGCAATTGCAGTGTTATTTGCCAAATTAATAACCACTTTCCTTTCAATTGCAGTCATATTTTGATATGTGGAGCAAAAGAATGGTGCAAAAGATAATTTATTAAACATATAGTGCATAAATATATACAAAAAGTACAAACAGGATGGTTAAAATTAGAGTGAGTCTCCACCAGCAAACACACTGCCAAGAGCTATTATCCCACATATAAGGTAGTAGTAGGGAAGCAGCCTAATGTGAACGCCAAGTTACCGCTGTGGGTAACTAGTATACCCCCCACAGTGTGAGATACCCGTGGACTGAATCCTGCCCGGTACACACTGCCTCTGCATATTATTTTGGTAAGCGCCGCCTGGTTACGGGTATCACACTGTGGGGGGTATACTAGTTTCCCACAGCGGTAACTTGGCGTTCACATTAGGCTGCTTCCCTACTACTACCTTATAAGTGGGATAATGGCTCTTGGCAGTGTGTTTGCTGGTGGAGACTCACTCTAATTTTAACCATCCTGTTTATACTTTTGTATATATTTATGCACTATATGTTTAATAAATTATCTTTTGCACCATTCTTTTGCTCCGTTTATACTCCTTTCTTCCAATGATCTATATGGAGTTAGTTTGCCTTTTTGGCTTTGGGCTTTTTCAGCGCTATTTAGTGCTTTAAATTCCCTGTTAATATGTTGCCTAGTTTTTTTGTTGTTATATTTTGATATGTAGCGGGCTTGTATGTCTTTTTCAGTTGGTTAATTTAATTCTGAACCAATTCTATATACGATTCAATAAAGTGGTTTTTAACAGGCGGTTGAAAAGTACTCTTATTATAAAGGCCTAGCTCTTTCAATGAAAAACCTTGCACAGGTGTAACCTTATTCACATTATCAGGCTTATCTGAAAAATATGATGACAGTCTCAGCCTTCTAAAAAAAGCCTGTAACTCAATCTCAATCCCAAACCAGTCAGGATGACTGGATGGGCAAAAAGACAATCCTTTAGATATAACTTTAAGTTCAATATCAGATAAAGTAAAGGAAGAAATATTTACCACCAATTCATGATTATCTGTCAATGGTTCTTCGTGTTCCTCGTCTTCATTGGTTTTGTCCTCCCTTGTTTCTGTTCTCTGGGATGTCCTTTGTTTTCTATGTTTCCGACCCCCTCTCCGATTCCGTTTCCTGGGGTAGTTTTGTCCATCCTTCTCGGTTCTAAAACATGCGCTCCCCTGCTACTTCCCGCGGTCGATTCATCTGTAGAGTCGGACTCAGCCGTGGTAAAGCCAAAATTAGAGTACTTCTGTGCCTGTGGTCTCCTTCTTCTTTTTGCTGTCATATTGGTTCCTTTATTATTCTTCGAGAATTGATTAGATCTCATGTGCCAGGCAAACACTCGGCCACCTCTGTAGTCCTCCATATCTCTAAACCATTTCGTTCTTTTAGTGGTTTCTATATCCGATCTAAATTTCATCAGATTCTCTTCCATTTTGATTTTAAGAGGGCTCCACTCCTGGGCTGTCAGTTGTTTCATTAACTGTTCTTCCCAGTCAGCTATATTCTTCCTAGTAGTCTCCATCTCTTTATTCAAAAATTTGATGTTTCATAGCATGATATCAAATGCGAACTTATTTGAAATCGCTTCAAATTTTGAGCAGAATTGTGCATTCTCTGGGAATAGGGTTGGCCTTAAATGTGGTCGCAACCCCTGTGGGATCCTTTTCACCTTAAAATACTCCGTTAAGGTTATAGCATGGAGCTCAGATGAAATAAGCTTCCTTCTTTCATTTTCCCACTTCCTCCTCAGCATATCAGCAGTTGGTTTACTTAGAAATGCGGTCCCCACATTAGAGCCAGACAATATTCGTGTTGCATCGTCATTAGTATACGAAAAAGTCATGGCCATACCAGAGTCACCCATCTCCGTATTGGTAATACCTTCCACCTTGGTGGTTCAGGTGCATGTCAGTCTGGGTCCAATCCAGCAGAAAAAGCAAGCAGATGACCGACAGCACTCACTTATATGGGCGCTCGTTCCATATCCAGGGAACCCTCCTGGGTAGAACTTCAATATCCACACAAAGGAACAGCGCTCCATCGGGTGTAATAATCCAAAAGAACTCTTTATTCAGCCATATAACATCAGCAACGTTTCGACCATATGCTGGTCTTTTTCAAGCATACAAACATGGCGACAGGGCGGTCTTAAATAGTGTGGACACCACGCAGGGAGCCAATCACTATTCAGTGCCACCCACCTTACTTCTTTGTACAAAAATACCAAAATTTTAGACATCAGACACTGGTGTATACATATAAATAACAATAAAACATAATCCCCATTGCAATAATTATATTAATTCGTATAGAATCTTCTGAAAAGCGCTTTGTTTACACTTCTCCTTCATAGGTTTATTTGCTTCTTCGTTGCCATAGTACTCAGCAACCAATCGGGTACCCCTTCCAATATATTTCTTATTAGCCATGTATCGGATAGGCGCCAGGAATTTCATGCAGCCAATCAGTATGATCCTTTCATACAGGCCCCCACAACTCCCCCAATCTAGATACTTTATACAGCCTGTGTACTCACATGTCATCACCGGCATCCACCGGCGTCTACACTGAGCAACGGGCGCTGGGGTAGTGAGGCGCGCACGCACCAGCGCCTTCCCGGACTACGTCACGTCACATGACATGATCAGAGACACGCCCAGGGATGACGCAGGCCCGCGTCGCACCACAACAACAGCCCCGCGCATCCGTCGGACAAAAAGATTGCCCGGGGAAGCAATGATGCGTCACCATGGAAACCCACCCAGACGGCAGGCAGGGCCGTGGAGCAAGGGCGCAGGCGCGCCATGTCAGGACCGTGTTTCATCTGGAATAATTTTCCGAGGCACGCCCCCACATGACGCAACCCTGCAAACGCAGACAAATAAATATAAGCCAATCACATAGGGACAGTCGGTAGATGGATATAGATGAAGATAATAAAACAGACTAAAATGTGGATCGTTTGTATGATAATAATGCTATTTATCTTCTGATATGATTCTTCTCCTGATTCCCGACTGCCCCTATGTGATTGGATTATATTTATTTGTTTGCGTTTGCTGTTTTGTGTTTTTTCACATGGGTGTTTTGCTATGTTAGCTATTTTTATATTAATTTGTGAATTAATATGTAATATATACTATTCAGAGCCATATTAGGACTAATAGTAGAAGGTAGCTCTAGATATGTGGTTAGGTGCCTTCTTATATGTTGGTACGGCGTCCTGGTTACCAGCCTGTTCGGCGAGTGTGTGGGGTGGTTGCCGGGTTATGCGGGATTGCGTCATGTGGGGGCGTACCTCGGAAGGTGTTTCCAGATGAGACACGGCCCTGACATGGCGCGCCTGCGCCCTTGCACCACGGCCCTGCCTGCCGTCTGGGTGGGTTTCCATGGTGACGCGTCATTGCTTCCCCGGGCAATCTTTTTGTCCGACGGATGCGCGGGGCTGTTGTTGTGGTGCGACGCGGGCCTGCGTCATCCCTGGGCGTTTCTCTGATCATGTCATGTGACGTGACGTAGCCCGGGAAGGCGCTGGTGCGCGCGCGCCTCACTACCCCAGCGCCCGTCGCTCAGTGTAGACGCCGGTGGATGCCGGTGACGACATGTGAGTACACAGGCTATATAAAGGATCTAGATTGGGGGAGTTGTGGGGGCCTGTATGAAAGGATCATACTGATTGGCTGCATGAAATTCCTGGCGCCTATCCGATACATGGCTAATAAGAAATATATTGGAAGGGGTACCCGATTGGCCGCTGAGTACTATGGCAACGAAGAAGCAAATAAACCTATGGAGGAGAAGTGTAAACAAAGCGCTTTTCAGAAGATTCTATATGAATTAATATAATTTTTGCAATGGGGATAATGTTTTATTGTTATTTATATGTATACACCAGTGTCTGATGTCTAAAATTTTGGTATTTTTGTACTAAGAAGTAAGGTGGGTGGCACTGAATAGTGATTGGCTCCCTGCGTGGTGTCCACACTATTTAAGACCGCCCTGCCGCCATGTTTGTATGCTTGAAAAAGACCAGCATATGGTCAAAACGTTGCTGATGTTATATGGCTGAATAAAGAGTTCTTTTGGATTATTACACCCGGTGGAGCGCTGTTCCTTTGTGTGGAGAATGGTAAATTCAGTGATTGAGGGCAGATACTAATAGCCTGGAGAGGCTCCATGGTCATTGGCCCCACTGGCTATAAAAACATCTGCCCCCAGCCACCCCAAGAAAAGGCACATCTGGAAGATGCGCCTATTCTGGCACTTGGCCACTCTCTTCCCATTCCCGTGTAGTGGTGGGATATGGGGTAATGAAGGGTTAATGTCACCTTGCTATTGTAAGGTGGCATTAAGCCAGATTAATAATGGAGAGGCGTCAATTATGACACCTATCCATTATTAATCCAATTGTCTGAAATGGTTAAAAAACAAACACACATTATTACAAAGTCTTTTAATGAAATAAAAACACAGGTTGCTGGAAAAGTTTATTATACTGGTAATCCACCTGAAGACCCTCGCTCTGTAAAAAAAGGTAAAATAAAAAAACAACAATATCCCATACCTTCCGATGATCAGTTTTGTCCCATGCTGTAAATCTATCTGAAGGGGTTAACTAATTTTACAAGCAGGAGCTCTGCTAATGCAGCTATGCTCATGCCAGTAAAACCCCAGCGAATGAATGGAAAGTAGGTCAATGACCTGTAGTTACCTTCAGTTGCGTTGAGGTGCCCTCTGCTGGATGTCCTCATATGAAGTCGAGCCTGGGAAAATATTCTGAAAAGTTCCCAGGCTCGAGTTCATATGGGGCTATTAATATCTGCCCTCATTCACTGGCTTTACCATTCTGGCGGAGAATTGACGCCAATTTTTTCTGCGATTTAACCCTTTAAATTAATAGCTACAGCGCCTACATTTTGCACATACACACTACTAACATTAGTAGTGTGGAATATGCAAAAAAAAAAGGGAAATGAGATGGTTTACTATATGTAAACCATGTCTCATATCATGTCGGGTTTGGGAAGGAGATAGCAAAAGCCGGCAATTGAATTACCGGCTTTTAAGCTATCTAGCGCTGTATGATATATTAATATATATATATCGCAAGTATGAAGAAAGGAGCGCACTACCTGGACGTCCGATGCAGGTGAACTTTATTTCAAAAACATAAAAGACATCTTCACGACCGGGGGTGCTGTGAGAAGAGTGCGGCGAAGCTAGACAACGGCCGTTTCGCGCCCGACCGGCGCTTCAACGGGTCAGTGACACCCGACTCAACTGCTTGCTTTAAAAATGTCGGATCCTGTGTGAGCCTGATGTAAGTGCTCTCATCAGCCAGCTGCCTGCCGACTTCTTTTAAATACATGTCTTTAGGGATCAAAACAATTTTACCTCCCTTGTCGGCCTGTCTTATTATGGTATCTGACCAACCAGAGATTTCCCTCAATGCTAAGCGTTCGACGTCAGATAAATTAAAAGGTGCCTTAGCATATATTAAAGCCTCAACGTCTTTGATCACTAGTGTCTCAAAAAGGTCAATCACATTCCCTGGCGATGTAGGTGGCGTATACTGGGAAGAGACACCTCCCATAAAAGGTGCTATATTGGGAGCAGACAAATAGGACGCTTCCGTTGAATTTTCAGACAAGCTCAACAATAAAGCCCCATCCTGTCTCATGTTAGCCAGTGATTGGGATTCCGTAGCCGCTAGGAACCCCAAAGGACCAATACTGACTGGTTTTTCACCCTCCCTGATAGAAGCCGCGGGGGTGAGATTTACAGAGGAAAAGGCTTTATGTAAATGTATCTTCCGAATGGCTTTAAATAGATCAATCTTAAAGTCTACTAAATTAAATTCCTCGGGAATGCAATACGACAAACCCTTGTTTAATAAAGACAAATGTTCCGGACGTAAATGATGATCAGTCAAATTCAATACGTGCTGCTCAAAGCTTAACGCTGTTGTCTCCCCTTCCACGACACTTTCTTGCGTTTGTGGCGGAGATCGTAATTTTCTCCTCCTGCCTCCTCGTCTTGTTCTCCTTCTAAAGGGATACCTGTTCTAAGATTATCCCCTTCGACCATACCGTCAATCTCTGAGTTGAAGGGGGCAGCCGCACTGTCGCTCAGGCTCGAATCTGATTCCGTCGTGTAATAATCCCTCCTGGCGCTTGCTTTGCGTTTTTTGCGATTTCTATTCCTCGGCCCAATATGCTGGGGATCCTTACTGACCCCACTTAGTTGTTTGTTCCAGGTGAAAATTTGTCCTTTATCGAAATCGTTTTTATCACGTATAAACTTGTCTCTTTTCCGTGATTTTATATCGGCTTGGATGGGGATCATTTTAGTGTCTAGTTTCTTATTAATCTGTGCCCATTGATTTTCCGTCAATCTGCTTTTTAGCTCATCTTGGGTTTTTTTCAAATCAGCAGTAACTTGTGTATAACTTTGCATATTCGATCTTAATACAAGTTGAAGTAGTTCTTGTGAGCATTTTAACATTATACCTTCCCACTCCATTTTAAAAGCGGAATCCTGAGAAAAGTGTGCAATGTCTTTCCATACCCTGAGTCCTCTGGGCACTCTGCCACTATCCACATAGGACTGCAGGGAATTGTTGGTCCAAAATAAACGTGTTTCTCTTTCTGTTAAGTTCATCATCTTAAATTCTAAAGATTTGGTGCTTAAAGTGAAAACCTCGTCGGCTTGCTCGCACTCTTTAAAAAAATTCGAAACATCCTCCCGGCCGGCTTGTAAACCCGCTCTTATCGCTTGGCCTTCCATCATGCTCTTATGAGGAATACCACTTGTATCCATCAATAATGCGAGATGCAAATGAAACCGCACTGGTAGCGCTCAATCACCACATAATAGGCTATGTGCTCAGTCCAAAAAAGCCACAATATGCAACCGAAGAGAAAACAGCCGGACGGCACCAACGCCAAAGAAACAGTGGGAGCCGCTCACCTGCGTCCTGAAGGCTGTAAAGCTCGGTCCTGGGTGCGAAACTCCACTGGAAAACAGGAGTGCTATAAGTAAAAATTGGCACATTCTTGAAAGAGAAAAAGACCTAACGGAAATCGTCAAAAAAGGCCCGTTGATATCAAACAAACGAAGTAAAAACCTAAGCGATATTTTGGTGCACAATAGACTACCTAGGGAGAATAATAATTGGCTGGTTTCCAGCGCTCCGAAGGGGAATCACCGTTGCGGCCATTGTCCTCAATGTAAATTTAATTTGACGGGGCGGTTTTTGAACATAGGCCCGATTAGACATGAGGTCAATACGTTTATATCCTGCAAAACCAAATACATCGTGTATGTATTATATTGCCCTTGTGGACGCTTTTACATCAGGAAAACCATTAGATGTTTGTACATGCGGTTTCGCGAACATTGTAGTACCATCAGTACGGGTAAAGGGGTACCGCGTTTAATAGCTCACGTTCGCGAGACGCACCATAGTGATCCTAGTGTTTTGACATTTGCAGGTATAGAAAAAGTTACCTCACCCAGTAGGGGGGGTGACCTACATAATTTACTATTGAGAGCTGAGGCGAGTTGGATTATGTACACCAACGCGATGGGCCCCCTAGGTTTCAACGATAGGGTTGATATGTCTATTTTTTTGTAATCATGTCCTCTGGTTATCCGGGTACAATAATGTGAATCATAGTATCTTCAATATGTCAGTTATCAGTATATACTTTGCATTATGGTTACTGTTTTGTATCTTTGATATCATGGTTCTTCTGCCTGATGATTAAGTTGTTTTGTTTGTTTCTAGGTCCAGTATCTTCTGTTATCCATTTGGTGTTTCTTGTAATGTTTTTACTTATGTTTTAAGTGACTCGTCACGCAGTGGGATGTGCTCGGTGTACTATGGGAGGAAGTGGGAGGGTGGAGCTTGTGTCTCACCTGATCCTATTTCTCCCGGCGTTACTGATTACATCCTTACTGACCCGTTGAAGCGCCAGTCGGGCGCGAAACGGCCGTCGTCTAGTCTTGCCGCACCTCTTTTATAGCACCCCCGGTCGTGAAGATGTCTTTTATACCGTTGGAATAAAGGTTACCTGCATTGGACGTCCAGGTAGTGCGCTCCCTTCTTTGCTTTGGTGTGTCGTATGTGGCTGTTTTCCAGTGGAGTTTCGCACCCAGGACCGAGCTTTACAGCCTTCAGGACGCAGGTGAGCGGCTCCCACTGTTTCTTTGGCGTTGGTGCCGTCCGGCTGTTTTCTCTTCGGTTACATATATATATACCGTATATACTCGAGTATAAGCCGACCCGAGTATAAGCCGACCCCCCTAATTTTGCCACAAAAAACTGGGAAAACTTATTGACTCGAGTATAAGCCTAGGGTGGAAATGCAGCATTTACCGGTGAATTTCAAAAATAAAAATAGATCATTATTTCCCCATAGCTGTGCCATATAGTGCCCTGCACCATTCATTATTTCCCCATAGCTGTGCCCCATATAGTGCTCTGCACCGTTCATTGTGCCCCATAGCTGTGCCATATACGGTGCTCTGCACCGTTCATTGTGCCCCATTGCTGTGCCATATACAGTGCTCTGCACCGTTCATTGTGCCCCATTGCTGTGCCATATACGGTGCTCTGCACCGTTCATTGTGCCCCATTGCTGTGCCATATACAGTGCTCTGCACCGTTCATTGTGCCCCATTGCTGTGCCATATACGGTGCTCTGCACCGTTCATTGTGCCCCATTGCTGTGCCATATACGGTGCTCTGCACCGTTCATTGTGCCCCATTGCTGTGCCATATACGGTGCTCTGCACCGTTCATTGTGCCCCATTGCTGTGCCATATACGGTGCTCTGCACCGTTCATTGTGCCCCATATCTGTGCCCATATACGGTGCTCTGCACCGTTCATTGTGCCCCATTGCTGTGCCATATACGGTGCTCTGCACCGTTCATTGTGCCCCATATCTGTGACCATATACGGTGCTCTGCTCCGTTCATTGTGCCCCATTGCTGTGCCATATACGGTGCTCTGCACCGTTCATTGTGCCCCATATCTGTGCCCATATACGGTGCTCTGCACCGTTCATTGTGCCCCATTGCTGTGCCATATACGGTGCTCTGCACCGTTCATTGTGCCCCATATCTGTGCCCATATACGGTGCTCTGCACCGTTCATTGTGCCCCATTGCTGTGCCATATACGGTGCTCTGCACCGTTCATTGTGTCCCATTGCTGTGCCATATACGGTGCTTTGCACCGTTCATTGTGCCCCATTGCTGTGCCATATACGGTGCTCTGCACCGTTCATTGTTCCCCATAGAAATCTCTGCCGCCGCTGCTGCAATAAAAAAAAAAACCACATACTCACCTCCCTTCATTGCAGCTCCCGGCGTCTCGTTCCGGCGCCTCCATCTTCCCGGCGTCTCTGCTCTGACTGATCAGGCAGAGGGCGCCGCGCACACTGTATGCGTCATCGCGCCCTCTGCCTGAACAGTCAGAGCGCAGACGCCGGGAAGATGGAGGCGCCGGCCGGGAAGATGGAGCGGCGCCCGGCGGCTGGAACGAGGACAGGTGAATATGCTATACTTACATAGTCCTGGCGATCCTCGCGCTGTCCCTCTGCCTGGTCTTCGGTGCCGCAGCTCTTCCTGTCAGCGGTCACCGGCACCGCTGATTAGAGGAATGAATAGGCGGCTCCGCCCCTATGGGAGGTGGAGCCGCTTATTCATATCTCTAATGAGCGGTCCCACGTGACCGCTGAAGAGGGGAAGAAGCTGCAGCACAGAAGCCCGTGGGACGACAGGGACAGCGCGAGGATC
Source organism: Ranitomeya imitator (assembly GCF_032444005.1). Taxonomy (NCBI): domain Eukaryota; kingdom Metazoa; phylum Chordata; class Amphibia; order Anura; family Dendrobatidae; genus Ranitomeya; species Ranitomeya imitator. The sequence goes on from NC_091283.1 coordinate 700,681,809, forward strand.
GCTGGGACTAGGTAAGTATACCTCAGCGCCCTCACCCCCTCACCCGCCGACCCTGCCACCCACATTGACTCGAGTATAAGCCGAGAGGAGCACTTTCAGCCCAAAAATTTGGGCTGAAAATCTCGGCTTATACTCGAGTATATACGGTATATATGTTTCACTGACATACATATAAAGTACAGACCAAAAGTTTGGACACACCTTCTCATTTATAGATTTTTCTGTATTTTTGTGACTATGAAAATTGTACATTCACACTGAAGGCATCAAAACTATGAATTAACAGATGTGGAATTATATACTTAACAAAAAAGTGTGAAACAACGGAAATTATGTCTTATATTTTAGGTTCGTCAAAGTAGCCACCTTTTGCTTTCATGACTGCTTTGCACACTCTTGGCACTGTCTTGATGAGCTTCAAGAGGTAGTCACCGGGAATGGTTTTCAATTCACAGGTGTGGCCTGTCAGATTTAATAAGTGGGATTTCTTGCCTTATAAATGGTGCTGGGACCATCAGTTGTGTTGTGCAGAAGTCTGGTGGATACACAGCTGATAGTCCTACTGAATAGACTGTTAGAATTTGTATTATGGCAAGAAAAAAGCAGCTAAGTAAAGAAAAATGAGTGGCCATCAGTACTTTAAGAAATGAAGGTCAGTCAGTCCAAAAAATTGGGAAAACTTTGAAAGTGCCCCCAAGTGCAGTGGCAAAAACCATCAAGTGTTACAAAGAAACTTTCTCACGAAAGGAAGACCAAGAGTCACCTCTGCTTCTGAGGATAAGGTTATACGAGTCACCAGCCTCAGAAATCGCAGGTTAACAGCAGCTCAGATTAGAGACCAGGTCAATATCACACAGAGTTCTAGCACCAGACACATCTCTACAACACCTGTTAAGAGGAGACTTTGTGCAGCAGGCCTTCATGGTAAAATAGCTGCTAGGAACCCACTGCTAAGGACAGGCAACCAGCAGAAGAGACTTGTTTGGGCTAAAGAACACAAGGAATGGACATTAGACCAGTGGAAATCTGTACTTTGGTCTGATGAGTCCAAATTTGAGATCTTTGGTTCCAACCACCATGTCTTTGTGCGATGCAGAAAAGGTGAACGGATGGACTCTACAGTCATGGCCAAAAGTATTGACACCCCTGCAATTCTGTCAGATAATACTCAGTTTCTTCCTGAAAATGATTGCAAACACAAATTCTTTGGTATTATTATCTTCATTTAATTTGTCTTAAATGAAAAAACACAAAAGAGAATGAATCAAAAAGCAAAACATTGATCATTTCACACAAAACTCCAAAAATGGGCCAGACAAAAGTATTGGCACCCTCAGCCTAATACTTGGTTGCACAACCTTTAGCCAAAATAACTGCGACCAACCACTTCCGGTAACCATCAATGAGTTTCTTACAATGCTCTGCTGGAATTTTAGACCATTCTTCTTTGGCAAACTGCTCCAGGTCCCTGATATTTGAAGGGTGCCTTCTCCAATCTGCCATTTTTAGATCTCTCCACAGGTGTTCTATGGGATTCAGGTCTGGACTCATTGCTGGCAACCTTAGAAGTCTCCAGTGCTTTCTCTCAAACCATTTTCTAGTGCTTTTTGAAGTGTATTTTGGGTCATTGTCCTGCTGGAAGACCCATGACCTCTGAGGGAGACCCAGCTTTCTCACAGTGGACCCTATATTATGCTGCAAAATTTGTTGGTAGACTTCAGACTTCATTATGCCATGCACACGGTCAAGCAGTCCAGTGCCAGAGGCAGCAAAGCAACCCCAAAATATCAGGGATCCTCTGCCATGTTTGACTGTAGGGACCATGTTCTTTTCTTTGAATGCCTCTTTTTTTCTATTGTAAACTCTATGTTGATGCCTTTGCCCAAAAAGCTCTACTTTTCTTTCATCTGACCAGAGAACATTCTTCCAAAACATTTTAGGCTTTTTCAGGTAAGTTTTGGCAAACTCCAGCCTGGCTTTTTTATGTCTAGGGGTAAGAAGTGGGGTCTTCCTGGGTCTCCTACCATACAGTCCCTTTTCATTCAGACGCCGACAGATAGTACGGGTTGACACTGTTGTACCCTCGAACTGCAGAGCAGCTTGAACTTGTTTGGATGTTAGTCGAGGTTCTTTATCCAACATCCTCACAATCTTGCGTTGAAATCTCTTGTCAATTTTTCTTTTCCGTCCACATCTAGGAAGGTTAGCCACAGTGCCATGTTCTTTAAACTAACACAGCGCACGGTAGACACAGGAACATTCAGGTCTTTGGAGATGGACTTGTAGCCTTGAGATTGCTCATGCTTCCTCACAATTTGGTTTCTCAAGTCCTCAGACAGTTCTTTGGTCTTCTTTCTTTTCTCCATGCTCAATGTGGTACACACAAGGACACAGGACAGAGGTTGAGTCAACTTTAATCCATGTCAACTGGCTTGAAGTGTGATTTAGTTATTGCCAACTCTTGTTAGGTGCCACAGGTAAGTTACAGGTGCTGCTTTTTTTAATTTATTACACAAATTAGAGAAGCATCACATGATTTTTCGAACAGTGCCAATACTTTTGTCCACCCCCTTTTTTATGTTTGGCGTAAAATTATATCCAATTTGGCTTTAGGACAATTCTTTTTGTGTTTTTTCATTTAAGATAAATTAAATGAAGATAATAATACCAAATAATTTGTGTTTGCAATCATTTTGAGGAAGAAAATGAGTATTATCTGACAGAATTGCAGGAGTGTCAATACTTTTGGCCATGACTGTACATGCCTGATTCCCACCGTGAAGCATGGAGGAGGAGGTGTGATGGTGTAGGGGTGCTTTGCTGGTGACACTGTTGGGGATTTATTCAAAATTGAAGGCATACTGAACCAGCATGGCTACCACAGCATCTTGCAGCGACATGCTATTCCATTATTCCATCCGGTTTGCATTTAGTTGGACCATCATTTATTTTTCAACAGGACAATGACCCCAAACACACCTCCAGGCTGTGTACGGGCTATTTGACCAAGAAGGAGAGTGATGGGGTGCTACGCCAGATGACCTGGCCTCCACAGTCACCAGACCTGAACCCAATTGAGATGGTTTGGGGTGAGCTGGACCACAGAGTGAAGGCAAAAGGGCCAAGTGCTAGGCATCTCTGGGAACTCTTTCAAGATTGTTGGAAGATCATTCCTGGTGACTACCTCTTGAAGCTCATCAAGAGAATGTCAAGAGTGTGCAAAGCAGTCATCAAGGCAAAAGGTGGCTACTTTGAAGAACCTAGAATATAAGACATAATTTCAGTTGTTTCACACTTTTTAGTTAAGTATATTATTCCACATGTGTTAATTCATAGTTTTGATGCCTTCAGTGTGAATGTACAATTTTCATAGTCATGAAAATACAGAAAAATCTTTAATGAGAAGGTGTGTCCAAACTTTTGGTCTGTACTGTATATATATATATATATATATATATATATATATATATATAGACAGTATTTATGTTTTTACGATTTTTTGAGAACATGGATCCATTGTATGTCCGTATGTCGGTTTTGCAAGCCTGAGAGAAAATCTCGCAGTATGGATGCCATAAAGATTACATACGGAGGATGCCATGCGCAAAATACGCTGACACACCCTGCCTATGGATGAGATACAGACCACTATTTTGGGGACTTTTCTGCGTATTACGGCCGTAAATTACATACCGTATTTTTATACGCTGAGTGTGACGCCGGCCTAAGTGCATGTCTGCTTGTCTGGGAGTTCTACTTAACCCCTCTGTGACCTTAGACGTACTATCCCGTCGAGGTGCCCTGGGCTTATCTGACCCTGGACGGGATAGTACGTCATAGCCGATCGGCCGCGCTCACGGGGGGAGCGCGGCCGATCGCGGCCGGGTGTCAGCTGCTTATCGCAGCTGACATCCGGCACTATGTGCCAGGAGCGGTCACGGACCGCCCCCGGCACATTAACCCCTGGCACACCGCGATCAAAGATGATCGCGATGTGCCGGCGGTGCAGGGAAACACCGCGCAGGGAGGGGGCTCCCTGCGGGCTTCCCTTAGCCCCCCGCAGCAACGCGATCACATCGCGTTGCTGCGAGGGTCTCCTCACCTCCCTCCCTGCTCGAGCCCCGGATCCAAGATGGCCGCGGATCCGGGTCCTGCAGGGAGGGAGGTGGCTTCACAGAGCCTGCTCAGAGCAGGCACTGTGAAGGCTGCAGCGCTGCATGTCAGATCAGTGATCTGACAGAGTGCTGTGCAAACTGTCAGATCACTGATCTGTGATGTCCCCCCCTGGGACAAAGTAAAAAAGTTAAAAAAATTTTTTCCAAATGTGTAAAAAAAAAATAAAAAAAAATATTCCAAAATAATGAAAAAAAAAAATATATATTATTCCCATAAATACATTTCTTCATCTAAATAAAAAAAAAAAACCAATAAAAGTACACATATTTAGTATCGCCGCGTCCGTAACGACCCGACCTATAAAACTGTCCAAATAGTTAACCCCTTCAGTAAACACCGTAAGAAAAAAAAAAAAAAAACGAGGCAAAAAACAACGCTTTATTATCATACCGCCGAACCAAAAGTGGAATAACATGCGATCAAAAGGACAGATATAAATAACCATGGTACCGCTGAAAGCGTCATATTGTCCCGCAAAAAAAGAGCCACCATACAGCATCATCAGCAAAAAAATAAAAAAGTTATAGTCCTGAGAATAAAGCGATGCAAAAATAATTATTTTTTCTGTAAAATAGTTTTTATCGTATAAAAGCACCAAACCATAAAAAAATGATATAAATGAGGTATCGCTGTAATCGTACTGACCCGAAGAATAAAACTGATTTATCAATTTTACCAAACGCGGAACGGTATAAACGCCTCCCCCAATAGAAATTCATGAATAGCTGGCTTTTGGTCATTCTTCCTCACAAAAATCGGAATAAAAAGCGATAAAAAAATGTCACGTGCCCAAAAATGTTTTCAATAAAAACGTCAACTCGTCCCGCAAAAAACAAGACCTCACATGACTCTGTGGACCAAAATATGGAAAAATTATAGCTCTCAAAATGTGGTATTGCAAAAAATATTTTTTGCAATAAAAAGGGTCTTTCAGTGTGTGACGGCTGCCAATCATAAAAATCCGCTAAAAAACTCGCTATAAAAGTAAATCAAACCCCCCTTCATCACCCCCTTAGTTAGGGAAAAATAAAAAAAAATGTATTTATTTCCATTTTCCCATTAGGGCTAGGGTTAGGGCTAGGGTTAGGGCTAGGGTTAGGGCTAGGGCTAGGGTTAGGGCTAGGGCTAGGGCTAGGGTTAGGGCTAGGGCTAGGGCTAGGGTTAGGGCTAGGGTTAGGGCTAGGGTTAGGGCTAGGGTTAGGGCTAGGGCTAGGGTTAGGGCTAGGGTTAGGGCTAGGGTTAGGGCTAGGGTTAGGGTTAGGGTTGGGGCTACAGTTAGGGTTGGGGCTAAAGTTAGGGTTAGGGTTTAGATTACATTTACAGTTGGGAATAGGGTTGGGATTAGGGTTAGGGGTGTGTCAGGGTTAGAGGTGTGGTTAGGGTTACCGTTGGAATTAGGGTTAGGGGTGTGTTTAGATTAGGGTTTCAGTTATAATTGGGAGGTTTCCACTGTTTCGGCACATCAGGGGCTCTCCAAACACGACATGGCGTCCGATCTCAATTCCAGCCAATTCTGCGTTGAAAAAGTAAAACAGTGCTCCTTCCCTTCCGAGCTCTCCTGTGTGCCCAAACAGGGGTTTACCCCAACATATGGGGTATCAGCGTACTCAGGACAAATTGGACAACAACTTTTGTGGACCAATTTCTCCTGTTACCCTTGGGAAAATACAAAACTGGGGGCTAAAAAATAATTTTTGTGGGAAAACAAAAAGATTTTTTATTTTCACGGCTCTGCGTTATAAACTGTAGTGAAACACTTGGGGGTTCAAAGTTCTCACAACACATCTAGATAAGTTCATTGAGGGGTCTAGTTTCCAATATGGGGTCACTTGTGGGGGGTTTCTACTGTTTAGGTACATTAGGGGCTCTGCAAACGCAATGTGACGCCTGCAGACCAATCCATCTAAGTCTGCATTCCAAATGATGCTCCTTCCCTTCCGAGCCCTCCCATGCGCCCAAACGGTGGTTCCCCCCCACATATCGGGTATCAGCGTACTCAGGACAAATTGGACAACAACATTTAGGGTCCAATTTCTCCTGCTAACCTTGGAAAAATACAAAACTGGGGGCTAAAATATAATTTTTGTGGAAAAAAAAATATTTTTTATTTGCATGGCTCTGCGTTATAAACTGTAGTGAAATACTTGGGGGTTCAAAGCTCTCACAACACATCAAGATGAGTTCCTTAGGGGGTCTACTTTCCAAAATGGTGTCACTTGTGGGGGGTTTCTACTGTTTAGGTACATTAGGGGCTCTGCAAACGCAATGTGACGCCTGCAGACCATTCCATCTAAGTCTGCATTCCAAATGGCGCTCCTTCCCTTCCGAACCCTCCCATGCGCCCAAACGGTGGTTCCCCCCCACATATGGGGTATCAGCGTACTCAGGACAAATTGGACAACAACTTTTGGGGTCCAATTTCTCCTGTTACCCTAGGGAAAATACAAAACTGGGGGCTAAAAAATAATTTTTGTGGGAAAAAAATTTTGTTTTATTTTTATGGCTCTGCATTATAAACTTCTGTGAAGCACTTGGTGGGTCAAAGTGCTCACCACACCTCTAGATAAGTTCCTTAGGGGGTCTACTTTCCAAAATGGTGTCACTTGTGGGGGGTTTCAATGTTTAGGCACATCAGTGGCTCTCCAAACGCAACATGGCGTCCCATCTCAATTTCTGTCAATTTTGCATTGAAAAGTCAAACTGCGCTCCTTCCCTTCCGAGCTCTCCCATGCGCCCAAACAGTGGTTTACTGCCACATGAGGTATCAGCGTACTCAGGACAAATTGGACAACAACTTTTGAGGTCCAATTTCTTCTCTTACCCTTGGAAAAATAAAAAATTGGGGGCAAAAATATAATTGTGAAAAAATATGATTTTTTATTTTTACGGTTCTGCATTATAAACTTCTGTGAAGCACTTGGTGGGTCAAAGTGCTCACCACACATCCAGATAAGTTCCTTAGGGGGTCTACTTTCCAAAATGGTGTCACTTGTGGGGGGTTTTAATGTTTAGGCACATCAGTGGCTCTCCAAACGCAACATGGCGTCCCATCTCAATTCCTGTCAATTTTGCATTGAAAAGTCAAATAGCGCTCCTTCCCTTCCGAGCTCTCCCATGCGCCCAAACAGTGGTTTACTGCCACATATGGGGTATCAGCGTACTCAGGACAAATTGGACAACAACTTTTTGGGTCCAATTTCTCCTGTTACCCTTGGTAAAATAAAACAAATTGGAGCTGAATTAAATTTTTTGTGTAAAAAAGTTAAATGTTCATTTTTATTTAAACATTCCAAAAATTCCTATTAAACACCTGAAGGGTTAATAAAATTCTTGAATGTGGTTTTGAGCACCTTGAGGGGTGCAGTTTTTAGAATGGTGTCACACTTGGGCATTTTCTATCATATAGACCCCTCAAAATGACTTCAAATGAGACGTGGTCCCTAAAAAAAAAATGGTGTTGTAAAAATGAGAAATTGCTGGTCAACTTTTAAACCTTATAACTCCCTAACAAAAAAAAAAATTGGTTCCAAAATTATGCTGATGTAAAGGAGACATGTGGGAAATGTTACTTATTAAGTATTTTGTGTGACATATCTCTGTGATTTAATTGCATAAAAATTCAAAGTTTGAAAATTGCGAAATTTTCAAAATTTTCGCCAAATTTCCGTTTTTTTCACAAATAAACGCAGGTACTATCAAAGAAATTTTACCACTATCATGAAGTACAATATGTCACGAGAAAACAATGTCAGAATCACCAGGATCCGTTGAAGCGTTTCGGAGTTATAACCTCATAAAGGGACAGTGGTCAGAATTGTAAAAATTGGCCTGGTCATTAACGTGCAAACCACCCTTGGGGGTAAAGGGGTTAAAGGGAAGGTGCCATCAAAAAAAAAATTTTTTCAGAAATTGTAAAAATGTAAAGAATTAATGATTACATTTTCTTAAAAAATATTATCATTTGTTTATAATTTAGTAAAATATGAAAAATAATTTGAAAAGTTTTGGAATTTCCACTTTTCAACACTAGGGGGAGCAGCTGCTGAAATTTCAGAAAAACCTAGTGTACAACTAGCTCACATTACTGCACTGCAGTAATTATGGGCGGAGTCTGCTGACGTGTGTGATGTCACTCCTCTCCTCCCCTTCTGGGTGTTTGCTAAGGGATTAGAGAGGATGATATTCAGGAACCCAGTGAGCAGCCATTTTGTTGGTGACTGCAGAGTATGGCTGCCGTCACACTATCAGTATTTGGTCAGTATTTTACCTCAGTATTTGTAAGCCAAAACCAGGAGTGGAACAAATAGAGGAAAAGTCTAATAGAAACATATGCACCACTTCTGCATTTATCACCCACTCCTGGTTTTGGCTACAAATACTGAGGTAAAATACTGACCAAATAATGATAGTGTGAAGGCAGCCTTATACTGACAAGTAGACAGTCACCAAGGATGGCAAGCAGCAAGGATTCTGAGAGATATGTGGTGGAGGGAGCAGGGTGACAGCAGCACAGAGTATTTCAGGAGAGCAGTGTGCTGGTCTATAGGGGCCCCCTGTTTGGTGCGCGGAGCAGCCAGAGATTGTACATAGAGCGCTGTCTTTTATACACATGGATGGACCGTCTGCTCCACAGAAATCCAGGAAACATTTCTGCGGATTGATGGCGTGGTCTGATCCAGACTTTGCATGCAGACCCCATTCCCCTCCTCAGATCCTGTCTTCCCCATCCTGTCCTGGCGATGTGTGAAAGCGAGGCGACAGGCGCAGTCCGGGGTGACGCTGGGAAGGAAATGTAGCCATATAGTAACAATAAAAATGAGACCCCTCTCTTCAGCTACCTCACCAGCCTTCCCCTGACTGCACCTAACTGGAGGTCACGCTGTCCCCTCTATTACCCCAGACCCGCGTGCAGGTGCTCAGCCAGAACCACCATAGAATGGGTCCGCTTTCTGAAGATAATACTGCCATAGTGTTCTCACATAATACCGCCATATAGATCACACACAATACTATCAAATAGATCACACAATACTGTCATACAGTTCTCACATAATACCACCATATAGATCACACATAATACTGCCAGTGTTCTCACATAATACCGCCATATAGATCACACATAATACCGCCAGTGTTCTCACATAATACCGCCATATAGATCACACACAATACTATCAAATAGATCACACAATACTGCCATACAGTTCTCACATAATACCACCATATAGATCACACATAATACCGCCAGTGTTCTCACATACCGCCATATAGATCACACATAATACCGCCAGTGTTCTCACATACCGCCATATAGATCACACATAATACCGCCAGTGTTCTCACATACCGCCATATAGATCACACATAATACCGCCAGTGTTCTCACATACCGCCATATAGATCACACATAATACCGCCAGTGTTCTCACATACCACCATATAGATCACACATAATACCGCCAGTGTTCTCACATACCACCATATAGATCACACATAATACCGCCAGTGTTCTCACATACCACCATATGCTTCTCACATAATACCGCCATATAGATCACCCATAATGCCGCCACATAGATCTCACATGTATTGTAAATAAAGACTCGGCCAGAATAAAGTCCTTTATTAATCTTTTTTATACCATACCGAACGCATAATCCTCGACTCCCTCATCTCCCACAACAAAAATAATAAACCACAATGGGGAAAGACACGCAGGGGGGAGAGGAGTGCATAGGAGAGGATTGGAGACATAGGAGACTGACTGCTGAGCCGTGTATCTAATCCTGTCCTGTGTGATACTGTGCTGCGCCGTGTATCTAATCCTATCTTGTGTGATACTATACACAGGACAGGATTAGCTACACAAGACTAGATTAGCTACACAGGACAGAGGTAGCAGTGGTAGATGGTATATAGAGGCAGGCAGCAGTGTTAGATGGTATATAGAGGCAGGCAGCAGTGGTAGATGGTATATAGAGGCAGGCAGCAGTGGTAGATGGTATATAGAGGCAGGCAGCAGTGGTATATAGGGGCTGGTAGCAGTGGTATATAGGGGCTAGTAGCAGTGGTATATAGGGGCAGGTAGCAGTGGTATATAGGGGCAGGTAGCAGTGGTATATAGGGGCTAGTAGCAGTGGTATATAGGAGCAGGTAGCAGTGGTATATAGGGGCTAGTAGCAGTGGTATATAGGGGCTGGTAGCAGTGGTATATAGGGGCTGGTAGCAGTGGTATATAGGGGCTAGTAGCAGTGGTATATAGGGGCTAGTAGCAGTGGTATATAGTGGCTGGTAGCAGTGGTATATAGGGGCTAGTAGCAGTGGTATATAGGGGCTGGTAGCAGTGGTATATAGGGGCTAGTAGCAGTGGTATATAGGGGCTAGTAGCAGTGGTATATAGGGGCTAGTAGCAGTGGTATATAGGGGCTAGTAGCAGTGGTATATAGGGGCTAGTAGCAGTGGTATATAGGAGCAGGTAGCAGTGGTATATAGGAGCAGGTAGCAGTGGTATATAGGGACAGGTAGCAGTGGTATATAGGGACAGGTAGAAGTGGTATAGAGGGGCTAGTAGCAGTGGTATATAGGGGTTAGTAGCAGTGGTATATAGGAGCAGGTAGCAGTGGTATATAGGGGCTAGTAGCAGTGGTATATAGTGGCTGGTAGCAGTGGTATATATAGGAGCAGGTAGCAGTGGTATATATAGGAGCAGGTAGCAGTGGTATATAGGGGCTAGTAGCAGTGGTATATAGGAGCAGGTAGCAGTGGTATATAGGGGCTAGTAGCAGTGGTATATAGTGGCTGGTAGCAGTGGTATATATAGGAGCAGGTAACAGTGGTATATAGGAGCAGGTAGCAGTGGTATATAGGGGCTAGTAGCAGTGGTATATAGTGGCTGGTAGCAGTGATATATATAGGAGCAGGTAGCAGTGGTTTATAGGAGCAGGTAGCAGTGGTATATAGGGGCTAGTAGCAGTGGTATATAGTGGCTGGTAGCAGTGGTATATATAGGAGCAGGTAGCAGTGGTAGATGCATAAGAAAATAAAAACTCTGTACTTACCGTCAGTCCTCTCCCAGGAAGTGCTGAGTCATGTTCAGGGCAGAGCAGTGTGACGATCTCCCTGCTCTGAACAGGTCGGCAGTGATCAGTGATTGCAGGCTGTGCTGTAATACTAAGTACAGGCTGCAATCACAGCTCCTGGCTGCAGATACTCACCCCGGACCTCGCTCCCAGCAGCAGCTTCTCCCTGGCAGCTCCTGCTATGATCGCACATACTGAGCTGTGTGTGCGATCACAGAGGAAAAAAACAAAATGGCCGCGATCTCATATAACAGCTGTGACGTAGCAGCCCAGGGGGCGTGCCCAAGTCACAGCTGAGAGGCAGGAGAAGCGGTCGGAGCCCGACCGTTGGCTCCTATGCCCATGGCTGCCGTAAGTGAGCTGTGCAAGTGTCGTGCCCAGACACTTACACCCACACTAATGAAAATGGCGGCCTCCAGTGGCAAAAGTAAAAATGAATAAATAAAAAAGTATTAAAGTACTACATTTACTTTTGTATTAAAAATAATTGATTATATAATCAATAATTATTAATACAAAAACTAAAATCACGGCACCCTCCCTTTAAACGAGCAATGCACCAGATGGAGACCCAACTTTGAGTTTCCGCTTTTTAAAAAATAATGATCACACAGCACTACTGCATCAGCAATTTCCACAGAGTAGAGACAGTATAATGGGTCTCTGACACACTTTCTGCTATTACAAGCAACCCAGTAAATGGAAATCCAACTCTCAGTCTCCAAATTCCAAAACATATTTGCCACACAGCACTAAAGTGCCTTTAATTTCCATGGATAAAAACAGTATAATATCCATCTGACACACTTTTCTGCTACAGGCAACACACCAGATGGAGACCCAACTTTCATTCTTCACATTTCAAAAAATAATTGTCACATAGCACTAAAGTGGCATACATTTCCAAAGAGTAGAAACAGTATAACAGGCCTCTGACACACCTTCTGCTGCAGGCAACCCTGCATATGGAGTCTCCACAGTTCAAAAAAATAATTGTCACACAGCACTAAAGTGGCATCAATTTCCACAGAGTAGACAGAGTATAAAAGGCCAACTCTGACACACCTTCTACTACAGGCAACCCACCAGATAGAGACCCAACTTGAAGTCTCCATATTTCCTAAAATTGTTTGTAATGTCAGCAGCAGTAGCAACAGCAGGCACAGAAGATACAGCAAAAGCTAAGTTCACATTTGTGTATATGTGCGCAGCTTATCATCTGCACGCGCAAACGCATGATGAAATGCATGCACATTCATGTTTATGCAGCGTTTTTATCCGCATCAGCTTACACATGACGGCAAAAAAAACGCTGCGTGTGCATGCGTTTGTATGCGTTTTTGCCTGCATTTGTGTTCTTTATGTGCATGCGTTTGATATTTCCAGGAGGGCATGTGTCAATGTGCATGTCTCAAAACAGTTCCTGGACATGTGCAGTCCAAAGTACACAAGCGCATCGAACCCATGCAAACGCAAACGCATGTCCTTGTGTATGCATGCGTTCCCATAGACATTAATGCTTTTTTTGATGCACTCCTCCGTATGCGTGCGCATATTTGACGGATTTTTGATGCCTGCAAAATGCAAAATCCTGCGTTCGCTGCACTGCGCCCCCCACTGCGAAACGATGCATGCGTACGCAAAATCATGTGAACACATGCTGAGTCGCCCGCCGGGGCCTAGGGTACTTGGTATCAGGTCCAGTTGAATTTAAAGGGGTGGTCATGGTCGCAGTGACCCGGTCCGTGGCCCTGGGCACCCAATTAAAAGGGAAAGGAGTTTTAAGGGAGTTGTAATAAGGTATGGGTTCGTGACGCCACCTGTGGTTCTTGGTCAGAGAGGACTGACGCTGCTTAAAGGGGTGCTCTGGGGTGATGTTACTGCAGGAAAGATGGTGACGCTTCCCACAGGTAGAGCAGGGTCCCCAGGGCTCCCGTTGAATTTGGCAGGGATGGTGAATGCCGGTAAATAAATGGGGGACACAGGGTTGCCGTCTTTACCTCGTTTACTGATGTTATAGTCAGTCTCATTCCAGGGTATCGACAACAGGTGTCGATGGAGTCCAGGCAGCCAGAAAGCAAGTGGGAATCCCTTTGCCAATTCAGGTTGGGAGCCTTCCCCTATGTGCTGGTTTCTAGTCGCTTTCTGCCTGTGGTTGTCTAACAAGGTTCTCTTGCTCCCCTGTCCTGGGATAGTGCCTGTACGGTAGTCAACTTAAGCCGTTTCTCTGGGGTCTCTTTACACGGTGACTCCAGGCTCTGGAATGCTGCTGTACCTCAGGTGTTATGTGGGCATGTCCCTTTAGTTTCCTGCCCTCCAGTTCTGCTGTGGGACTTGGAGTTCCACACAGCCTCGGGCTCCCGATGCCCGGTTTCTGTGCTCAGCTTAGAGGGGCCAAATCGCAGCCCTCCTCTAGCTCCTATGTTCCTCTGTGCTCCTTCACTGTCTGCTACCAACTGTCTAACTCCTACTCCAGATCATGATGTATAAAGGGAAGTTCCCCTAAAGCCGGGTTTAGAGCTCCCTCTTCTAGCCTGGATTCAGAATGTGTTGAATGTAAGATTACCTGCCAAAATGATCCCTCCTGTCTCCAGGCATGGCATTACCCTCCCCGAGAGGAAGACAGCACCACTGTGGTACCCGAACTCCTGGGGTGCCACATTCCACCCCCCCCCCCCCCCCCCCGTTAAATCCAGCACTCCCAGACTGGGAAAAGAAATCATAAACAATACTGGTTAGAAAAGATGCAAAACATTTTGAAAAAGGCATTTAAACAGGGTAGACAGGTTTAACCCCTTAATGACCGCCAATACGCCTTTTAACTGACCTGACATATAAGAGAATGGCCTCCCCATACAGATGACAATCCAGCATCTGTTGGCTGTCCACTATAGCTGACAACTTGCTGTACCAGCCACGATCAGTATTTGCACCATCTAAATCTGTTTAACCCCTTAGATGCTGCTGTCAATAGTGACTACATCATTATAAATGGTTAACAGAGTGTGGGGGCTTCTTCTTTATCCCAATTAGTGCCCTCAGATCATGATTTTGTTGTCCTGATGTTTGCGATGGCAATTCATGACCAAATAGCGGCCTTAGAGTCTGACGGCTGTAGTAATCTGTTTAGAAGTTAGCAACATTTAGGTGGTAAAAATACACATTTTCATTTCTGTCATGTCACTTTGCATTAATTCCTGTAAAGCACCTGATGGGTTAATAAACTACCTGACAGCAGTTTTCAATATGTTTAGGGGTGCTGTTTTTAAAATGGTATCACGTTTGGGGGTTTCCCAATATATGGGACCCCTAAAGTCACTTCAAACATGGATAAGTCCCTAAAAAAATAAATGTGGTAAATTTCTTTGAAAAAATGAAAAATTGCTGCTACATTTTTAAACCTCCTAAAATGCTAACAAAATAAAATAACATTTTACAAATGGTGATGATGTAAAGCCAACATGTGGGAAATGTTATTTATTAATGGTTTGCTGTTGTATGACTATCTGGATTAAAGGGATAATCATTCAAATTTAGAAAATTGCTAATTTTTTAACATTTTTCTCAAATTTTTTATATTTTTTATAAATAAACACAAAAAATGTTGAACTAAATTTACCATTATCATAAAGTATAATGTGTCACGAAAAAACAATCTCAAAATCACTGGGATTTGTTGAAGCGTTGCAGAGTTATTACCACATAAAGTGACACTGGTCAGATTTCAAAAATTTGGCTCGGTCACTAAGGGGTTAAACTTTTTCTTCCCTTACGGGAGGCACTTTTGGCTTAAACGTTGCAAACATATTCACAAAAGTACAACTGATCTTATACCAGGGTGTCCTTGTTCATAAATAACAGCACCAATGCGAGGGAGCCATCATAAACCCCCAATGTAGGACTTGGGTGGGCTACAAGGCGAATATTCAGACCCGGTGTTCAGCCATGCCAGATGGTTTTGCTTCAGGTCTGTGACCAAAAAAGGCCCTACCCATGCTGGCAACGTGGGTAGAAACAAAGATGCACCTTGAGGGTGCCAACTATTTACAGTAAAGTTTTTGGTAATTCTCTGTCCATTACCCTATTGTCCATTTTAAGAGGTAATAATCATAAGCAAACATTTTAAAACACATAACACCAATTATTGACAGTTTGCTAGTCCCTGCAATGGGCTGGGATCTGACCTCGGGTACCACAGGTTGATCTACACAACACAGGCACTGAGGGTGATCTGACCAGATTCACTAGGCTTGCTATCACTGGTGTTGTGCGCTATCTTAAGGCTATGCTACTGGGAATTCTGGGTAGCACAGGTGTAACTGATCTTCGAGGAGTACTGTTGCTCATTGTGGGCATGACAGATTCACTGATAGCAGGGGGTGGATTTTCTTGACCCACTGCTGATATGATGTCTGTTGATTGAGCCCGCTGGTGTAGAATCTCTTCTGTTACAGGACGGTTTTGAGTCACATCTTCTTCTGGCATTTCCAACTGGGGAAAAGTCAAAATAGGCACCACGACTTGGGAAAATCTCCAAGAACGGTATGGATTCTTTTTTTTTCCTCCATGGGTTGAGGAGTGCTTGGGTCTTTCTCCTTGTCCCTCAGTTTGTCAGGGCAGACTTTAAGATGATCCCTTGATACCGCAGTTGAGGTTTCTCCTCCATCTTTGCTTATTAGACACACCTTGCATTTATCAAAGTTTGATAGTAAGATGGTATATTGTTCTGCTTCCCACTGGTCATCAAGTTTATGCATTCTTCTTTTTCACATTAGCACTTGTTCACCTGGTGACAAGGGATTTGCAGGGAAACGCTGCTTATAGTTTCTGTCTTGTTTTTGTCTTGCCTGGGACAAGCTTCTTTCCACACACTCTTGTACTTGGCGGTATTTCTGCTGTCACTCAGTATCCCAATTTGCATCTGGTGATGTTGCTTCTTGGGTGGGGACTCCCATTTCAAGATCAACAGGTAATTAGCTAGATCTTCCTCTAAACAGGTAGGCTGGAGTGCAGTTGGTGGAATTCACTGGGATGTGATTGCACAGATCTACCAAGCAACTTCTCTGGCCATAAGTTTCTCTCTTCCAAAGGCAAGGTTTTCAACAGGTCGATTACCACTTGATTAATCTTCTCACACATACCATTTGTATGTTGGTGACAGTAGGATGTTGTCTTGATCTTCTTACATCCGTACAGGTGACACAACTCCTGGAATACTTCTGCTTCAAAGGCTGGGTCTTGGTCGGTAAGTACCTTCTAAGGGTAACCATGTGGTCGACAAAAGTGTTGTTGAAAGGCCTTGGCTGCCGTCTACGCTGTCTGGTCCATGACAGGCATGACTACCAGGAATTTGGAGTAATGGTCCACAATGGTCAGAGCATAAACATAGCCTGACCAGCTTGGAGCTAGCTTCACGTGGTCTAAGGCCACCAATTCAAGTGGCTGCTTGGTGACTATGGGCTGTAGGGGAGCCCTCTGATTGTCATTGTCCTTTATGCGCAGGTTGCATGGGCCACACTCTTGGCACCACTTTTCAATGGCTTTTCTCATGCCAATCCAATTGAACCTCCCACGAAGTAGGACGTCTAACTTCTTCCATCCAAAGTGTCCAGCTCTATCGTGGTATGCTTCCAAGACCATTGACCCATCTTGTCTCGGGACTAACACCTGAAAGACCAACTCATTAGTGCGTGGATAGACATTCCTCCGGCACAGCTTACCGCCATAGATAAACAATTTGCCATTCTCCTTCCACAGCTGTTGATTTTCTTGTGGAGCATCTGGATCAGGGTGTGAATCTGCTTGTGGTAGCAGCTCTTTTACCAGACGGACTGTTGGGTCACTGTCCTGCATCTCTGCCCATCCATGGTGGGGCAATGGATTCAGGGTGGCTTCTAGCTTGTTATTGCGCTTGTTCCTCACATGATGGGAATATTGAGTCGCCCTGGGGAGATGGAAAGCTGGTAACTCAATCTCTTCAAGTACTTCTGGATCTTCTCCCACTTCTGGAAAATGGGGCATCCTGGACAGCGCATTGACATTTGCGTTCTTGTGCCCTGCACGGTACTTGATGGTGAGTTCGTAGTTGGACAACCAGGCCATCCATTGCTGCTCCAAAGCACTTAGTTTTGCAGTTTCCAGGTGGGTCAGTGGATTGTTGTCCATGAAAACGGTGAATATTGCTGAGGCCAGGTAGTGTTTGAACCGCTCTGTTACGGCCCAGACTGTGGCGAGGAACTCCAGCTTGACGGAACTGTAGTTTTCTGGGTTCCATTCAATGGGACAAAGCTTCCTGGTGGCGAAGGCAATTACTCTTTCTTTGCCTTTCTGTACCTGAGACGGCACTTCTCTCAATCCCATGTTGCTGGCGTCTCTGTAGAGCACAAACGGTTGGTCATAATCAGGGTAGGTCAGCACCTCATCTACGTGAGAGCCAACTTCATCCGAGTGAAGGATCCTTCCAGCCTGTCGTTCCACTCTTTATCTTCTTGGATTGGCCCACTAACAGGTCTTGCAGGGATGCAGCTACCTTAGCGAAGTCTTTATTGAACCTTCGATAGTAGCATACCAATCCAAGGAACTGCTGGACTTCCTGGATGTTGCTGGGTTTCGGCCAGTCCCTGTCACACTTGCAGAGCTTACCACATGGCCCACTTACAGCACTTTGGGCTTTAACAGGTGACATTTGGATGGGCCCCAGTTAGACAGAGGTTCAAACACCTCGGTGCTTCAGGTGGTCTTCATAAGTCTTGGAGAAGATGATATCATCCAGGTACAACAGGACGGTTTCAAAATTTTTGTGTCCGAGGCAGCACTCCATCATCCTCTGGAATGGTCCTGGTGCATTGCACAGTCCGAACGGCATGTAGTTGAATTCAGAGAGGCCCATGGGTGTCGTGGAGGTGGTCCTTTCTTTATCCGCCTCTGCCACGGGAACCTGCCAATACCCACTATTGAGATCTAAGGTGAAGAAATAGTTAGCAGATTTTAAGGCAGCTAATGACTCTTCGATTCTGGGCAACCGGTATGCATCCTTGTGTGTAATACGGTTTTTCTGCCTGTTGTCAACACACATCCTCATTGTACCATCCTTTTTCCTGACGAGGACTAATGAAGCTGACCAGGGGCTATAACTATCTCTGATTACCCCAGCCTCCTTCATCTCTCGAACATACTTTTGGCACATGAGCTGGAGGTACAGGCCGGTACCTCTCTTTAATGGGAGGATGACCTCCAGTGGGGATATGATGTTGGGGATATGATGTTGAACACCTTTTACTTGCCCAAAATCTAGTGGGTGTTTGCTGAATACCCGCTCATACTCATGGACCACCCAGTAAGCCCCCTGTTTTTTGTGAGAAGGGGTAGAGTCAGTGCCCACGTGTAACTTCTGACACCAATCCTCCAACTGTCCTGCAGAGCCATTGTCCTCCGCGTGGTCGGACGGGACCAAGGGTTCTGTTGCTTTTATTGCATTGTTATTAACAGTAAACAGTTTAGCTACTGCGGCATATGCGTAAGTGGACCTCTTTCTCTCCACAGTTAAGGAGATGTACCGGTACCCTCCCCTTGCAGACGTCAACCACCCCTCTGGCTGTCAGGATGGTGGGCCTGCTGTCTAAATACACAGGTTCTACCAGGGCCTGAGAGTCTTTACCTCTGAGGCCTATTGCTGCCCGACACTATATTAACATTTCACTCCTGGGGGTATATTGCAATGGGGATCGGATCACTCACTGTGACACGTCAAAAATCTCCACCAGACAATTCTACCTGTTGTCTCTGCACCAGGGCTCTGATTTCTTATTGCAGGACACATTGCTCACTGGAACCAGCAGTTTCGGCTACCTGTTGTCTTGTTACAATAACTGTTATGACCTGGTGGTTAGGAGCACCCGGCACGACCTGATAGTTAAACTCACACAGGACAAGCTCTGGGATGTGGGAGCTCTGCTGACCGCAGGCCCTAATCCCATCACAACAACTAGAAATAGCCGTGGAGCGTTCCTGACTCTCCCTAGACGCCTCTTCACAGCCTAAGAGCTAGCTAGCCCTAGAGATAGAAAATAAAGCCTACCTTGCCTCAGAGAAGTTCCCCAAAGGAAAAGGCAGCCCCCCACATATATTTACTGTGAGTAAAGATGAAAGTCACAAACGCAGAAATGAAACAGGTTTCAGCAAAGGGAGGCCAGACTTACTAAACAGACAGAGGATAGGAAAGGTATTTTTGCGGTCAGCACAAAAAACTACAAAAGACCACGCAGAATGTGCAAAAAGACCTCCGCACCGACTAACGGTGCGGAGATGCCACTCTGCATCCCAGAGCTTCCAGCTAGCAAGACAAAATCATGATAACCAGCTGGACAAGGAAACAATGAACAAATAATAACTATCAGGAACTTAGCTTCTGCTGGAGAAGACAGGTCACCAGAAAGATCCAAGAGCAAACTGAACCTATGCAGGAACATTGACAGCTGGCATGGAGTAACGATCTGAGTGGAGTTAAATAGAGTAGCCAACCAAAGGATAAACCACGTCACCTGTGTAAGGAACCTCAGAAGCAGCAGCTTCACTCACAGCCACCAGTGGGAGTCCATGGACAGAACTCGCCGAAGTACCATTCACGACCACAGGAGGGAGTTCGACAACAGAATTCACAACAAATAACCTCGGAAAGACAGTTTACTATGACATTAAAACCTAAGGTCATCATGGGGTTACATTCTTGCTGGGCAAAATCAACAATCACCAGTAGAGTTGAGCGACTTTTAGTTTTTTTCGGATCGAGTCGGGTTTCGCGAAACCTGACTTTGTCAAAAGTCGGGTCGGGTGAAATCGGCCGATTATTGCAAAAATTTGTGGGCCGACTGAAACACGAAACCCAATGCAAGTCAATGGGGAATCAAAATCGGCAGTGAGTGTAGGACAGGAAAACACCTACAGTGCCCATTTTAATGCCAAAAACATCATTTCTTATTACTTAAGCTTGTCAATCTTAATTTACTGGGGGTCATTTGGCTAAAGTTATGGGGGGGTTAGGGCTGGCTCAAGATTTTCGTGGGCCCAGGAAGCGCAGAATACGTCACGGCGGTGGAACAGGGAGAGGTAAGTATTTCAACTTTGCAAGTCCTGTGATCCTGAGCAAGCAGGGGGGCCCACTCGTTGGCACTGGCACAGGGCCCCTCATAGTACGGCGGTGGCGCCTCCCATTGGCAGAGAAAATTTTGCATACTATGAGGGGCCCTGTACCAGTGACGTCACCAACGAGTATGCCACCCACCTGATGAAGGAACCTGCACTTTCATCTGCACCTTCCTCTTTGTCCCTGTGTAAGGTGGTATAGTATGCGGGAAGGGGAACCTGACTTTCAGCAGGGTCAGATTCTGGCTGTGTAGAGTGCAAGGGGAATGTAGTGGTCTGGGTCAATGTACCAGCAAACTCATCTAGCAGTGGCTGGGCAATGGGCAGGATGAGGAGGAAACAAAGATATGGGCCCAAATAATAAAGTAGGCTAAATGCAGTTCAAAATTGGTAACAGGACTAAACAGGCGGCATTGCTTTGTTCAGTTGAGGACAACTGTAATGAGTGGCAGACACAGTTAGTAGGCCCAAATAATAAAGTAGGCTAAATGCAGTTCAAAATTGGTAACAAGACAAAATGGGCGGCATTGCTTTGTTCAGTGGAGGACAACTGTATTGAGTGGCAGACACAGTTAGTAGGCCCAAATAATAAAGTAGGCTAAATGCAGTTCAAAATTGGTAACAGGACAAAATGGGTGGCATTGCTTTGTTCAGTGGAGGACAACTGTAATGAGTGACAGACACAGTTAGTAGGCCCAAATAATAAAGTAGGCTAAATGCAGTTCAAAATTCGTAACAGGACAAAACAGGCGGCATTGCTTTGTTCAGTGAAGGACAACTGTAATGAGTGGCAGACACGGTTAGTAGGCCCAAATAATAAAGTAGGCTAAATGCAGTTCAAAATTGTTAACAGGACTAAACGGGCGGCATTGCTTTGTTCAGTGGAGGACAACTGTAATGAGTGGCAGACACAGTTAGTAGGCCCAAATAATAAAGTAGGCTAAATGCAGTTCAAAATTGGTAACAGGACTAAAGGGGCAGCATTGCTTTGTTCAGTGGAGGACAACTGTAATGAGGGGAAGACACAGTTAGTAGGCCCAAATAATAAAGTAGGCTAAATGCAGTTCAAAATTGGTAACAGGACTAAACAGGCGGAATTGTTTTGTTTAGTGGAGGACAACTGTAATGAGTGGCAGACACAGTTAGTAGGCCCAAATAATAAAGTAGGCTAAATGCAGTTCAAAATTGGTAACAGGACTAAACAGGCGGAATTGTTTTGTTTAGTGGAGGACAACTGTAATGAGTGGCAGACACAGTTAGTAGGCCCAAATAATAAAGTAGGCTAAAAGCAGTTCAAAATTGCTAACAGGACTAAACAGGCGGCATTGTTTTGTTGAGTGGAGGACAACTGTAATGAGTGGCAGACACTGTTAGTAGGCCCAAACAATAAAGTAGGCTAAATGCAGTTCAAAATTGGTAACAGGACTAAACGGGCGGCATTACTTTGTTCAGTGGAGGACAACTATAATGAGTGGCAGACACAGTTAGTAGACCCAAATAATAAAGTAGGCTAAATGCAGTTCAAAATTGGTAACAGGACTAAACGGGTGGCATTGCTTTGTTCAGTGGAGGACAACTGTAATGAGTGGCAGACACAGTTAGTAGGCCCAGATAATAAAGTAGGCTAAATGCAGTTCAAAATTGGTAACAGGACTAAACAGGCGGCATTACTTTGTTCAGTGGAGGACAACTGTAATGAGTGGCAGACACAGTAAGTAGGCCCAAATAATAAAGTGGGCTAAATGCAGTTCAAAATTGGTAACAGGACTAAATAGGTGGCACAGCTAGGTACAGGGGTGTGCTCCTCTGCTGAGTAGCAGACAGTGGTAGTAGGCGCAAAGTATTAAATGGTCTAAATGGAGGCCTGGGCCCCTGTATATTTTAACTATCATCTATCATTTCAACAAATTGTATTGGCAGTGCCATTGAAGGATTTAACAGCACAGACTACACAGTGGTGGAGCAGGGATAGGTAAGTATTGCAAGTGGTAGAGCACTGTTCGAGCTGGGGGGAACACTCTCTCATGGGCGGCGGTACTGGCACAGGGCCCCTCATATTACGACGGTGTGTCTGACGTTGATTGTGCACCACCACCGTCAGAGACACTTCATTGTACTATGAGGGACCCTGTGCCAGTGCCATCGCCCAAGAGTGGGCCCACTTACCTGTCCAGGCAAACGGCACTCGCACGGGTGCTTACGCCAGGTGGTGACTACGGCCCTGTGGGGGGAGTCAGCCCATTTAGGGAGGTATAAAAATGGCCTATGGACATTCAGCAGCTCCAAATGGAGGAATTGGAGCAGTCAGTAAGAGGAGGCCAAAATCAAGACATTTTTCCGGCAAGCTACGTGTCAGCAGGGGAAGGTGGGGCAAAATAATTTGAAATCCATGATTGGTTCATTTTAATGAAGGTTAGATCATCAACATTCTGGGTAGCCAGACGTGTCTTTTTTTCGGTCAGTATTGAACCAGCAGCACTGAAGACTCTTTCTGATAGCACACTAGCAGCAGGGCAAGCAAGCTCCTGTAATGCATATTCTGCCAATTCAGGCGAGGTGTCTATTTTAGATGCCCAGTAATCAAAGGGAATGACCTGTGAGGGATAACATTGATAAGGGAGGAAAAGTAGTTAGTAACCATACTGGACAAATGCTGTCTCCTGTCACTTTGAATCAATGCAGATGTACCTGTCGTGTCAGCGGTCATTGCGAAATCACTCCACAAACTGGTCATAAAACCGCTCTGTCCAACGCCACTTCGGATTTGTGCACCTCTAACACCTCTGCCATGTTGCCCCCTACAGCTCGTGTGAGAACCATCACCGCCGCTGTGTGCTGGGAATGCCTGAACCAAACGGTCTACAAGAGTTGCTTGTTTGGTAGCCAATATTTGCTCAAGGTTCTCATGTGGCATGATATTTTGTAATTTTCCTATATATATCGTGGATCCAGGAGGCAGGCCAACCAGTAATCGTCATTGGTCATCATTTTGATAATGCAGGGGTCCCTTTTTAGGATATGCAAGGCATACTGAGCCATGTGGGCCAATGTTCCAGGGGTCAATTCTCTGTTTGTGCTGGGTTGAGGAGCACTTTCTTGCAAATCAACATAACTTGTGTCCCGCAAAAACCCTGTACCTGACCTTGCAACGCCACCAGTTTCTAATGCCCCCTGAGAAGCATCCTCCTCCCATAAATATTCATCCCCATCATCTTCCTCCTACTTCTATTCGTCTGCCAACTCATCCAGGAGAATTCCCTGAGCAGACAATGACTGACTGTCATCAAGGCTTCCCTCCTCCTCAGCTGCAGATGCCAGCTCCTTAATGTGCATCAAACCTTGCATCAGCAGACGCATTAGTGGGATGCTCATGCTTATAATGGCGTCGTCTGCACTTACCAGCCATGTGCATTCCTCTAAACAGTGAAGGACTTGACAGAAGTTTTGGAGCTTCGACCACTGCACACCAGACAACTCCATGTATGCCATCCAAGTACCTGCCCGTGTATGTGTATCCTCCCATAAATTTATTACAGCACGCCTCTGTTCGCACAGCCTCTGATCCATGTGCAGTGTGGAGTACCACCTTGCTGCAACGTCGATTATTAGGCGGTGCTGGGGAAGATTCAGCGATCGCTGATGGTTCAGCATACAGCTGGAGTGTACGGGCGACCGGCGGATATGCGAGCAAAGTCTTTGCACCTTCAGGAGCAGGCCTGGTAACTCCGGATAATTTTTGAGGAAGCACTGCACCACCAGGTTCAAGGTGTGTGCCAGGCAAGGTATGTGTTTAAGTTCTGAAAGGGCTATGGCAGCTATAAAATTCCTTCCGTTATCACTGACTACCTTGCCTGCCTCAAGATATACACTGCCCAGCCATGACTGAGTTTGTTGCTGCATGTACTCGGCCAGTACTTCAGCGGTGTGTCTGTTGCGCCCAAGCACTTCATTTGTAACACAGCCTGCTGACGATTACCACTAGCTGTTCGATAATGGGACACCTCGTGTGCAACACTGGCATCTGCGGATGGAGTGGTCGAGCGACTGCGCTCTGTGGACGAGCTTTCGCTTCTGGAGGAGGAGGAGGAGGGGTGGCGAACGCCTGTTTCCTAGACCGTGGGCTAGGCAGAACTGTCCCGCTATGGCTGTCCCCTGTGGACCCTGCATCCACCACATTAACCCAGTGTGCCGTGATGGACACGTAACATCCCTGGCCATGCCTACTGGTCCATGCATCTGTTGTGAGGTGCACCTTTCCATTGACTGATTGCCTCAGTGCATGGACAATGCTGTCTTTTGCATGCTGGTGGAGGGCTGGGATGGCTTTTCTCGCAAAGAGTAGGTAGGTCATAGCGTGGTACTGTGCAGGCCATCAGGTCTTTGAAAGCTTTGCTTTCAACCAACCGGTAGGGCATCATCTCTAACGAGATGTATTGTATAGCAATGTGTTTAGTATAGCAATGTGGGCGTTCAAACCCTGTGTACGCGGATGAGAGGATGAGTACTTTCTTTTCCTAACGAGAGTCTCTTGTAGGGTGAGCTGGACTGGAGAGCTGCATATGGTGGAACTAGCGGTGGTGGTGGTGGACATGGCGGATTGAAAGAGGGTTGGTGATGGTATTCTTGATGCTGGCCTACATACATTGTTTCCTACCAATAACCTTTTGATTCCCTGACTGCTTTGGCCTTGCGACGATACCTCCACTTTTGCTGCTGGTGGTGTCCTAACCAGTGGGCTTACAGTGAGGGAAGCAATGTAGCGTTGCTGACTACCTTCATTCTGAGCATGTGCACCAACGGTACGGGACGTTTTAAAGTTAGTCCAGGCTTGCAAGTGCATGCTGGTTAAATGTCTAAGCATGCACATTGTACTTAAATTTTGAAGATTCTTCCCTCTGCTAAAGGTCTTTGAGCATTTCTTACAGATAACTTTTGACTGATCATTGGGATCTTGGTTAAAAAATTGCCACACTACACTCTTCCTACTATGGAATACCTTTTCAGGCATTGCACGCTGTGCTACTTTCACCGGATGACCACGCTGTCCTAAATCTGTTTTTGTTTTTGACAAACGTTTTTGGCCTGATACGGGCCTGCCAGATGACAGCTGTTGTGAGGTAGATGGCTGCTGCGGATGATCCTCTTCCGCTTCTGAGCTACTGGCAGCGGCACCCTCTTCTCCCAATGGCTGCCAATCTGGGTCAACAAATGGGGCATCTATCACCTCCTCTTCAGTGGTATGTGCACCTTCCTCTGTGTCACCATGTAAGGTGCTATAGCGTTCGGGACGGGGCACCATAATCTCAGCAGGGTCAGATTCTGGCTCAGTACACTTTGAGGGCAATGTAGTGATCTGAGTCAATGGAACAGCATAATAATTCTAGCTGTGACTGTGCATCAGTGCACTCCATGTCCGATTCATCTTGTAATGGGCAGTTAACAATTTCTCTTTCTAACCCAGGCATGGTATGTGTAAAGAGCTCCATGGAGTAACCTGTAGTGTCGCCTGACGCATCCTTCACTTTTGGCTTGGGTGAAGGACACAAGGAAACGTCTTGTTCCTGACCGGGAGCATCCACTGATGACTCGCTGCTTTTATATTTGGAACTTTCTGAAGAGGAGGCGAAAGAGCTAGAGGCAGAGTCACCAAGGAAAGCCAAAACTTTTTCCTGCTGCTCCGGCTTTAAAAGCTGTTTTCCTACTTTCAGATAAGGGAGCCTTTGAGGCCTTGTGTAGCCAGACGATGACGCTGGCTCAACATCTCCAGCCTTAGGTGCTATTGTGCTTTTGCCACTACCACCAGATGCACCACCACCACCACCACCACCATCAGTACCAGCTGGCAACAACCGCTCACGGGCTCTTCCACCAGACTTCCTCATTTTTTGGAAAATCTAACCAAAATAACAACTGTTATATGGTACTGTAAAACAAGGTAGAAGGTGTATATAAACTTGTTGAGAATATAAATCTCGCTTTTTTTTTGGAAGACTGAACCAAAACTCAGGCCCAGTGTATATAACAACGCAATCTAAGTGGCAGAAAGTGGCTGGCTAACATACGACAATTTATCAGGACTGAAGTATATCCACTTTGTGAGAATTTGAATCTCACTTTTTTGGGGGAAGAATGAACCAAAACTCAGGCCCAGTGCATGAAACAACACAATGTAAGTGGCAGAAAGTGGCTGGCTGATATACGACAAACTAACAGGACTGAAGTATATCCACTTTGTAAGAATTTGAATCTCACTTTTTTTTCGGGAGACTGAACCAAAGCTCAGGCCCAGTGTATATATCAATGCAATCTAAGTGGGAGAAAGTGTCTGGCTGCTATACAACAAACTAACAGGACTGAAGTATATCCACTTTGGGGGAATTAGAATCTCCCTTTTTTGGGGAGACTGAATCAAAACTCATGCCCAGTGTATATAACAACGCAATCTAAGTGTCAGAAAGTGGCGGGCTGACATACGGCAAACTAACAGGACTGAAGTATATCCACTTTGTGAGAATTTGAATCTCACTTTTTTGGGGGGAGACTGAACCAAAACTCAGGCCCTGTGCATAAAACAACACAATGTAAGTGGCATAAAGTGGCTGGCATATATACGACAAACTAACAGGACTGAAGTATATCCACTTTGTAAGAATTTGAATCTCACTTTTTTTTCAGGAGACTGAACCAAAACTCAGGCCCTGTGCATAACACAACACAATGTAAGTGGCAGAAAGTGGCTGGCTGATATACGACAAACTAACAGGACTGAAGTATATCCACTTTATGAGAATTGGAATCTCACTTTTTTTGGGGGGAGACTGAACCGAAACTCAGGCCCTGTGCATAAAACAACACAATGTAAGTGGCAGAAAGTGGCTGGCTGTTATACGGCAAACTAGCAGGACTGAAGTATATCCACTTTGTGAGAATCTGAATCTTACTTTTTTTTTGGGATACTAAACCAAAACTCAGGCCCAGTGTATATAACAACGCAATCTAAGTGGAAGAAAGTAGCTGGCTGACATACGACAAACTAACAGGAATAAAGTATTACCAATTTGTGAGAATTAGAATCTCCCTTTTTTTGGGGGAGACTGAACCAAAACTCATGCCCAGTGTATATAACAACACAATGTAAGTGGCAGAAAGTGGTTGGCTGATAAACGACAAACTAACCGGACTGAAGTATATCCACTTTGTGAAAATTTGAATCTCCCTTCTTTGTTTGGGAGACTGAACAAAAGCTCAGGCCCAGTGTATATATTAATGCAAACTAAGTGGCAGAAAGTGTCTGTCTGATATACGACAAACTAATAGGACTGAAGTATATCCACTTTGTGATAATTAGAATCTCCCTTTTTTTTGGGGGGGGGAGACTGAAGCAAATATCATGCTTAGTGTATATAACAACGCAATCTAAGTGGAAGAAAGTGGCTGGCTGACATACGGCAAACTAACAGGACTGAAGTATATCCACTTTGTGAGAATTTGAATCTCACTTTTTTGGGGGGAGACTGAACCAAAACTCAGGCCCCGTGCATAAAACAATAAAATGTAAGTGGCAGAAAGTGGCTGGCTGATTTACGACAACCTAACAGGAATAAAGTATAGCCACTTTGTGAGAATTTGAATCTCACTTTTTTGGGGGGAGACTGAACCAAAACTCTGGCCCTGTGCATAAATCAACACAATGTAAGTGGCAGAAAGTAGCTGGCTGATATACAACAAACTAACAGGACTGAAGTATATCCACTTTGTGAGAATTTGAATCTCCCCTTTTTTTTGGGAGACTGAACCAAAACTCAGGCCCAGTCTATATAACAACACAATGTAAGTGGTAGAAAGTGGCTGGCTGACATACGACAAACTAACAGGACAGAAGTATTTCCACTTTGTGAGAATTAGAATCTCCCTTTTTTTGGGAGACTGAACTAAAACTCAGGCCCAGTGTATATAACAACACAATGTAAGTGGTAGAAAGTGGCTGGCTGAAATACGACAAACTTACAGGACTGAAGTATATCCACTTTGTGAGAATTTGAACCTCACATTTTTTGGGGGGAGACTGAACGAAAACTCAGGTCCATTGTATATAACAACTCAATCTAAGTGGCAGAAAGTGACTGGCTGACATACGACAAACTAACAGGACTGAAGTAAATCCACTTGGTGAGAATTTGAACCTCCCTTTTTTGGGGGGGAGACTGAACCAAAACTCAGGCCCAGTGTATATACCAACGCAATCTAAGAGGCAGAAAGTGGCTGGCTGACATGCGACAAACTAAAAGGACTGAAGTATATCCACTTTGTGAGAATTTGAACCTCACATTTTTTGGGGGGAGACTGAACGAAAACTCAGGTCCATTGTATATAACAACTCAATCTAAGTGGCAGAAAGTGACTGGCTGACATACGACAAACTAACAGGACTGAAGTATATCCACTTGGTGAGAATTTGAACCTCCCTTTTTTGGGGGGGAGACTGAACCAAAACTCAGGCCCAGTGTATATACCAACGCAATCTAAGAGGCAGAAAGTGGCTGGCTGACATGCGACAAACTAAAAGGACTGAAGTATATCCACTTTGTGAGAATTTGAATCTCACTTTTTTGGGGGGAGACTGAACCAAAACTCAGGCCCTGTGCATAAAACAACACAATGTAAGTGGCAGAAAGTGGCTGGCTGATATACGACAAACTAACAGGACTGAAGTATATCCACTTTGTGAGAATTTGAATCTCCCTTTTTTTTGGGAGGCTGAACCAAAACTCAGGCCCAGTGTATATAACAACACAATCTAAGTGGCAGAAAGTGGCTGGCTGACATATGACAAACTAAAAGGACTGAAGTATATCCACTTTGTGAGAATTTGAATCTCACTTTTTTGGGGGGGAGACTGAACCAAAACTCAGGCCCTGTGCATAAAACAACACAATGTAAGTGGCAGAAAGTGGCTGGCTGTTATACGACAAACTAAAAGGACTGAAGTAAATCCACTTTGTGATTATTTGAATCTCACTTTTTTGGGGGGAGACTGAACCAAAACTCAGGCCCAGTGTATATAACAACGCAATCTAAGTGGCAGAAAGTTGCTGGCTGACAAACGACAAACTAACAGGACAGAAGTATTTCCACTTTGTGAGAATTAGAATCTCCCTTTTTATGGGAGACTGAACCAAAACTCAGGCCCAGTGTATTTAACAACACAATGTAAGTGGCAGAAAGTGGCTGGCTGATATACGACAAACTAACAGGACTGAAGTATATCCACTTTGTGAGAATTTGAACCTCACATTTCTTGGGGGGAGACTGAACCAAAACTCAGACCCAGTGTATATATCAATGCAATATGAGTGGCAGAAAGTGTCTGGCTGATATACGACAAATAGTGTTGAGCATTCCGATACCGCAAGTATTGGGTATCGGCCAATTTTTGCGGTATCGGAATTCCGATACCGAATTCTGATATTTACCGCATATCGGATACCGGAATCGGAAGTTCACATAATTCAAAACTGCACGCAGCAGCCAATGAGGAATGAATGGAAGTGTGGGCACATCCTGTTTAGCATGGTGGGCATGTAACTACTGGCAAGGCTGTGATTGGCTGCTGAAATGATGTCACGATGCACTATAAAAAACGCTGCCGCCATTTTGCGCTCACTCTGCTGTGATTTCAGTTAGGAACAGGACGCTGTGTTCTAACTGAGGGCCAGTTGAGATAGCGAATTGCTTCATTGCGCTTCTCCAAGGCTAATTTAGCAAACGCTGTGTGTTCACCTTGCTCTTGCCTTGCAGCGCTGTTTTAACAGCGTTCTGCAAGGTCTCTGTGTGTGTGTGTGTGTGCAGCTCACTCTGTAGTCTGTGTGCAGCCATATACCCAGTTGTATTCAGCTCAGGGGGGGTTCACACTGCCTCATACTGTTCTATCCATTGTCCTTTTTTGCTCATAGTGCAGCCTGCTGCACATTTTTTCTAAAATTTCCTATTAGTGTCTTTCCACCCGTCTCCAGCTAAATTGTGGAAAAACACTACATAGGATAACCTAGAGGAGGGTTTTTGGGCCTTGCAGCGCCGTTTACGGCTGTCTGCACGGTCTCCGTGTGAGCGCAGCTCGCCCTGTAGTCTGTGTGCAGCCACAGCCGGTTGTATTCAGCTCAGGGTGCGTCACTGCCTCATACCGTTAAATAACTTGTCCTTTTTTGCAAATAGTGCAGCCTGCTGCACATTTTTTCTAAAATTTCCTATTAGTGTCTTTCCACCTGTCTCCAGCTAAATTGTGGAAAAACACTACATAGGATAACCTAGAGGAGTGTTTTTGGGCCTTGCAGCGCCGTTTACGGCTGTCTGCACGGTCCCCGTGTGAGTTAAACTCGCTCTGTAGCCCGATCTGCACAAAAAAAAAGTAAAGTTCACCAAACACCACTTAACACTTGTGTAGGCCACATTTTATCAATAATAAAGTCTAGTCCACACTTTACAAAATTAGTGTTTCTTACACCTGTTAGGAGGAGCATTTCAGGAATAAGCACACTAAGGCCTTAGTACTTTTCTGCTTATCTTTTTCTGTCAACCAAGATGAAAAGGGCAGGGAGTAAGGCACGTGGGCGTGGGCGTGGAGCAGGGAGAGGAGCAGGGAGAGGATGTGGTGATTCTGTGCCTGCTGCGGGCACCGGTGACTCATCATCACCCAGTTTCAGCAGGGAACAGTCCTTCATGCGCAGCTTTGTTGGAGAGCGCCGTGCACCGCTGCTGCGTGAAGATCAAATTGAAGCCGTTGTCCGATGGATGGCAGCTAACGCATCAGCATCGACTTCAATTAGTGCCACATCCTCTCAGGCACAGACCACTGGAGAGCAGCCATCTGTCTCTTCACCACCTGCCAAATTGGCCAGGCAGTCAGAGAGCCCAGAACAGGAGCCATCTCTACTTCTGTTCTCTGAATCTCTTGGCTTGGAAACAGGGGGCCAGCCAAGCAGCATTGGAGAAATGGAAGAAGAGGCAGTGTGCAGTGATGCCCAACAGCTTTGTCTCTCTAACTCTGAAGAGGCGGGTGGGCCAGTGCCTCAGGTGACCACAGCACAGTACGCATCTGATGATGAAACTCAGGTGCCGCTTTCTGGTGCGTACTGTGCTGCCGAGACTACCCAGGAGGAGCAGTTGGTGGGTAGTGGAGATGATGAGGTCCTTGACCCATCGTGACGTGAGGAACAGGAAGGTGGTGGGAGCAGCTCTGAGGAAGAGATTCCCCGAACGGGCCAAAGAGGGAGAGGGAGGGGGAAGACTGCGGAGCCTGTAGCCTCCACTTTGGCACCCATTAGGAGCCTGTCTCTTCCAAAAGCCAAAAAGGGCGCTCCCAAGACTTGCAGTGCCTGGTCCTTTTTTGACACAGTTGCAGATGACATTTGTTTTGTCAAATGCAAGCTGTGTCATCAGAAAGTCAAAAGAGGCAAAACTGTCAGCAACCTCAATACCACAAATATGTGGAAACATGTGCGGACCAGGCACGCGGTGGAGTTACAAAAACACACTGAAGACCTAGGCCAACCAACAGCGGCAGCTACCACCTCTTCAGCTCGTGTTGCCTCTTCCTCCAGCTCACACACAGCTGGTTCGGCTTCCTCCCAGGATCGCCATGGAAGAACCTCTGGCACTGTTGTCCAGAGACCTAGTGTAATTCCACCCACAGCACCACGTTCCCAGTCATCCTCACACTCCCAACCTAGTCTACAGCCATCGGTAGTACAGGCATGGGAGAAAAGGCGGGCATTCTCGGCAAACCACCCCCGAGCACAGGCTCTGAATGCAGGCATTGCCAAACTTCTGTCACTGGAAATGCTCTCATTCAGGCTGGTGGAGACTGACAGCTTCCGTGACTTGATGGCATTGGCAGTCCCACAGTACAAGGTGCCCAGCCGCTTTTACTTCAGAAGGCAAGCTGTCCCTGCCCTGCACAAGCATGTGGAGGGACACATAAAACACGCGCTACTGAACGCCGTCAGTAGCAAGGTCCACCTCACCACCGATGCGTGGACCAGTCAACATGAACAGGGGCGATACCTTTCCCTCACTGCCCATTGGGTTAATGTTGTTGAGCCAGGTACAGATCGTGCGAGTGGCGCAGGACGTGTCCTGCCCACTCCAAGGATTGCAGGAATCCAGTCTGTACACATTGACTCCTCCTCATACACAAGTTCCTCAGAATCATCGCTGCAGGAGCAGTCACAGTCCACCTCCACATGAACCCGTGAAAGTTTACCTGTTACGACCAACATGAGCACAGCCGTGGCCAAACGTTAACAGGCCGTCTTGAAATTAATTTCTTTGGGGAATCAAAGCCACACAGCGCAGGAGCTCTGGAATGCCATCAAGCAGGAGAGCGATGTATGGTTTGTGCCAGAGAATCTCCAGCCAGGCATGGTAGTGTGTGACAGTGGCCGAAATCTGGTGGCAGATTTGGCCATTGGCAACCTCACTCACATCCCATGTCTGGCACATGTGCTCAATTTGGTTGTGCAGAGTTTTCTGAGGGACTATCCGGATCTTGATGCACTGCTGCACAAGGTCCGCCTAGAGTGTGCTCACTTGCGGCGTTCCAACTTGGCAAGATCCCGCATTGTTGCTCTGCAGCGCCGATTCCGCCTTCCGGAACACCGCATCATATGTGACCTACCTACCAGGTGGAATTCCACGTTACATATGTTGGAGCGGTTGTGTGAGCAGCAGCAAGCAGTAATGGAGTTCCAGCTGCATCAGGCGCAAAGAAGTCGCAGTCAGCGCCAATCAGACTTCACAACCACAGAGTGGGCCACTATGAAGGACGTCTGCCAGGTTTTGCGTCCTTTCGATTATTCCACGCGGATGGCAAGTGCAGATGATGCCCTAGTCAGCATGACTGTCCCCCTTATCTGCCTGCTTCAACAAACACTGCAAGCGTTAAGGGATGATGTTGCGGAAGAGGTGGAGGATGAGAAGTCACCTTTTCCATCAGCTTCTGGAGAGTCAGCGCCACGTGGTTCCTCACAAAGGGGTAGGCTGGGGACACTTTGTGAGGAGGATGAGGAGGAGTCAATGGAGGAGGAAGAGCTCCGTCCAGAGGAGGGAGTTACACAATTGTCCAGTGGTCAGTGTGTACAGCGAGGGTGGGGTGATGACGAGCGGGCAGAGATCATGTCTCAAGCAGGGGACAGCGTTTCTGGGCCAGTTGGCAGTCTGCAGCACATGGTTGATTTCATGCTGCAGTGCCTGAGAAACGACCGCCGCATCGACCACATTCTCAACATGCCTGATTATTGGGTGTTCACCCTCCTCGATCCTCGCTACCGGGACAACGTCCAAAACCTCATCCCAGCGTTGACCCGGGAGCGTAAAATGCGGGAGTACCACGACACACTGGTGAATTCCATCATCTTCTCCAGTCCAACTGAGGGGACTGCTGCTAGTGCTTTACAAAGCAGCTCAGTGAGTCGAGGCAGTGGAGGAGGCTCTGCACAAAGAGGGAGCAGAAGCAGTGCCTCTGCCCAAGGCAAGACCAGTATGGCACAACTGTGGCAAACTTTTGTGTGCCCGCCCCAAATGTCTACACCATCACCGGCGGCTCCAGTCAGCAGGAGGCAACGGTTCCATCAGATGGTGACAGACTACATGTCTTGCCCTCTTACTGTACTCCCAGACGGCTCTTCCCCTTTCAAGTTTTGGGTCTCTAAGCTGGATACATGGCCAGAGCTAAGCCAGTATGCATTGGAGGTGCTGGCTTGCCCTGCGGCTAGTGTCTTATTGGAACGTGTCTTTAGTGCCGCAGGTGGTGTACTAACAGACCATCGCATGCGACTATCCTCCGATAACGTTGACCGGCTTACTTTTCTGAAAATGAACCAGGCCTGGATCTCGCAGGAATTTGCCACTCCTCTGCCTGATTAAGTAATTGGGTGTCAACCAGGTCTCCTGATGGGTCCAGTTGCGGCTCAGAAGTGCAGGCTGCACAGTCAAAACATACGACCCAGTGTTATTGGGTTTCAGTAACGTCAGCTGAGCCCCAGCTGTGTAGCCGGCAATGTG
Source organism: Ranitomeya imitator (assembly GCF_032444005.1). NCBI lineage: Eukaryota > Metazoa > Chordata > Amphibia > Anura > Dendrobatidae > Ranitomeya > Ranitomeya imitator. The sequence continues at coordinate 700,716,263 of NC_091283.1, forward strand.
TCTTGCAAATGCCACGCAGGCACCTGAACTGAAATTAAGGTGGCTGACTTTTTCTCCTTGCCCACGTCAAACTCAACACGTACAAAATGTGTCTCATTAGAGACCATTACACTGTCCCTGAGGTGTGACTTTCCTTTTCAAATGACACGCAGCACCCCCATTGGTAACGCTGGCCGTCTTCTGACATCGTTGGTTGGCTGCCTGTGCCTGTGCGTCCGCCCTGCCCGACACAACGCCCCTCGTTGTCTTACTTATTTTGACTGCGAGGGTGTGATTGATGGGCACGAGCAGTGCATATCTTCGCCTGTCTTCACACCCCTCCTTCCGCCTTCTTCAGACTGTGCGGTCTCATGGCCGTGGCATGCGATAAGGGATCAGCTGAGGCCGTCCAGTCTGAAGCAGGTGTAAGGACATGTGTGAGCGGCGAATATATTTACTGCACAAGGCCACGAATCCCAGCCCCGCACTGTGACTTTATGAAAAGACACTGTGGGTCTGGGATTCATGGCCATCGTTAACCGCACAGGCAAACATGAAATGAGGTCATAAGACAGGCAGCGCTAACAGGGCATGGCCAAAGGATAACACAAGAGCGCAGACTCCTGTACAGCAAATAACGACGCTCAGGAGGATGCGCCCAGCACCAAGGCGTTATTTTGGACACCTGTGCTGCGTCTCCTTAAAAAGACAAGTCACGCCTCCAATACAGTTTTACTGTATAATGGGCAAAATTGTGTACGTCTTTCATTCAGCGTGTGCAATGAGCAAAATTTAAAGAGCAACCTTTCACTTGTGGAGCATTACTGCTGCACAAGGTGTGGCTCTTCTACATTGTAACACCTGAGGGTGGGTTAAAGGTTACCTTTGAAATTGGTTCAATTAGGCTTCGGCCTACACTCTGCTCTCCTCCTCCTCCTGCTGACCCTGGGCTCTAACACCGCCAGTTTTTGCCCGGAAGTGCTAGCTGCACAGAGAAAAACACCAGCCAATGTGTCAGTGGGGTTCAGCACCGCCAGCTGTTCCCCTGCTTTGTAGCCGGCAACGTGTCCTGCAAATGCCACGCAGGCACCTGAACTGAAATTAAAGGGACCCTGCCCCCCCCCAGGTGTTTCTATGTATAACAGCCACCTTGTACAGCAGTAATGCTGCATTTGTACAAGGTGACTGACTTTTTCTCCTTGCCCACGTCGAACTCAACACGTACAAAATGTGTCTCATTAGAGACCATTACACTGTCCCTGAGGTGTGACTTTCCTTTTCAAATGACACGCAGCACCCCCATTGGTAACGCTGGCCGTCTTCTGACATCGTTGGTTGGCTGCCTGTGCCTGTGCGTCCGCCCTGCCCAACACAACGCCCCTCGTTGTCTTACTTATTTTGACTGCGAGGGTGTGATTGATGGGCACGAGCAGTGCATATCTTTGCCTGTCTTCACTCCCCTCCTTCCGCCTTCTTCAGACTGTGCAGCCTCATGGCCGAGGCATGCGATAAGGGATCAGCTGAGGCCGTCCAGTCTGAAGCAGGTGTAAGGACATGTGTGAGCGGCGAACATACAGTATTTACTGCACAAGGCCACGAATCCCAGACCCGCACTGTGACTTTATGAAAAGACACTGTGGGTCTGGGATTCATGGCCATCGTTAACCGCACCGGCCAACATGAAATGAGGTCATAAGACGGGCAGCGCTAACAGGGCATGGCCAAGGGATAACACAAGAGCGCAGACTCCTGTACAGCAAATAACGACGCTCAGGAGGATGCGCCCAGCACCAAGGCGTTATTTTGGACACCTGTGCTGCGTCTCCTTAAAAAGACAAGTCACGCCTCCAATACAGTTTTACTGTATAATGGGCAAAATTGTGTACGTCTTTCATTCAGCATGTGCAATGAGCAAAATGTAAAGAGCAACCTTTCACTTGTGGAGCATTACTGCTGCACAAGGTGTGGCTCTTCTACATTGTAACACCTGAGGGTGGGTTAAAGGTTACCTTTGAAATTGGTTCAATTAGGCTTCGGCCTACACTCTGCTCCTCCTGCAGACCCTGGGCTCTAACACCGCCAGTTGGTGCCTGGAAGTGCAGGCTGCACAGAGAAAAACACCCGCCATTGTGTCAGTGGGGTTCAGCAACACCAGCTGTTCCCCCGCTGTGTAGTCGGCAATGTGTCCTGCAAACGCAATGCAGACACAAAGCTGCCTCCAGTGCAGGCTTCGGCCTACACTCTGCTCCCCCTGCTTACCCTTTGCTCCAACACCGCTAGTTGGGGCTCTAGGAAGACAATCTTGAATAGGCAACGCATCCGGGTTCCAGCACCGTCAGCTGGTTCTCGGCAGTGTCTTTGTCACGGGTACTCCCTCCTGCCCAGCCTGGTTCCAGCACCATCAGCTGGTTCCGGGTAGTGTCAAGGTCACTTACACACCTATACGTTGTCCCGTCGTGTTGCGGTCGGGTTAGCCAACTCCATGGTGCCTCCAGTTTAGGAGCTTCCTATGTGGGCTGCGGGAATTGGCAATCAAGGCTGGTTCTGTAGTGCCAGTATGCCAAGCTCCCCCTGTAGAACTGTTGGTGTTCGGTAACTGCGGCAGCCTCGCGGCCTAGCTGTTCTCTCCTCTCCTGTGGACCTTCTGGTCCACATCCTGGTTCCAGCACCATCAACTGGTTCCGGGCAGAGCCTTTGGCTTAGGTGCCTCCTTCTGGGTATCCGAGTTCCGACAACGCCAGGCGGTCCTTGGTAGTGCTTTTAAGCGCGGGTACCTACAGCTTTGTAACCGTGTTCCAGCACCGTCAGCTGGTCCTCGGTGCCATTGGCTCTTGCACACTTGAGCAACGCATCCGGGTTCCAGCACCGTCAGCTGGTTCTCGGCAGTGTCTTTGTCACGGGTATTCCCTCCTGCCCAGCCTGGTTCCAGCACCGTCAGCTGGTTCCGGGTAGTGTCAAGGTCACTTACATGCCTATACGTTGTCCCGTCGTGTTGCGGTCGGGTTAGCCAACTCCATGGTGCCTCCAGTTTAGGAGCTTCCTATGTGGGCTGCGGGAATTGGCAATCAAGGCTGGTTCTGTAGTGCCAGTAGGCCAAGCTCCCCCTGTAGGACTGTTGGTGTTCGGTCACTGCGGCAGCCTCGCGGCCTAGCTGTTATCTCCTCTCCTGTGGACCTTCTGGTCCACATCCTGGTTCCAGCACCGTCAGCTGGTTCTGGGCAGAGCCTTTGGCTTAGGTGCCTCCTTCTGGGTATCCGAGTTCTGCCAACGTCAGGCTGTCCTTGGTAGTGCTTTTTAGCATGGGTACCTCCTGCTTAGTAACCGGGTTCCAGCACCGTCAGCTGGTCTTCGGTCATGCCATTGGCTCTTGCATACTTGGCCAACGCATCCGGGTTCCAGTACCGTCAGCTGGTTCTCGGCAGTGTCTTTGCTCTTGTACCTTCTGCTCCCCATCCTGGTTCCTGACTGTCAGCTGGTTCCGGGCAAAGCCTTTGGCTTAGGTGCCTCCTTCTGGGTATCCGAGTTCCACCAACGTCAGGTGGTCCTTGGTAGTGCTTTCAGGCATGGGTACCTCCTGCTTAGTAACCGGGTTCCAGTAACGTCAGCTGGTCCTCGGTAGTTCCATTGGCTCTTGGACCTTCGGCTACCCATCCGGGTTCCAGTACCGTCAGCTGGTTCTCGGCAGTGTCTTTTGCTCTTGTACCTTCTGCTCCCCATCCTGGTTCCAGTAACGTCAGCTGGCTCCGGGCAGAGCCTTTGGCTTAGGTGCCTCCTTCTGGGTATCCGAGTTCCGCCAACGTCAGGCGGTCCTTGGTAGTGCTTTTTAGCACGGGTACCTCCTGCTTAGTAACCGGGTTCCAGTAACGTCAGCTGGTCCTCGGTAGTTCCATTGGCTCTTGGACCTTCGGGTAGCCATCCGAGTTCCAGTTCCATCAGCTGGTTCTCGGCATTTTCTCAGCCTTCTTGTACCTTCTGCTACATTTCCAAGTTCAAGACTCTAAAGACGACGACCCGGAAGACTACCCCTAAGATGACGACGACACCAGAGACGACAACCACTGAGATGACGACGACCCTGGAGACGATGACCCTGAAGACCACCCCGATGACGACGACGACGGCGGAAACGACGACCCTGGAGACGACGACCCTGGAGACGACGACATGGAAGACCGAGAAGCAGAAGAACAAGAGGCTGCAGAACAAAGAGCAGAAGAACATTAAGCATAACACTTAATATCAGAGCAAAAGATATTATCTAAATTATATGCAGAAGAAGACTAGGCAGTGTATGGGGGTGAGTCCGTTCCTCCTCGTGGTGCCCCTGGATAAAGCCTGATGCTGCAGGCCAAACTGAATGCGGACAAATGTAACTTTTGTGACAGGCAGAACGGAAGGTGTAATCTTCAAACTTTTATAGATAACAACTACGGGAATGCCTGTCACAAATGAGAATATGATGAAGAAGTAGAATAGGAAGAATAATAATAGTTGAAGAAAATGAATATGAAGAATGTAATAAAAAAAAAAATGTAGAAGATGAAGAAGAAGATGAATAAGGTGAAGAAGAAGTTGATGTCAAAGATGCTGATGATGATGAAGATGAAAGTGTGGGAAAAGTAAAAAAAAGGGGAAGGGCGTGGAATAGTGAAACATCAATATCTGACAAAATAAAAAAAATCTTAACATAGTCAATATCTTTGTAACTCCGAACGTCTTAAAAAAAAAAAAAAATTCCTGCTATTCTATTTGATTGGGCTAAACCTCTATGCCTCTAATGTCTCCGCCACCTTCCCAAATACATCCTGCATTATTCTTAGTTGTTTTCCTTCATGTAGAATGAACCTACAAGGAAAGAAAGGGTTTATTTTAATTCCGATATTTTGGTCCCATTGACTTGCATTGGGATCGGGTATCGGTATCAGCGATATCCGATATTTTTTGAATATTGGCCGATCCAATCCGATACCGATACTTTCCGATATCGGAAGGTATCGCTCAACACTAACGACAAACTAACAGGACTGAAGTATATCCACTTTTTGAGAATTTGAATCTCACTTTTATTTTGGGAGACTGAACCAAAACTCGGGCCCAGTGTATTTAACAAGGCAATCTAATTGGCAAAAAGTGGCTGGCTGACATACGACAAACTAACAAGACTGAAGTATATCCACTTTGTGGGAATTAGAATCTCCCTTTTTTTTGGGAGACTGAACCAAAACTCGGGCCCAGTGTATTTAACAAGGCAATCTAATTGGCAAAAAGTGGCTGGCTGACATACGACAAACTAACAGGACTGAAGTATATCCACTTTTTTAGAATTTGAATCTCCCATTTTTGGGGGAAACTGAACCAAACCTCAGGCCCTGTGCATAAAACAAAACAATGTAAGTGGCAGAAAGTGGCTGGCTGATATACGACAAACTAACAGGACTGAAGTACAGTGGGGCAAAAAAGTATTTAGTCAGTCAGCAATAGTGCAAGTTCCACCACTTAAAAAGATGAGAGGCGTCTGTAATTTACATCATAGGTAGACCTCAACTATGGGAGACAAACTGAGGAAAAAAAATCCAGAAAATCACATTGTCTGTTTTTTTATCATTTTTTTTTGCATATTATGGTGGAAAATAAGTATTTGGTCAGAAACAAACAATCAAGATTTCTGGCTCTCACAGACCTGTAACTTCTTCTTTAAGAGTCTCCTCTTTCCTCCACTCATTACCTGTAGTAATGGCACCTGTTTGAACTTGTTATCAGTATAAAAAGACACCTGTGCACACCCTCAAACAGTCTGACTCCAAACTCCACTATGGTGAAGACCAAAGAGCTGTCAAAGGACACCAGAAACAAAATTGTAGCCCTGCACCAGGCTGGGAAGACTGAATCTGCAATAGCCAACCAGCTTGGAGTGAAGAAATCAACAGTGGGAGCAATAATTAGAAAATAGAAGACATACAAGACCACTGATAATCTCCCTCAATCTGGGGCTCCACGCAAAATCCCACCCCATGGGGTCAGAATGATCAAAAGAACGGTGAGCAAAAATCCCAGAACCACGCGGGGGGACCTAGTGAATGAACTGCAGAGAGCTGGGACCAATGTAACAAGGCCTACCATAAGTAACACACTACGCCACCATGGACTCAGATCCTGCAGTGCCAGATGTGTCCCACTGCTTAAGCCAGTACATGTCCGGGCCCGTCTGAAGTTTGCTAGAGAGCATTTGGATGATCCAGAGGAGTTTTGGGAGAATGTCCTATGGTCTGATGAAACCAAACTGGAACTGTTTGGTAGAAACACAACTTGTCGTGTTTGGAGGAAAAAGAATACTGAGTTGCATCCATCAAACACCATACCTACTGTAAAGCATGGTGGTGGAAACATCATGCTTTGGGGCTGTTTCTCTGCAAAGGGGCCAGGACGACTGATCCGGGTGCATGAAAGAATGAATGGGGCCATGTATCGTGAGATTTTGAGTGCAAACCTCCTTCCATCAGCAAGGGCATTGAAGATGAAATGTGGCTGGCTCTTTCAACATGACAATGATCCAAAGCACACCGCCAGGGCAACGAAGGAGTGGCTTCGTAAGAAGCATTTCAAGGTTTTGGAGTGGCCTAGCCAGTCTCCAGATCTCAACCCTATAGAAAACCTTTGGAGGGAGTTGAAAGTCCGTGTTGCCAAGCGAAAAGCCAAAAACATCACTGCTCTAGAGGAGATCTGCATGGAGGAATGGGCCAACATACCAACAACAGTGTGTGGCAACCTTGTGAAGACTTACAGAAAACGTTTGACCTCTGTCATTGCCAACAAAGGATATATTACAAAGTATTGAGATGAAATTTTGTTTCTGACCAAATACTTATTTTCCACCATAATATGCAAATAAAATGTTAAAAAAACAGACAATGTGATTTTCTGGATTTTTTTTCTCAGTTTGTCTCCCATAGTTGAGGTCTACCTATGATGTAAATTACAGACGCCTCTCATCTTTTTAAGTGGTGGAACTTGCACTATTGCTAACTGACTAAATACTTTTTTGCCCCACTGTATATCCACATTGTGAGAATTAGAATCTCCCTTTTTTTGGAGGGACACTGAACCAAACCTCAGTCCCTTTGCATAAAACAACACAATGTAAGTGGCAGAAAGTGGCTGGCTGATATACGACAAACTAACAGGACTGAAGTATATACACTTTGTGAGAATTAGAATCTCCCTTTTTTTGGGAGACTGAACCAAAACTCAGGCCCTGTGCATAAAACAACGCAATCTAAGTGGCAGAAAGTGGCTGGCTGATATTCGACAAACTAACAGGACTGAAGTATATCCACTTTGTGAGAATTTGAATCTCCCTTTTTTGGGAAACTGAACCAAAACTCAGGCCCTGTGCATAAAACAACACAATGTAGGTTGCAGAAAGTGGCTGGCTGGCATACGACAAACTAACAGGACTGAAGTATATCCACTTTGTCGAATTTGAATCTACCTTTTTTTTGGGAGACTGAACGAAACCTCAGGCCCTGTGCATAAAACAACACAATGTAAGTGGCAGAAAGTGGCTGGCTTATATACGACAAACTAAGAGGACTGAAGTATATCCACTTTGTGAGAATTAGAATCTCCCTTTTTTTGGGAGACTGAACCAAAACTCAGGCCCAGTGTATATAATAATGCAATCTAAGTGGCAGAAAGTGGCTGGCTGACATACGACAAACTAACAGGACTGAAGTATATCCACTTTGTGAGAATTTGAATCTCACTTTTTTGGGGGGAGATTGAACCAAAACTCAGGCCCAGTGTATAAAACACCACAATGTAAGTGGCAGAAAGTGGCTGGAAGATATATGAAAAAATACAAGGACTGTAGTACAATTTCAATCTCCCTACAATGATCTCAGGAAAAGTATGGCAGCAATAAAAGGACTGCTGCACACAAAAGTGTGGACAAATAAACAAGATAACTGTGCAGAAAGGAGCAACAGGATTTTTGCTTTTAAAAAAGCAGTTGGTTTGCACAGCAGCGTGCAAACAGCAATGCAGCTATCAGGGAGCCTTATAAGGCGGCCTAATAAGCTACAGAGATGATGCGCAAAAAAATAACTTCCACTGTCCCTGCAAAAAAATGGTGGTGTTGGACAGTGGAAATCGCTACAGCACAAGCAGTTTGGGGGTTAATCTTCCCTCCCTAACTACAGGGTGGAGCGCGGTAATTTGCTTTTTTGCACTGCATGCTGTGGCGGCACTGTCGGTCGAAGAGAGGGGAGAGTGGGTGTGGCTTACAGTGGCTGATGGGAGATTTGTATTCCTCTGCCTTTCAGTTGCCATCATGCAGTGGACACGTGAGGAGAGGTCATTTTGTGTTGAAGCGTATTTTTCAAATGCCCACTCGATCATTGCAGTGCAGCGTGCTTTTCGTTTACAATTCGCTGTTCCTCCACGCGGACGTGTTCCTGGACGGCAATCAATTGTAAATTGGGTGAATGCATTCAGAACAGCAGGGAATGTGTCATGTGTACGAAGGGGACCTGAGAGAAGGATTACAACACCACAAAACATCGAGAGAGTTAGAGCAGCAGTACTGCAATCTCCGAAACGCTCTGCTCGGAAGCAATCATTTGCTCTTGGCATTTCAAGACGTTCTCTCCACCGGATTCTTCATGATGAACTGAATTTTCACCCGTATAAAATGTGCGTGGTCCAACATTTGTCAGCATGGGACTATTTGACACGGCGGACCTCTTGTGAAGACATGTTAGCAACGATACCCCGTGACGCAATTGTGTTTTTTTCTGATGAGGCACATTTTCACCTCATTTTCACTGTGTGGTGCGCCATATCACGAGTAGGCATCATTGGTCCTTACTTTTTTCAGGATAATGGTCGTGCCATATCTGTCACAACCCGGCTCTTGAGCCGGCTCTTGAGGCAATGGAACTAGAGGATACATGGTTCCAACAGGATGGTGCTACTGCACACACAGCGAGTTTTACCATGAATTGTTTCAGGCAAATGTTTCCTGGACGGCTTATCTCTTTGAGGGGAGATGTGAACTGGCCAGCACGCTCACCAGATTTAGCCCCATGCGATTTTATCCTTTGGGGTTACCTGAAGTCTAAGGTGTATATCAACCGTCCCAACACCTTGGAAGACCTAAGGAACAATATTGAAGCTGAAATTGGCAGAATACCAGTGGACATGCTTGTTAGAGTTCATGAAAACTTCAGAAAACGTATGCAGCAGTGTGTGGATAGCGAAGGTCGACATTTGCCAGATACACTATTTAAAACCATGTAATTTAAAAATTCCATTACTGTTCAGTATAATTAAAATATAAAATACATTTTTATAATGATCATAATTTTTTTTATTTCATTCCCAAATCAGCAAATTACCGCGCTCCACCCTGTATATCCCTTCTTCTGATGAAGCTGCAGCAACCTCTCCCTATGCCAAGATCGGCAGAAGTAAGATGGTGGCCGGTGTGCACGCCCCTTTACAGCCCCTGTCATGCCGCAGAAAGCAAGCCAATCACTGTCATGCCCTTCTCTAAGATGGTGGGGACCGAGACCTATGTCATCACGCTGCCCACACTCTGCGTCCTCATTCATTGGCTAAAAAATGGTGCTGAAAGCATCATACAAAACGCAACTTTTGCGCACAGATCGCCGACCTCATGGCCGATCCCACACTAGGATCGGGTCGGGTTTCATTAGACCTGACTTTGCCAAAAGTCGGCGATTTTTGAATTTGTCCGATCCGTTTCGCTCAACCCTAATCGCCAGTCCTTGGGCCTTCAATTCTATCCACCCCACCTTAATGGTTACCTCCTTGTATACCACCTGTGGCAAAGGCTGACCATTACTGGCTACTATTGTCAAATCACTATCTGGAACAAAGGTAATGTCTAAGTCGGCCCAATACCGTTTGTAGAGAATGTAAGGCATAGTCATCACCTGAGAGCAGGTGACCAGTAAAGCGTTCATCGGAATTCCGTCGATCACAATGGGGAGGACCGGTCATCCTCCGACGTACTTGGCTCATCAGCTTTGTGGGCCTGGTCGTCCTATTCCTAAGGGTTGGCCCTCTGCTCCAGGGGTCGCTTGTTTGAAATGGCAGAACCTTGCAATGTGTCCCGCCTGGTTATAGCAGCGGCAGATGGGTTGTCCATCCTGATGGTACCGGTTGTTGTCTCTTCCTCTGACCGGTGGGATCCTCTTCTGTAGTCGCCAGAAGACATCATCTGGACTGAAAGCCAGCTGGATTTTTTCCTTTGGGGATTCCTGGAGGGACTGCATGGTTCTTGCTAGGGCAGCTACGTTTTTAGTCAGCTCCTGGACCGGTACGCTCAGTTTTGTTGAGGGGTCATGGTCCGGGATCTGTGCGTCGGCCTCAACGGGGTCCTGATGACAGGATGCCACCTCCTGGAGGTAGGTGATTGCTGGATGTCTAGGTGGCACTGTGCGGCTGGGTGGCAGTTCATTCAACACCCGGATGGCTCTGTCTTTAAATTGTGCAAAGTCCAGGTCAGGGTTTTGCAAGGCCAGGATGCACAGCTGTGTCATGTGGGTGCTGGACAGGAGCCCCTCAATGAACTGCTCCTTTAATTCTCCCCATCCTGTACGATGTTAGGGTCAACCTATTTAATGCCCATAGTGCCTCCTGGAGATTAAGGGCATAGTCCCGTATGCTATCGTTTGCTCTTTGTTTGCACCCGAAAACCTGATATTGATTTCTGCAGCGATGCGAGTGTCAAAAGTTGTTTTAAGTTTGGCAAATATCTGCTTAACAGTTCCTTTTTCCATATCCGGCCAGGATTTCACTTCTCTTTGGCCTACGCCAATTAATTGACCAGTTAGAATGTTGACCTTTTGATGTTCTGCCAGGGGATATACTTAAAATAAGCTGCATGGCCTTTCTTTAAAGTCACTCAACGTATGGGACTCCCCTGAGTATTGTGGCAGCCAGGCCGCTCCTGGTATATAGGGCATGGATAGCGGCATTATAGGAGCTGTTACTGCGGTGGGGTCCGACCGGTTTGCAGGAGCTGTGGGCACTGTGGGGCCTGGTGGCATTATGGGATATGCGGTATGTCCACCGCGGGGCCTGGGGGCATCATGGGGCCTGCGGCTGCGACCGTCGCTATTACTCCTCCCAGGTCGGACATGTCCCTTCCCCTGTGCTAACCTTGCAGAGGCCTGACGTCTCTCCTCTGGAGTCTGCAGCAGTTCCTCCTGCGCGCGGTCAGGTCCTTCTCCCGGTCCTCCTTCCGGGGTTCCGGGCATCCTCACTTGTCGCTCTCCTGCACGGCGTCCTCACTTGCGGCTCTCCTGTCAGCTCAGTGCCCGCTTCCTCTTTGCTCTCTTTTCCTGGCTCCACTCATGAAGGTACGCCTCCATCTTCCCTTCGTGCTCCACGCGTTGTGGCAATGGTGGCTTACAGGCCAATTATCACAGTCTCTGGCACACAGTACCTGGCGATGCCAGCGCACGAAATCCTGTCTGTGATGCCAAGTTGCGTCTCCCGCCAGGGCCTGGGGTACTCGGTACCGGATCCGGTCACAATTAAATTACACCCATGTAAAAGGGAAAGGTCTTTTAAGGGAGTTGTAATAAAGTTTGGGTTTGTGACGCCACCTGTGGTTCTCGGTCAGAGGAGAACGACGCTGCTTAAAGGGGTTCTCTGGGGCGATGTTACTGCAGCAAAGATGGTGACGCTTCCCACAGGGATGGTGAATGCCGGCAAATAAATGGAGGACAAAGGGTTGCCATGTTTACCTGGTTTACTGATATTGTAGTCAGCCTCAGTCCAGGGTTGTGGCAACAGGTGTCAGTGGAGTCCATGCAGCCTGAAAGCAAGTGGGAATCCCTTTGCCAGGTCAGTTTCGGAGTCTTCCCTATGGCCTGGTTTCTAGTCCCTTGCTGCCTGTGGTTGTCTAACAATGTCCTCTTGCTCTCCTGTCCTTAGACAGTCCATGCACGGTAGGCAACTTGAGCCATTTCTATGGGGTCTCTTTACACGGTGACTCCAGGCTCTGGAATGCTGCTGTACCTCAGGTGTTATGTGGGCAAGTCCCTTTCAGTTTCCTGCCCTCTGATTCCACTGTGGGACTTGCAGTTCCTCGCAGCCTCGGGCTCCCAGTACCCAGTTTCTGCACTCAGCTTAGAGGGGCCCAATCGCAGCCCTCATTATTTCCTAAGTTCCTTTGTGCTCTTTCACTGTCTGCTGCCGACTGTTAAACTCCTCCTCCAGACCAGGATGTATATAGGGAAGTTCCCCTAAAACTGGGTTTAGAGCTCCCCCTTCTGGCATGGAGTCAGAATGTGTTGAATGTAAGGTTACCTGCCAAAGGGATCCCTTCTGTCTCCAGGCATGGCATTACCCTCCCCGAGAGGAAGGCAGCACCACTGTGGTACCCGAACTCCTGGGGTGCCACACATGAAAATGCATGTCCATCCGTACACAATGTAAAATATATGTAAGCATGACGCATGCAGATCTATGCGGATCAAACACTGCACATGTAGTGAGCTGGCCGGCTGTGACTGTTCTATTATCATTGACATAGAATCTGTGACAGACACTGCCCCCGTGTGGCCAGAAGTTATACCTATGCCGAATGTGATTACAGAGAAACAAACTGTATTGGCAGAACTTCCCCCTGTGATGTCATGTGAACAGGAAGGGGAGGGAAAAAGGGAGCCCGGGAAACTGGTGTGTGCAGAGAGAGGTCGGTGTGTGCTGGCGTCCTCCTGTAGAGGCGATATAGAAGATTGCCTGGATGACCGCTATCTCTTGGAAGCTGACATCCAGATTGTTCCCAGCTCCCACACTGCGGAACACCCAAGGGTGACATCTTCACAGACCCTGGAGCCCATGAATTGTAAGCGGGTCCTCTGTTGAGAGGCCGAACATTCCACCCTTACCTGTTGAACCCCAAGGACTACAGTCTGGACCTGAGGGATGGAGTTTTGTTTAATCCCTGTTGTTTCTCTCTTCGGCTGGAGCGTCCCCCTGCAGGCCTGCGACGTGGGAAGATAACCTCTTGGAACAAAGGAACTGGTAACGTGTGGATAGGGAAAGTGAGGGACAGTTTGTTATTACACGTTATCTCTGTGAATAGGCATATTTTGTACTGTCTATTATTGTGTTCCGCTGTGTTAAGGAAAATGTATAACAGTAAAGATACGGTTGTTAAAATAGAATCTGAGTGTGGAAGTTTTGCTGGGCCAGATCATGGATATACATGGGCGACCTTGCCCTCGGTCACTTCACACACAAAGACTCAAATATGAAGCCAGCCAAAGATAGCACAAACTGCAATATTGAAAGATCAATGCATGACACTAAAAATGACATCATGGCATAGTCTGCCCAATTTGCGACTGGGGTGCAAAAGTCATCGGAGACACATGACTTCTTTTGTTTGAAAGTTAGGCAGGCTACACTTTGAGGTGACCGTCGGATAATCTAATCAGGACACCACCAGCAGGGCTGAAGGCATGATCGGCTGCCTAGCATGTCAAAGCCTCCAAGGTGTAACAGGTGAGATCAGACCGCTCTTTCATTTTTGAAGAACAAAATGTAAAAGGGTCCAACCATCCCCTGATGACTATGATATTGAGCTCTAGATACTCCTGTATCATCCTGTCCAGTCGTTCAAGATATGTCAGACTTGTTCTCTGTTCTGCTGCTGGTGCACGGGCTAGAATAAAAAATGTGTGAAAGGACGTCACAGAAATTGCTTATGCCACTTACACTGCTGCTGTTAATTAGTGATGGGCGAGCACTAAAATGCTCGGGTGCTCGTTGCTTGAGTCGAGCATATTGGAATGTTTGAGTACTCGGCTATAGGGACTATAAATTGCAGAAATCAATGGGAACAGGGCTCAAATGACATGGGAACATCATGGGTAAGACCGTTGGAAGCATTTCTGACTCCCAGGTCACTGCTGTGAACAATGTCAGAGTTTTACGCCACTTTTAAAAACTCACAATAAAACATACAAAAATGAATCCAAAATGGATTTTCCTGGGAAGCATGATAAGGAACATCCTTTCCAGGATAAGACATAAGACAGATACAAAGTTATCATGGCTATCCTAGGGCAAGTTCAGGCTGTTAGCACTGCACTACTTTATACAGGCAAGCATCTATCTGCATACAGAAAACAGCAATATGAAACAAAGCACAACATGCCTAACTACACACTTCTATACAGTAGCTGCATAACTATTTAAACAGAACGCACACATGTAAGTACATTTGTGCCTCACCGGAATCCGCTTATCAAGAGCAATGATCTGCAGGAAAAGAGAGCCAGGATCATGGGTGTAAAGGTACCTTCACACTCAGCGACGCTGCAGCGATACTGACAACGATGTCGATCGCTGCAGCGTCGCTGTTTGGTCGCTGGAGAGCTGTCACACAGACAGCTCTCCAGCGACCAACGATCCCGAAGTCCCCGGGTAACCAGGGTAAACATCGGGTTACTAAGCGCAGGGCCGCGCTTAGTAACCCGATGTTTACCCTGGTTACCAGCTTAAAAGTAAAAAAAACAAACACTACATACTTACCTACCGCTGTCTGTCCCCGGCGCTCTGCTTCTCTGCACTCCTCCTGCACTGGCTGTGAGCACAGCGGCCGGAAAGCAGAGCGGTGACATCACCGCTGTGCTTTCCGGCTGACCGACGCTCACAGCCAGTGCAGGAGGAGTGCAGAGAAGCAGAGCGCCGGGGACAGACAGCGGTAGGTAAGTACGTAGTGTTTGTTTTTTTTACTTTTTCGCTGGTAACCAGGGTAAACATCGGGTTACTAAGCGCGGCCCTGCGCTTAGTAACCCAATGTTTACCCTGGTTACCAGTAAAGACATCGCTGGATCGGTGTCACACACGCCGATCCAGCGATGTCTGCAGGGAGTCCAGCGACGAAATAAAGTTCTGGACTTTCCTCAGTGACCAACGATCTCCCAGCAGGGGCCTGATCGTTGGTCGCTGTCACACATAACGATTTCCTTAACGATATCGTTGCTACGTCACAAAAAGCAATGATATCGTTAACGATATCGTTATGTGTGAAGGTACCTTAAGACTCAAGGTCTGGGGGGAAAAGGCTACTCTTGCCCAGGAAACCAGGGGGGGCGCTTCTAGTCAGAACACAGGCTTAAAGCGAAATGCTCCTGAATACAGGAACAGGATAAATGTGTACCTAATGATCTCTAATGGTGACTACTGGTACTACATTGTGAATTAACTTACTGCACAATAATGGCCAAAACACTCCCAGCTTGGCATAAACGGATGCCACTATTTGGTTCTTTTGGGGAAGATAACAATACAAGTCCAGTAAGTGGCCTGAGGAACAGTTTGTTCTCCCCAAGTTTGCACAGGCTGACCTCTACTTTGCGCACCTTCCCATCCTTGCTGGGAAAGGGCTTGGTGACGAAGCTGAGTGGCCACTCGTTTCAATGCGACTGACTGTCTTTGATGAGTACAACATCGCCAGGTTGGACCTTTGGGCGGTCTTTCTGCCACTTTGTCCTGATTTGAAGAGTGGAGAGATATTGCTTTCTCCATCTGTCCCAAAAGACATTGGACATGCTTTGTACAACACGAAGTATTGTAACCTTGACTCTTTCCAGGTTGGGAGCGGTAAAAGCATCCTTACATTGATGCAAACCTTTACAAGTTTTCTGGCATGCAGGTAGTGCTGACTTGTAAGACTGGGTTACATGAAGTAGACAAGCGATAGCTCGAACAATTGACTTCCAGGTTGAGAAACTGATGAACCGATGAGATTCGAGGTGTTGACTTGAAATCACTGTATGCAGAGCAGACACTCGAGGACGGAGCTCTTCGTCGGTATCTGGATCCACTAGTTCGAATATATCAGACCTGCTGATGTGGGGCATCAAACGGTTCAAGGAGGCATGGCCTGTGAACCATGTAGTGTTCTTAAGATGACAATGGATCTAGTCGCATGGTCTGCAGGATTGTGGTGAGTAGGCACGTAGTGCCACTGATTAGGGCAGGTGAATCTTCTTATCCTCAGTACCCGGTTGCTGACGTAGACATAGAAGCATCGCGTTTCGTTGCAGATGTATCACAGTACCACCTTGCTATTGGTGTAGAACTCTGCATCTTTGATCTCCAGATTCATCCCATCTGAGATAAGCTCAGCTAACTCCACTGCGAGGACAGCAGCACAGAGTTCCAATCTGGGAATCGTGTGTTCACGTAGTGGTGCAAGTTTAGTACGGCTCATCACAAACCCAATATGACATTGTTCATTCTCATCTATGGTTTTGAGGTACGCTAGTGCTGCGATCGCTTTGACTGATGCATCGCAGAAGATACAAAGCCTTTGTGTTTTGACTTCTGTGGATGGCACAGGAGCCTACGGTCTTTTCACACGACGGTCAGTCAAGACTTGGAGAGTCTTCCTCCACTCTGCCCACAGGTCAGCCTTTACTGCCGGAAGTGGATCGTCCCAATCAGATGTGTCTTGGGTGAAGTCCCTTAGCATCATTTTTTCCTTGGATTTGTTACCGGAGCTATTGGTGGAAATCTTGTGTAATCGTAGGTTAGACTGTGAGAGCATTTCTTGAGCCCTTTTTAGTAGACTGATTGCAGCCTCATTTGTTGCTGTGGACGTCAAACAGTCATCTATGTAGAAGTCCTTTTCTATGAAGGATCTGACGTGTGACCCATACTCTTCTTCACCCTCTTTGGTGGAATGCCGGAGGCCGTAGATAGCAACTGCTGGGGAAGGGCTGTTCCCAAAGATGTATACTCTCATCCGCTACTCTGCGATGTCTTTGCCTGGGCCATTGTCAGGGTACCAGAAGAACCTCAAGTAGTTTCTGTGTTCCTCCTTGATGAGAAAACAGTGAAACATCTGTTGTATATCAGCAATAAATGCCAACTTATCTCTGTGGAATCAGAGTAGTACTTCTAGAAGTCTGTTATTCAGGTCTGGGCCCGACAGTAGCACATCATTCAATGAAACATCTTCGCATTTGGCGCTTGAGTCGAATACCACTCTTATTTGCCCTGGCTTCTCAGGATGATACACTCCGAAGATGGGCAAGCACCAACACTCCTCTGATTGCCGAAGTGCAGATGCAATCTCTGCATGGTTGTTCTGGAATATCTTCCCCATTAAAGTAAAAAAATGTTCCTTGGTCTCAGCTGACTTCTGAAACTTGTGTCTGAGGGAGATGAATTGGTTGTAGACCAGTTCCCTGTTGTTGGGTAGGTATCTTCTCCGAGGTAGAAATGGTAATGGTGCGACCCAACTGTTAGACTTGTCCTTGACAATTTGACTATCCATGATGTTCAAGAATGTCCTGTCTTCTATAGACATTGCTACTTTGTCGTCTTCCTTCGTCCTGTGGAAGACTGTACATCCTATGTGGTCTTGTTCACCTTCACAGGCGTGGTCTTCGTCGGTAAGAACTGAGAAAGGGCAAGGTAGGGAAGTGCTGTTTGGTAATTCCTTTACCAGTAGACTATTGTGACATGGCTGGAAAAGAGACGGACATCCATTTTCAAGTGTGCTGGTAAGCATACTGTTAACTGAGGCTGGCTTGTGTGCTCCTCCTAGACAGACGTCTCATATAATGACCCATCCAAGGTCGAGCCTCTGTGCATATATGGAGTGTTCCGGGAGCCGTTGATATATTCTCTAGTCTTGTGGGCTCATAGTATATCTCTTCCCAGGAGTAAAGCTATTGGGTCTTCTGGGTCCAACTTGGGTATCAGGTGGGCTATATGCTTCAGGTGGGGGTGATATGTTTCCGCCTCCATTGAAGGTATCTCAGACCTGTTGTCGGGAATCTGGTTGCACTCCAGGATGGTCGGTAGTGATAGGCAGGTCTGGCCATCTATGGACTCCACCTTGTATCCGGTTGCTTTCCTCCCCGCCGTCTCAACGGTACCTGAACATGTCTTCAAGGAGTAGGGAGAATCGGGGCCTACAATGTAGAAGTTGTCAAAGAATATGGACTTGGCTAGAGACCTGCTATTTTGGTCATCCAGGATTGCATATATCTTGAACGCTTTGTACCTGCGGCCTGTGGGGTAGACTTGGACAAAACAGATTTTTGAACAGAATCT
This sequence comes from Ranitomeya imitator, assembly GCF_032444005.1. Classification (NCBI taxonomy): domain Eukaryota; kingdom Metazoa; phylum Chordata; class Amphibia; order Anura; family Dendrobatidae; genus Ranitomeya; species Ranitomeya imitator. The sequence continues at coordinate 700,734,359 of NC_091283.1, forward strand.
TCCTCCTGTGAGTCCTTTACAGATCTCCATACATTGAGAGGTAACCACAGGGGTGTCTTCTTCAGTGTTCTTTTGCTTGTCATCATGCTCCTCTGCTTATGACAATGCTCGTGGAGGTGGTCCAGGGTGCAAGGCTATGTTGTGATCTTTGCTGCTGCATTCTACATATTTCACGCTAGCTTCACAGTTCCCGGCGAGATGAGAGGTTGTGGCACAGCACTTGAAGCAGATGTTGTTTTCATTGAGGAAACCTTTGCGATCCTCCAGAGACTTCTCCCTGAAGGCTCTGCAGTTCAGTAGAGGATGTGGTTTCCTGTGTAGAGGACACTGCTTACTGACATCTTGAGGTTTGTTCTCTTCTGGAGGGGGCTTACTTGTATTGTGAGGAGGACCTGTGGAAACAATATTAGTTTTGTGGACTGCCACAGGTGTCTTACTGGGTTTGACACCAGGGGCAGTGGAACATGACAGAGTGAAGTCAAAACTAGGGTCATTTCTGATCCAAGCTTTTTGGGTGAGAAGTTCCACAAATACAGTAAAAGGATCGAATGGTACATTGTCAGTTTGCTTATACCGTGAACCGTGTGTAACCCACTTTTCTTGTAAGTTGTAAGGGAGTTTCTGTACTATCGGATTAGCACCTCTAGCAGTGTCTAAGAATGCCAATCCGGGCAAGTGACCTTCCTTCTGGGCAACCTGTAACTCTTTCAATAAATCACTCAATTCTCTAAGCTTCTGATAACCTTTAGGCCTTATCTTAGGGAAATCATCAATTCTTTTGTATAAAGCATTCTCTATGACTTCTATGGACCCATAGCATTTATCAAGTCTTTCCCACACTTTAAGTAGACCTATGTGTGGATACTTTACATTAATGTCTCTTAGTCTTTTGGTATGCTCGACCTACTCACTTCCGAGCCACTTTACCAGGAGATCTAATTCTTCACTACTAGAAAGGTCCAGTCCCAGAATCGCGTTCTAGAACGAGGCACCCCGTGATCTATAGTTTTCGGCTTTACCAGTGAACTTTACAAGTCCTTTAGTAACCAGTTCTCGGCAGGCAAAGAACTTTGCACAGTCTATGGTGGCTTGGTCAGTGCTGGTACGAGCCGGTGTGCTATAGTCATGTCTAATGTGTGTGTACCACCATACCTGTGAGACGTTCCTGGTTTCTGATAGTCTGCATAGTACCTTTCCGGTGAAGGTGCCTCTTTCAGGCGGGATGGGAGCCGCACCTTCTGATCAGGGGAATGGTAGCTGTGGTCGACATCTCTATGCTGGGCGTCCTCTTGTCTATAATAGTGAAATTCGGGGATGGATCGCTGGTAATCAGTATAGGCTGGTCGGTGTAGTGCGTCAGGGCTGTCATCCATGCCAGAATGTTGATAGACGTACTCTGCGACGCGCTGGATCTTGCTGCTCTAGATGAGTTCCGAGAATGTTGCTGTGTCTCTCATCATCAGGATCCTCCATAGCTTCCAAGTACTCTGCCTTAGCTATTGCAGCTGCTGTCTCTTTGTCTGCCGCAAGTCCTTCTGTTGACGCTCGCAGGCGCGCACTCTCCTTTTCTTTCTCTGCCTGCAAACGTGTGGTTTAGGCTTGCAGGCATGCAGTTTCTGCTTCATGTTATGCTTCATGCTCTGTTTGTCTCATCTTTAGATGCATCTATTGTTTAGTGAAAGAGGACCTCGCTTTGGCAGATTCGGCTTCAGAATGAGCAACAGCAGCAAGCTCTCTTATTGAAGATTTGTTAGAGCCTGCACGTGACCTCGTTTTGAGTGAGGATGTATAGCATCGAGACATTGTGCACTTAGCTGCGTACTACTGAGTGTTTTGGCAAGAAACTGAGTTTTTGTGCAGGCGAGCTTCCGCGAGCACTTCTTGGTGGGCTGTAGTATTGTTCTGTGGTTGTATGGCGGCTGCTGTGATACCCGTATGTCGAACAGTGTGGGTGTTAGCGGTCCCGTACAGTCTGATCAACTAGAGCCTGCGACCAGCTATCAGTTTTACTGAAGGCAGCTAATCTGTTCTAACTGGGTCCTGGGTTCTTATTCCCTGCGGCTGTATGGCGGCTGCTATAATTCCCGTATGCGGAGCAGTTTGGGTGGTAGCGGTCCCATACAGACTGTGTAATCACCACGTGCGACCGGTGGTCGGTTTTTACTGGGTCATGGGTTCTTATTCCCTGTGGCTATATGGCGGCTGCTGTAATACCCGTATGCAGAGCAGTTTGGGTGCTAGCGGTCCCGTACAGTGTGTGTAATCACTGCGTGCGACTGGCGGTTCCATTTTTACTGTTCTGCCTTCCACCACGTATGATGCTGTGTGGATTCTAGCATACGGCTAAACCTTCATCCATTTCCTCAGTAAACAGACTGTATAGGTTCTTAAGTCTATATTTATTGAGATGGTGAAAGATGAACGACAATAGTGGATGATATTGTGAGATATTATTATTATTATTATTATTATACATTTTTATAGCACCATTTATTCCATGGCGCTTTACATGTGAATACGGGGCAAATATAGACAAATACATTAAACATGAGCAGATAACAAGGCACACGAGTACATAAGGAGGGAAGACCCTGCCCGCGAGGGCTCACAGTCTGCAGGGGGTGGGTGAGGATACACTAGGAGAGGGAAGAGCTGGCTGTGCGGCTGTTCAGTAGGTTGAGGATCACTGCAGGCTGTAGGCTTGTCGGAAGAGATGAGTCTTCAGGTTCTTTTTGAAGGTTTCTATGGTAGGCACGAGTCTGATGTGTTGGGGTAGAGAGTTCCAGAGTATGGGGGAAGCACGGGAGAAGTCTTGGATGCGGTTGTGGGAAGAAGAGATGAGAGGGGAGTAGAGAAGGAGGTCTTGAGAGGATCAGAGGTTGCGTGTAGGTAGGTACCAGGAGACCATGTCACAGATGTATGGAGGAGACAGGTTGTGGATGGCTTTGTATGTCAGTGTGAGGGTTTTGAACTGGAGTCTGTGGGCGATAGGAAGCCAGTGAAGGGCTTGACACAGGGGAGAGGCTGGGGAATAACGGGGGGACAGGTGGATTAGTCGGGCAGCAGAGTGTAGGATGGATTGGAGTGGTGCCAGAGTGCTAGAGGGGAGTCCAGAGAGTAGGAGGTTGCAGTAGTCGAGGCGGGAGATGATAAGGGCATGTACTAGCGTTTTTGCAGTGTTGCGGTCAAGGAAAGCACGGATCCGGGAAATATTTTTGAGTTTGAGACGACAGGAGGAGGCAAGGGCTTGGATATGTGGCTTGAAAGACAGGGCAGAGTCGAGGATCACCCCGAGGCACCGGGCGTGTGGGACTGGGGATAGTGAGCAGCCATTGACATTGATGGATAGGTCTGGTGGAGGGGAAGAGTGAGATGGGGGAAAGATGATGAATTCTGTTTTGTCCATGTTCAGTTGTTGAAAGCGAGCAGAAAAGAAGGCTGAAATGGCAGACAGACAGTGCGGGATTTTGGTAAGCAAGGAGGAGAGGTCAGGTCCGGAGAGGTAGATCTGCGTGTCATCAGCGTAGAGATGGTACTGCAAACTGTGGGATTCTATGAGCTGTCCCAGGCCGAAAGTGTAGATGGAGAAGAGTAGGGGTCCTAGAACAGAGCCTTGAGGAACACCGACTGACAAGGGGCGAAGTGAGGAGGTGGTGTGGGGGAGGGAGACACTGAATGTTCGGTCTGTCAGATATGACGAGATCCAGGAAAGGGCCAAGTCTGTGATGCCAAGAGATGAGAGGATTTGTAGCAACAGGGAGTGGTCTACAGTGTCAAAGGCAGAAGACAGGTCCAGGAGAAGGAGGACAGAGTAGTGTCACTTGCTCCTAGCAGTTAGTAGGTCATTGGTGACTTTAGTTAGGGCAGTTTCAGTTGAGTGATGGGAACGGAAGCCTGATTGTAACCGATCAAAGAGGGAGCAGGAAGAGAAGTGGGAGGACAGTTCAAGATGGACGTGTTGCTCCAGCAATTTGGAGGTATAAGGGAGAAGAGATACTGGGCGATAGCTAGACACAGAGGATGGGTCGAGGGAGGGCTTCTTGAGGATGGGTGTGCAATATAATGGATGATCAGGTAAAAACTGCAAAGGAAATAACAGTGCATCAGTACTTGGCACATGACTGTATTTTACAGGATGCAATAACATGAACAACAGAGATTACAGAGCTAGCACAGAACACAGCATAAGACAGGTGCACAGTTATCATGGCTATCCTAGGGCAAGTTCAGGCTGTCAGCACTGCACTGCTTTATACAGGCAAGCATCTATCTGCATACAGAAAAACAGCAATATGAAACAAAGCACAACATGCCTAACTACACACTCTGCTATACAGTGGCTGCATAACTGTTCTAACAGAACAAACACATGTAAGTACATTTGTGCCTCACCGGAATCCGCTTATCAAGAGCAATCATCTGCAGGAAGAGAGAGCCAGGAACATGTGTGTAAGACTCAAAGTCTGGAGGAAAATGGCTACTCTTGCCCAGGAAACCAGGGGGGCGCTTCTAGTCAGAACACATGCTTAAAGCGAAATGCTCCTGAATACAGGAACAGGTTAAATGTGTACCTATTGACCTCTAATGGTGACAACTGGTACTACATTGTGAATTAACTTGCTGCATATTAATGGGAAGAAAACACCCCAATAACAATTTGAAAAGACGTACAGGAGGGCCACCTGAAAAAAATGTTCCCATTATTAGTTAGTTGATACTTCCATACAGTTTGCCCATGCAGTAACTGCAACACCTGCCCCAAATTTGGATGCACCCCAATAACCCTTTGAAGAGACGTACAGGGCCACCTGAAAGCAATTATCTCAATATTAGGAAGTTGTTAGTCCAATATTGTTTGCCTATGTAGTGAATTGCAGTGTTGAGGCTGAAGAACCTACAGTGGAGAATTGCAGTGTTGAGGCTGAAGAACCAGCAGGGCACAATTGCAATATTGAAGCTGAAGAAGCTTCAGTAAATTGCAGTGTTGTTTTTGAAGAACTGGCAATGGAGAATTGCAGTGTTTATGCTAAAGAACCTGCAGTGGAGAATTTCAATGTTGACGCTGAAGAAACTGCAGTGGAGAACTGCATTGTTTAGGCTCTAGAATCTATAATGGAGAATTGCAATGTTGATGCTTTTCTGATAGTGTTTAAAAGGGTCGCCGAGAGGGAGAAACTCCTGCCAGAGCAGTGGGCAAAGGTAGTGGCACCATACTCAGTGGGGGAACGGTTTGACCTCTTGCACCTGGTCAAGAAGTGGCTGCAGCCAGAGTCTTCTATGCCTGAGAAGATGGTAGAATGGGTGGTGATGGACTGGTTTACGCCCTCTGTGCCGAGGCCTGTACAGACTTGGGTTGCCCAGGGTGATCCCTGTAATGCCGATGAACTGGTTGAACTGGTCGAGCGATACCAGGGGATGGAAGTGTCGGGGTCGTCACGACAATACCCTTCCTTCACCAGTCATTCCAAATCAGAATAAGAGCATTGGTACCGGATAAGAATGAGTCAGACAAAATGCTGGTTCAATCTCATTGCATGCTCGTGTGTCTACAAGGTGTAGCAACGTCACAGCAACTTACTTTATTTTCTAATACACACCATTATATGATCTATTGGGGGAAGGTGTGCAGAGGGCGGGGATAGGTGGGGTTTAAGCAATATATCTAGTATTCAGTCTTTCTGGTTGGTCTGACGTCATCTGATGGATCCTCCTTCCTCCACGTCACTTTAAGTTTCAATTTCAAGAGAAATGATACTTAGGTTCTGGAATGTGAAACTTTCTTCTTTAGCAGAGCAAATCTAGGGCAAAGGTGAATACTGGCAGCCATCTTAAATACAATTACATTTGCATTAGCAAGCATAAAGGGGAAAAACTTATTGTTTCACAGCATAAGAATATATAAAAGTACAAAAGAGTATAAAGATATATATTTTCATCTTGACAATCCCCCCTAAACACTAAGTTTTTCCCTAAAAAGAAAGATCCTTCGAGACTGCCCATGTGATGGGGAAAGGGGAGGTGGATTTCTTCATCCAGACACCTCAGAAGCTCTCCCCTTGTGAGAGGCCTCCAGGCAGCTGAACCCTTCACTAGCTTCACATGGAGTTCTCCCGCTGTCCCTAAACTAAATCTCTTTGCAACATCTGAGAATAAGGGGTTTTGTCTAACTTCTTGAGGGGGACGTACTTGGGGATCTCCCCTGGATCAGTGCCATCATACTCTGGTGGGTCTACTTCTTGGTTGAGGAAGTTGCCAGTCGGAGTTGCTTCAGCAATAACCTTTTTATACAGGGGAATAACACAACAGAGGATTATCGATCTAACTACAAGAAGGGCAATCAGTACTAGACAAGCTTGTTGAAGGAATCCCTTGAGCCCACCCAACCAGCCGGAAAAGAAAGATGTGTCTACTCCAGCATTAGTTTTTAATTCTGCTGCTAACCCATTTATCTTTTTAAGAGCTATCATGGTCTTTCCATTTACCCCAGAGTTCTGAGGGATATAGGTACAACATTCCTCTCCAACCATCCCACAGACTCCTCCTTTCTCAGCTAAGATCATATCAAGGGCTAGTCGGTTTTAGAGGGTCATTCTAGTGTTAGGGCCCAATTCCTCAACTATACCTTGGAAGGCATCACAGATAAAATTGACAAACCTTTGTTCACTGTAATATATGTAATTGATCCCATCAACATTTTTGTTAATCTGCACCTGTGGGATTATGGAAGCAAAGCTAGCATAGATCTGGTTCTGGGCTTTAAATTGGTCTGGCACCCCCCTTGGCACTCCAATAGCATCAACATATACTAATGGATCTTCTTCATAACTTTTGTGGAGCTGATCGAGACTTCTCCTCCTTCTGGTATATTCATCAGGTGTCTCCGGATCCCAAGGTAAAGTCTTGAACTGCATGGCTAATTTAACAATGGTGCATTGACCTGTCCAGGCATTAGGCAACCTAGGACGGAGCTTACCATCTCCACATAACCAATAAATCTTGTACATATACTGTGTATGATTAACTAGCAAGTCAGTATCTAGGGAACTGTTCTCTTTGCAGAAACCTGTCTCGAAGACCCCTACTGGTGTACCTGTAGTGTCGTGGGTATTATAGCAGGTATAATTATCAGCTAATACGGTTATCCCCCCTAGGACCTTTAGTTTGGGTTCTTCATGAATTAGTGGGACATAATCTGAGCAATCAGTGGGCTTTAGACCCTTCAACAGATTCATAACACAGGCAGTAGTATTGTCATCAGGAAAAAACAATGCATGTGTGTATAGATGTGTATTTGCTGCAGCACAAGCAATACATCCTACAGAGATATTCTGGACTTTTACATTATATCTTATCCATTCTAACCATAAATTTGTCCTTGGGGCTGTTTTGGTTTCTATGGAGAAGACTTCTAACACATATATAATACTGGATGATTCCCTCTACCACCCGTTGAGTCTCGGGGCACTTGACTACATCGCAGAAATCAAATCGCCAGATATTTACCGGGGCCGTTAGGTTTATCCAGAGAATAGTGGCACCGGATTTCTTATTTACAATAGGGGCCGAAAAGATAGGGGCGAGGATAGCCCCTGGCCCTAGGACCAAAAACAACAACAACATTTTTCTTTAATCACTGCTGAGACTAAGCGCTGGTTCGGTCTCTTTTGCAGTGTGAAGCGTGGATCCAGGTGCTCTTTCCTTCAAGTTTTACTGACATAGCTTTTCACGACCATAAGACCACCAGACTTCAAGTTGTGACAAGTGTCGGTTCCTGCTGAATCTGGAAGGGAAGAAGAAACTAAAACATGGGTGTTAGCAACATTTTTACTAAGCTGAATAACATATTGAACAGCACGGTCAGTTTCCTCTATAACTACTGAGACTGAAAATTTGCAACTGAGAACCTAGCACCAAACAATATCTCATATGGGGACAGGCCATGTTTTGCAATAGGGGTAGTACGAATATATAAGAGCCCTGGCCATGGAGCCGTAGTCTCCTGCATCAATTTGGTCAATTGTCCCTTCAGTGTGCCGTTCAGCCTCTTAACTTTCCCACTGGATTGTGGATGGTACGGAGTATGGAGGGCTACAGTGGATCCAAGCATTGTCAGAACCTCCTGATACACACGAGAAGAAAAGGCCGGGCCTTGGTCACTTTCATCAACTTCTGGAACACCATATCTGCATATAACTTCCATCACCAGTTTCTTCGCTGTGGGTTTTGCAGTCACGTTGGTAACAGGGAATACTTCTGGCCAACTGGAGAACATATCGACAACCACCAGACAATATTCATACCTTCCAGACTTAGGCAACGTGATGTGGTCCACCTGGAGCCTTTGGAAAAGATAGTCGGGCTTAGCAAGGTGCTTCAGGGGTACACGTTGAAGTTGACCGGGATTGCAGGTCTGACAGATATTACATGCACGGTTGAGTGCTGTCAGGACTGTAAAAACACCTGGAGTCCAGTAGAATTTTTGTACCAGGGCAAGGGCCTGTTCTTTCCTCGGTGTGTGGGCCCATGTGCCCACGTGGCAATAGCAGGGTACATCCGCATAGGGAGACACACAAGTTGGTCCTTTTTCCAGAGACCATGTCCATACGTGCTCCATCAGCTTCCACTGCTTCACTTCTTCCTTTGGAGACATTCTCTGCATCGTCAGTAAGCGGTCTCACGAGGTCCGGCAGAGAACCTCAGTCTGGCATAGATCATCCGGTTCCTGTAGAGTCAGTGTTTCTTGTAACTGTTTACGCTGAGAGCGTGTGGTCACTATAGTTGGTATGGTCTGTTCAACGGGTAGGAGAGCAGCAGCTTTTGCTTGCATATCCGCAAAGGTGTTACCAACAGTCTGTGGACTGTTCCATAGTACCGTGCTCCTTAACTTTGATAATGGCCATCTGAGTAGGTAATTTGATTGAGTCCATGAGGGTTTTAACAGCTTCAACATTCTTCACTGAGTCCCGGCGGTAGTAACAAACCCTCGATTGGTCCATAGGGCTCCGAAACCATGAGCAATACCAAATGCATACTGTGAGTCCGTGTATATATTAGCCCGCCTGTCTTTGGCCAGAACACATGCAGTATACAGAGCCTGAAATTATGCTTCTTGTCCTGACAGGGAGGGAGGGAGTGCAGCTCCGGGCAATACAGTATCTTCCGTAGTAACAGCGTATCCGGTGTGAAATCTGCCAAAATCATCACCATATCTTGAACAGTCTTTCAGGGCCTTGTAGAGAAATTGCATTATGCGGGATGCGTCCGGTATCCACTGACAACAATAAGTACATAGTTCAAGGAAACGCTGGAGCTCAGTCTTATCTTTTGTAGCTGATGGCTATTTTTCTTTCTTCTGTGAGGTGTCTGGCACCCTAAAGGAGACAGTGACCCAAAAATATCACTTGACCAAGGCAGAACCGAAGTTTCGAGGCCGAAACCCGACAGTTCAGATCTGCAAGATACTTGCGAAGACTAACAGTGGCAACAATGGCTTCCTGCTCTGTCTGTGCACACAACAAAAGATTACCCACATACTGAAGCAGCATGACATAGGGATATTCTAACTGCCAGGGTAAAGACACTCGCCCATATTTTTTTTTTTTTGCAAACTGATTGGGAAAGGGCGTGTAAGATACACATCTCATTATATTCATCTGCATAGGGGTTATATAACATAAATACCATTTGACCATCATCTTGGAATTATATTCTGGAGCGGAACTGTGATAATAAATCTGCCCTCAGTAAATTTACCAGACATGAGGGAGAGATTACGAACTGAGCAGTAACTTCAGGGAAAGGTCCCACAGGGATGGGTTTTGTAAGAGTATATTCATTGGGTCTGCCATCTACTCTAATTAAAACAAGCTCTTGGTCTGAGAATTAACATAGCGAGGGAGATTTCCAGACACAGGGTTAAAATGAATATTGGAGTATGAGACTGGATTTGTGTAAGGGAGGGGGGGCTGGAGCTGAAGTCTTCTGCTTGGGCCACTGATAAGGAACGGAGCTGGGAGCTGTGTCCTTGCAGCTGTGGGGGGGGGGGGGCTGAGAGCGGTGGGGGCTAGAGAGCGCAGCTGCTGATACAGAATGGGTTAAGTTCTTCTGGAAACTTTGTACTACTTTTAATGCATCGTCCGGACACCATATTTCACTTTAAACTTACAATAATTCTTTCTAATTCAATACAACATTGTACTATTGCACATACTACACAAGGATAGAAAATTCCGAGAGGACGCAGCGACTCGCCCCCTCCATACCAGAAACACAGAGATAAGAATTTACAGCATTCCTCAACACAAAAGAAGAAATGCACAGCGCAGCTGTTTGACCCCTCCCATCGGGTGTCTCGGAAAACCACACAGAGTAACGGAATACAGCAGTTCTCAGACTTAATTAATTTCTACAAAACCTTCACACAATTCATATGCCAGAACACCTTAGAAAAACCAATGATTGAGACATTTTATATCCAAACACGGGCTCTGCATCCTATGATCCTCCCTCTCCATCAACCTCTTTCCATCCCTCGTTCTTTAAACCTCGCGCAACTCGCAGATGAGCTTGCACTTGTTCTAACAATCCTTTATCTTTCAACATGCCCTTTTTGTTCTCTTTGAGATGGTGCCATGTAGACGGCTGCAATCTCCCTGACGAGGGCAATCCTACATGCTTGTACAACCTCTCAACATTCTTGACTGCCTTCTTGCCCTCCCGTGACTCTATTATTGTCTTGACTTCCACAGCATCCTCACTTAACTCGTGGGGCACAGACTTCTTCTGCTTCAAGAGACGCAACATGACTCACAGAATACTACGCCCTTCTGCAGCAGGCCGCTGACAGGGACAACAACACTTGTGTCCTAAACACGGAACCCTCTTGTTCGACGTGCTATGAATAAAGAGCCTCACACTCGATATCCTGTCCCTAACCTGAACACCAGTGATTACAGTCTGTCCTGTCACGATATTCAAAACGTTGGGAGGCGGTCTCCTAGTGAGACCCCTCCACTGAGATTCTGGTGGTCCCCCTCTTGGGACGTCTTAATAACCAATGTGTGCAAGTGATTCTGGTGGTCCCCCTCTTGGGACGTCTTAATTACCAATGTGTGCAATATCACAGAGGCTGCGTCTCCTATCCCTTCCTCTAAGCTGTCCCCAATCTACAACTTTCTCAATCTTTCACTCTATCACTACTAGGCAATAGTCACGGGTAGGGTGGTTGAATGGAGTACAATGACCGGTGGAGGAGGTGTGGTGTACACGAGGATGCGCAGAATGCGACGTCTCTCAGTTGCTGGTTCGAAGCGTGGCACGGAATCGCGCTCGGTCTCACCACTCGACTTGTCACTCCCCAGACCCAAGGAGACCACAAACTAACCAATAACGGCTGAAACACTAGCAAGTGTGACACATACATAGTATGTGATCTCCACTTACCGTGTTTGAAGGGTGATCAGTCCTCGAGGTCAGCCACTACGGGTGTCGTCCACGGACGTCCAGGCATGGGTCCAGGGGGTCTCGGATCGCGGGCAATGCCCCACGTTGGGTGCCAAATTGTCGGGGTCGTCACGACAATACCCTTCCTTCACCAGTCATTCCAAATCAGAATAAGAGCATTGGTACCGGATAAGAATGAGTCAGACAAAATGCTGGTTCAATCTCATTGCATGCTCGTGTGTCTACAAGGTGTAGCAACGTCACAGCAACTGACTTTATTTTCTAATACACAACATTATATGATCTATTGGGGGAAGGTGTGCAGAGGGCGGGGATAGGCGGGGTTTAAGCAATATATCTAGTATTCAGTCTTTCTGGTTGGTCTGATGTCATCTGATGGATCCTCCTTCCTCCACGTCACTTTAAGTTTCGATTTCAAGAGAAATGATACTTAGGTTCTAGAATGTGAAACTTTCTTCTTTAGCAGAGCAAATCTAGGGCAAAGGTGAATACTGGCAGCCATCTTAAATACAATTACATTTGCATTAGCAAGCATAAAGGGGAAAAACTTATTGTTTCACAGCATAAGAATATATAAAAGTACAAAAGAGTATAAAGATATATATTTTCACCTTGACAGAAGGTTCCATGGGAAAGCAGCTCACTCCATACTGGGGGTTTCCCATACTGTTTGCGCATGATGTACAGTTAATGCTTGAGCTGCCCCAAATTTAGACGCACCCCAATACCCCTTGGAAGAGATGTGGAGGAGGGCCTCATAAAACAATTTTCCCATTAGAAGGAAGTGGGTCTCCCATACTATTTGCCTATGCAGTGAATGCAAGGGCTGCCAAAAATTTGGACGCACCCCAATACCAATTTGATGAGACGTGGAGGAGGGCCTCATAAAAAAATGTTCTCTTTAGAAAGGAGCTGTTCTCCTATACTTGTAATGCCCATGCCCAAGTATATGGGCTGACAAATATTCACCCTTGGGGGGTATACATGAACATACTGTATAACAATTTTTTTTACGGGCATCATTAACACCCTTTGAAAAAATCAAGTGGGTGTTGCATCACAGACTATGGTCACCCTGGTGATTTGGTAGGGTGTGGAGAAGGAGGATGAAAACAGCAAATAGCCAAAATCAGGAAGCGTATACCCATGTGTGGGTGTGAAGATGTGCATGGGAATAGAACTCCCAAAAAAAAGACACTGGATTTCAGTTTATGTTACGCTGCTATCATTCGGTGGTGTAGAGAAGTCTGGCCCAATCGAGCCCTTGGTCATTTTCATAAGTCAGCCTGTCACCATTTTCAGTTGTCAGGCGGATGTGCTTATCAGTTAAAATTCCACCAGTGGCACTAAAATCCCGCTCTGACAAAACATTGGCAGCACGGCAGGCCACGACCTTCAAGGCGTAGAGTGCTAGTTCATGCCTCGAGTCCAGCTTGGATACCCAATAATTATAAGGCACAGAGGAATCATGGAGAACGTTGGTATGATCAGCAACGTACTCCCTCAGCATTTTCCAAAATTTGGCACTCCTTGTGAGAGTGCCCTGCGCTTCAGGGCCAGTGCGATGGGAGGGTCTGAGAAATCTCTCCCTGAACTTTGCCAGTGTTCCACTGCCTCTGCTGGATTGGAGTTGTGTCTCTCTTGCCTTTACTCTTTGGTTGTTCACCCGACTGTCACCTCTGTTGCCAGCATTTTCAGATGGAAATTTTTTTTAATAATTCCGCAACAAGGGCCCTCTGGTACTGCCCCATTTTAGTAGACCTGTCTGCCTCTGGAATAAGAGATAGAAAATTCTCCTTGTAGCGTGGGTCAAGAAGTGTCACCAGCCAGGAAGTACGACGGCTTCTAAAAATCACTAAAGTTGACAAATCCACGGGCCTGGATTGGACATACCCCCGAGAACTTCAAGAATTAATTACAGTCATTGATAGACCATTATTTTTAATCTGTAAAGACTCCATAATAACAGGACTGGCATATAGCAAATTTGGTGCCAATATTCGAAAAGGGGAAAAAACTGAACTTGGAAATTATAGGCCAGTAAGCTTAACCTCTGCTGTGGGTAAAATCCTGGAGGGTTTTCTAAGAGCTGCTATACTGGAGTATCTGAGTTTACTAGGGACCGTTCCTGTCAAATTAATCTGATAAGCTTCTATGAAGAGGTAAGTTCCGGACTGGGGTACCACAGGGGTCAGTATTGGGCCCCATTCTTTTAAACATATTTATTAATGACCTTGTAGGGGGCTTACAGAGCAGAATTTCAATATTTGCAGATGACACTAAACTCTGCAGGGTAATCAATACAGAGGAGGGCAATTTTATATTACAGGAGGATTTATGTAAACTAGAAGCTTGGGATAATAAATGGCAAATGAGCTTTAATGGGGATAAATGTAAGGTCATGCACTTGGGCAGAAGAAATGAGATGTATAATTATGTGCTTAATTGTAAAACACTGGGCAAAGCTGTCACTGAAAAAGACCTGGCGATATGGGTGGATGACAAACTCACATTTAGTGGCCAGTGTCAGGCAGCTGCTGCAAAGGCAAATAAAATAATGGGATGCATTAAAAGAGGCATAGATGCTCATGAGGAGAACATAATTTTACCTTTATACAAGTCACTAGTGCGACTACACTTAGAATACTGTGCACAGTTCTGGTCTTCGGTGTATAAGAAAGACATAGCTGAACTAGAGCGGGTGCAGAGAAGAGCGACCAAGTTTATTAGAGTACTTGGTGGTCTGCAATACCAAGACAGGTTATTACACTTGGGGTTATTTAATTTGGAAAAAAGAAGGCTAAGAGTTGATCTTATTACATTGTATAAATACTTGAGGCGACAGTACAAAGACCTTTTTAATGATCTTTTTACTCGTAGATCTGAGATGGGGACAAGGGGCATCCTCTACATCTGGAGAAAAGAAGGTGTAATCATAATAACAGATACAGATTCTTTACTGTAAGAGCAGTGAGACTATGGAACATTCTGCCGTATAATGTTGTAATGAGTGATTCATTACTAAAATTTAAGAAAGGACTGGATGCCTTTCTTGAAAAGTATGATGTTACAGGTTATATACACTAGATTCCTTGATAGGGTGTTGATCCAGGCAACAAGTCTGCTGCCGTATGTGGAGATGGGAAGTAATTTTTTTCCCCAATGTGGAGCTTACTGCTTGCAACATGGTTTTTTTTTGCCTTCCTCTGGATCAACATGTTAGGGCATGTTAGGTTAGTATATAAAAAAGAGAGGGAAACATACTAGAACCAGGAATCACCAAAATACATAAAGGTAACAATTTTATTCGACAAAAAACACACCAAACCACTTAAAAACATTTAAAAACTGAAAAATACATACCTCCTAATGGGGTAAGCCCCCAAAGACCGATTCACTAGCACAAGAAAGTCATGTAGTTCTATTCATCATAAAGCAATCTGGTCATAACAAAATGCACATAAACATACAAAAAATATGCAAATAATCTATCAATAGGCTATCATAACCACTCTATGGGTTAGATTCAAGATTCAAGATTCAAAGAAGCTTTATTGGCAGGACCAAATACACATCAGTTTTGCCAAAGCAAGTGTATAGAGGCAATAGGGATAGGGACTGAGGGGATGTTGGGTAGGAGCTGTGGGGGGAGGTGGATGGGGCAGATCCATTGTGGGGGCTATAGTCCATGGCATAGGGGAGGTGGATGGGGCAGATCCAGGTTGGGGGCTATAGTCCATGGCATAGGGGAGATGGATGGGGCAGATCCAGGGTGGGGGCTATAGTCCATGGCATAGGGGAGGTGGATGGGGCAGGTCTAGGTTGGGGGCTATAGTCCATGGCATCATAGTTCTCTTTCTCGTAGTCTATGATATTCGCTCACATACCGCGCTGCTATCTCCACCGCTCTCTCTTCTTCTCCCAGCAAGATATAGGTTTTCTCTTCCTCCTTCATGGTGATGAAGTCTGGGAAGAGATGTGAGAGTCTCCTGAAGTGAGTGTCCCTCACTGCTGAGTATTTGGAGCAGTGTAGCAGGAAGTGGGTTTCGTCCTCTATGGCCTCCTGATCACAGTGTTGGCACAGTCTTTCCTCCCTGGGCTTGTAGCTCTGCCTGTGTCGGCCACATTCGATGGCCAGACTGTGGGCACTTAGTCTATATCGGCTCAGAATCTTGCGATCTCTGGGGTCCGGAAGTTTCTCCAGATATGGGGCCAGTCTGTAGTCTCTCTGTAGGCTCCGGTACATGGTCAGTTTCTGTGAGCTGTTGATATCATTCTTCCAGTCACTGACATACCTCTCCTGGCCTTCGTCTGCCATCTTCCTAATTCCGGCTTTTGTCAGGTTGTTGTGATTGGTGTTCTGCTCCGGTTGGGTTTGGCTGGGCTGTTCCGGGGATTCTGGTTTTTCTGTTTCACCTTCATGTATCAGGGCTTTATGGTGATGGGAGCTTGGATTGCTCCTATGCAGGTGAGCCCGGAATGACAGCGCCCTCTTTAGAACTGTTAGGTGTAGAGGGAATCTGCCCAGCTCGGCCCGACAAGCACTGTTGGAGGTGCTCCGATGGACCTGGAGAAGGTGCTTGCAGAATTCCAGGTGGAATATTTCTGTTGGACTGGAGTCCCACTTTGACCAGTCTGGGTAGGTGTGAGGACCCCAGACTTCGCTGCCATACAGGAGGATTGGGGCGATGATGGAGTCGAAGATTTTTAGCCAGACCCTCACTGGTGGCTTCAGATGGTAGAGTGTCCTTCGGATGGCATAGAAGGTTTTGCAGGCCTTGTCTTTCAGGGTCTCTATGGCTTGTTTGAAGTTCCCTGACCGGTGAATCTCTAGGCCCAGGTAGGTATATTTGTCCGTTCCTGTGAGGTCGCAGTTGTTGAGGATAAATGATGGGTGTTGGTCTGATCTTCTCTTTCTCCTCTGGAACACCATGGTGTTGGTTTTCTTTAGGTTGACCGGTAGGGCCCAGGTGGAGCTGAATTTCTCTAGGATTTTCAGGTTGTCCTGGAGGCCTTTCTCGGTTGGTGACAGCAGCAGCAGGTCATCTGCATACAGCAGGAATTTCACCTGGGCGTCGTGGAGGGTGAGACCTGGTGCTGAGGAGGATTCCAGGGCGGTAGCCAGCTCGTTGATGTAGATGTTGAAGAGCGTTGGGCTTAGGCTGCAGCCTTGTCTTACTCCGCGGCTCTGCTGGAAAAAAGCCGTTCTTTTGCCGCTCACACTCACGCTGCAGCTGTTCTCGGTGTAGGAGCTTTTGATGACATCGTAGGTCTTTCCTCCTATTCCACTCTCCAGCAGTTTCAGGAATAAGCCCGGGTGCCACACTGAATCAAAAGCCTTTTTAAAGTCCACAAAGCAGGCGTATATCTTCCCATTCTTTGTATTGTAGACGTGTCTCTGAATGAGGCTGTGCAGAGTATAGATGTGGTCAGTGGTGCGGTGGTTCGGCATGAACCCTGCTTGGCTCTTGTTGAGGACGTTGTGCTCGGTGAGGAAGGTGAGGATCCTCTTGTTCAGGATACTGTTGAACAGTTTTCCCAGGTTGCTGCTGACGCATATGCCTCTGTAGTTAGCTGGGTCATACCTGTCCCCACTCTTGTGGATGGGTGTGATGAGGCCTTGGTTCCAGGTACGAGGGAAGTAGCCGGCACTCAGTACAATATTGAAGAGTTTAACCATTGCAGCCTGTATTTCTGGTGGGCTGTACTTCAGCATTTCTGGTAGGATTCCATCTAGGCCACCGGCTTTTCTACATCTTATGGAGGAGAGTCTCTCGGTTACTTCCTGTAGTGTTATAGGTGTATCCACCGGGTTTTGGAAGTTTTTGATTTTTTCCTCCATTGCTTTTAGTTTCGCCATTATGTTTTCCTGTTCTTGGCTTAGTCCTTCCTTTGGAATGTCTTTATAGAGGTCTCTGAAGTATTGGAGCCAGAGGTTGCCATTTTGGATATGGTTGTTGTTTTTCTTGTCTTTGGTGCCCATGTGGTTCCATAGTTCCCAGAAGGAGTTGTCTTGGAGGGCGTCTTGGAGTTGATTGAGCTTGGTAGAGATGTAACTCTGCTTCTTCCTCCTGAGGATGGTTTTGTACTGCTTTTGTATGGAGTCATAGGCTTCCCTCAGACCCAGGTGGTTGGGGTCTCTGTGTTTCTTGTTGGAGGCTGTTCTCAGGGTCTTCCGTACAGCTTTACATTCTCTGTCAAACCAGCCATTGACCTGTGTTTCTTTTGGTCTCTTGTAGTCGACTTTTTTAAGGTCAGACAGTCTGGCCATTGCGTAGAATATATTGTTGAGGTCCTTTGCTGCTTGGTTCACTCCCTCTGGGTTTGGCATGTATTCAAGGTTGTAGAAGTGGTGGAGCATCCGCTGTATTTCAGGTCTGCTGGAAGCTTCTTTATATCTTAGTGCTGACATTTTGGACCATTTATAGGATGGAGGCCGGGTGAAGAGGCCGCTCTGCTGTGGCTTCTGAGTGGATGGTTTCTCTGTAGATTTTATGTACAGAAGAAGTTGGCTGTGGTCTGACAGGTGCGTTTGTGGGGTGACTATGAAGGCGCTGACATCTGCCAGGTTCAGGTCTGTAATGGCGTAATCAACTACACTCCTCCCTACATGGGAGTTTAGTGTATACCTTCCTAAGGAGTCACCCTTGCTTCGTCCATTAAGGATATGAAGTCCTAAACTTTTACATACGTTCAGGAGCTTTCTGCCACTTTTGTTGACTGTACTGTCATAGCTGTTTCTCTCAGTGTGTACAGGGTCTTGGCCGTCATTCTCTGCTCCAAGTATGTAGATGTTTCCATCCGTGGTCAGGAAGTCTCTCTCTCTCCCTGTTCTTGCATTGAGGTCTCCAAAGATGAGAACTTTGCCCAGGGCCTGATAATGGGCGGCTTCTCTTTGTAAGATCTCGAAGCAGTCTGGATTGAAGTAGGGGGACTCTGGCGGTGGTATATAGGTGGCACAGAGGTGGACATCAGACTGGCAGGTGAGGATGGAGCTGCTGATTCTGATCCATATGTGGCTGTCTCCTTTCTTCACCGGTTTGATGTACTGGTGGAGCTCCTCTTTATACCAGATCGCTACTCCTCCTGAGCCCCGGCCCTGTTTGATGTTTTTATTTTTCTGGGCATGGACCAAGAATTCCTTGTATCCAATAGGCACCAGGGATTCGTTTTCGGCTCTGGTCCATGTTTCCAGGAGGATCTGAATGTCTATATTTTTCATACTTTGTATAAAATCAGGGTCCTTTGTTTTAGATCCAAAGGTTGAGGCGTTGAGACCCTGGATATTCCAGCTGCTGATTGTAAGTGAAGACATTCTTCTGTGTGGTTTGTGTGTATATACCTTGTAATGAGTATGGCTGTGTGGGACAAACTGGATTTCTGACAGTTTTATAGCGGTGCTTGGTTCCATCCAGTCACATTATTATTCTGCGCAGTTCATTGAGTAGGTTTATTATCTCATCCCTATCTCTGCTCTGCATGTATCTGTGTGGGCTTGGTGGTCTCCTCGGTGGAGGTCTCCACCTCCGATGGTCTGACACTGGGTGAGGAGCTTTGTTTCCAGCTTCAGGAGGTAGCCTTGGGGTTTTCTGCTTTATGGGTTATGGGTTATATGGGTTATATACAGTTGAATCACCTAGGAACAATAAAAAACTATAAAAGATTTAAAAAAAACAAAACAATAAAATTAAGATATATTAATAGTAGTGATTGCCCTAGGTGTTAAAACAAGAAAGAAAAGTGGAAACCACTCATGACCAGAAACAAACCCAAACAGCAGTATTATGGATGCCCTAGGGAGACCAAACTGGATTATAAAATAATATCTTTATTAACTAATAGTAGCAATACAGAAAAAATATTTTTTAAATAAATCAGACTGTTGTGCAAATGTATAATAAAAGTAAACGCATAAACACAATTCATATAAGTGCAACCAATGGGCATGTGCAAGGTAATGATTCCCCTTAAAGGAATATAGGCAATTCCCTGAAATTCTTGTGTCATTGTGCCAGAAAAAAGTTAAAAAAATATATAACAAATATAAAAAATAAAAAAATACAAAAACAATATATAAACAATGTATATAGCAATGGGTGGAGGTCACACACAAAAAGCCGTGCAAAATTGCAGCAAGTAATATAATGTGCTTAAAGGGACTCTGTCACCTGAATTCGGAGGGAATAATTTTCAGCCACAGGGGAGGGGTTTTCGGGTGTTTGATTCACCCTTTCCTTACCCGCTGGCTGCATGCTGGCTGCAATATTGGATTGAAGTTCATTCTCTGTCCTCCATAGTACATGCCTGTGCAAGGCAAGATTGCCTTGTGCAGGCATGTGCTACGGACGACAGAGAATGAACTTCAATCCAATATTGCAGCCAGCATGCAGCCAGCAGGTAAGGAAATGGTGAATCAAACATCCGAAAACTCTGCCCCTATGGCTGAAGATTGTTTCCTCCAAATTCAGGTGACAGTGTCCCTTTAATTGTAGAAATAGATTCAGGGAGGAATCCTCACATGTGCATAGAGAAATCTTAGAGAGCTCTCTGAAATCCCTGAGAGCTCTGTGAAATCCCTAGAGCTGTGCAAAGCTGCAGAATCATAAAGTGCAATGTGCTGCAAAAAAGTGACTCAGGAAATAATATTTATATACAGTATATATATATATATATATATATATATATATATATATATATCAGGGGAAGATACTATTAGAGCATTACCTTAGGGTACCTCACTGTCCTGTAAGCGCACACACACCCGACGCGCGTTTCGGAAATCACTTCCTTTGTCATCATAACCACTCTATGTACATTGTGTCAATATAGCACATACAGTAAAAGAGGAACCTCTAATTTTGCCCACTATGTACGTGCACCTGTAACTGGCTCAATGAGCAAAAGAATCCATATGTAAGAATGGCAAAGCTGATATCGGAAAAAATAGCAAATAAACACACTCCCCCAGAAAATGCTGTACCAAAATAGTTGGTTCTAGTATGTTTCCTTCTCTTTTCTATATAGCCCTTTCTGACATACTCCAGGTTGATCCCAGTTGTGCATTGTAGTGATGGTGCCCTCCACCCCCTTTGTTCTTCTTTTCAGCATGTTAGGTTAGGATATGGGTTGAACTAAATGGAATTAAAGTCTTGCTTCAACCTTAAAAACTATTTTACTATGTTAGCATGTTAGTAATGACTGTCACCCAAAATTTTGAGAACGCGAGAGTCATGGAAATGGTAGCGTAACATAAATTCAGCCATGCATGCCAGACTGCTAACAGGCAAGACTAATGTGTCCTCACCTAGAGGACTACTGACCATGCTCACCTCCTCCTCCTCCCTGTCCTCAGACCATTCACGCTGAACAGACGGTATGACAGTTGTGCTTGTAGTACCATCTATAGTGCATGAGATGGTATAGTGCATATCTCCTGTTCTTCCTCCTCTTCCTCATTGTCACCCAATCCACGTTGGGATGAGATGAGGTTGGGCTGTGTGTAACCACAATGTATGGCTTCTTGCTCCATCTCATTGTGCTCCACCTGCAATGCATCCTCATTGATTGCGAGCAAAGAACACATAGAAGTGGAATGGTGATGCTAATTATGGCATCATTGCCGCTCACTATCTTGTACTCAAAGTCTGAACTGAATACCAACAGCCTTGTTGATGCTTTAAGATAACAACTGCCCTCTTCTGCTCACAAATCCTTTCCAACATCTGCAGTGTAGAGTTCCAACGCGTGGAGACATCACACAACAGTCGGTGACCCGGAAGTTGCAAATGCTGCTGAAGAAAGGCAAGGGCGGCAGAAGCCATAGCTTACTTTCTAAAATGAGAATACATGCGGTGTACTTTGACAAGCAGATAGGCAGCTCTGGGTAAGTTTTGACAGACCGCTGAACCACAAGGTTAAGCACCTGGGCCAGGCATGGTATGTGTGTGAGCTTGCCTCGCCTCAGAGCGGCCACCAGGATCCGGCCATTGTCACACACGACCATGCCTGGCTGTAGGTTCTGTTGTGAATTCTGTGATCAAGCTCCCTCCTGTGGTCACGAGTGGTACTGCGGCTTCTGAGTTTCCTTCCTCAGGTGATGAGGTTAAGTCGTTAGGTGCTGCTCTATTTAACTCCACCTAGTGCTTTGATCCTGGCCTCCAGTCAATGTTCTAGTATTGGTCTTGCTTCCTCCTGGATCGTTCCTGTGGCCTGTCTGCTCAGCATAAGCTAAGTTCTGCTTGTGTTACTTTTGTTGCTATATTTTCTTTCCAGCTTGCTTTTTTGGTTTTGCTTGCTTGCTGGAAGCTCTGAGACGCAGAGGGAGCACCTCCGTACCGTTAGTCGGTGCGGAGGGTCTTTGTGCCCCTCTGCGTGGTTGTTTGTAGGTTTTTGTGTTGACCGCAAAGCTATCTTTCCTATCCTCGGTCTATTCAGTAAGTCGGGCCTCACTTTGCTAAATCTATTTCATCTCTGTGTTTGTATTTTCATCTTAACTCACAGTCATTATATGTGGGGGGCTGCCTTTTCCTTTGGGGAATTTCTCTGAGGCAAGGTAGGCTTATTTTTCTATCTTCAGGACTAGCTAGTTTCTCAGGCTGTGCCGAGTTGCATAGGGAGCGTTAGGCGCAATCCACGGCTACCTCTAGTGTAGTTTGATAGGTTTAGGGATTGCGGTCAGCAGAGTTTCCACGTCTCAGAGCTCGTCCTATGTTTTGTGGTTTTTGTCAGGTCACTTGTGTGCTCTGAACTTCAAGGTCCATTGTGGTTCTGAATTACCTATTCATAACAGTACTGGAGGCCCAAAGTACTATGCTTCTCAATAGAGGGAAAAAAGAAGTTCTGAGACCATTTTTTTTTCTTTGCACAGTGTTTTGCCTTTTTTTTCCCTAGACATTTGGGTGGTTCAGGACACAGGTGTGGTGATGGACATTAAAGGTCTGTCTTCATGTGTGGATCTTCTCACTGCAAGAGTACAAAATATTCAAGACTTTGTGGCTCAGAATTCTATGTTAGAACCAAGAATTCCTATTCCTGATTTGTTTTCTGGAGATAGAGCTAAATTTCTGAGTTTCAAAATTAATTGCAAACTGTTGAAACCTCGCTCCTCTGGTGACCCAGTTCAACAAGTTAAGATCATTATTTCTTTATTATGTGGCGACCCTCAAGACTGGGTATTTTCCCTTGCGCCAGGAGATCCTGCATTATGTAATATTGATGCGTTTTTTCTGGCGCTCGGATTACTGTACGATGAACCTAATTCAGTGGATCAGGCAGAGAAAAATTTGCTGGCTCTGTGTCAGGGTCAGGATGAGATGGAGATTTATTGTCAGAAGTTTAGAAAGTGGTCTGTGCTCACTCAATGGAATGAATGTGCTTTGGCAGCAATCTTCAGAATGGGTCTCTCTGAAGCCCTTAAGGATGTCATGGTGGGATTTCCTATGCCTGCTGGTCTGAATGAGTCTATGTCTTTGGCCATTCAGATCGGTCGACGCTTGCGTGAGTGTAAATGTGTGCACCATTTGGCGGTATTATCTGAGCATAAACCTGAGCCTATGCAGTGCGATAGGACTTTGACAAGAGCTGAAAGGCAGGAACACAGACGTCAGAATTAGCTGTGTTTCTACTGTGGTGATTCCACTCTTGCTATCTCCGATTGTCCTAAGCGCACTAAGCGGTTCGCTAAGTCTGCCACCATTGGTACGGTACAGTCGAAATTTCTTTTGTCCGTTACTTTGATCTGCTCTTTGTCTTCCTATTCTGTCATGGCATTTATGGATTCAGGCGCTGCCCTGAATTTGATGGACTTGGAGTTTGCTAGGCGCTGTGGGTTTGTCTTGGAGCCCTTGCAGTGTCTTATTCCATTGAGAGGAATTGATGCTACGCCTTTGGCCAAGAATAAGCCTCAGTATTGGACCCAGCTGACCATGTGCATGGCTCCTGCGCACTAGGAGGATATTCGCTTTCTGGTGTTGCAAAATCTGCATGATGTGGTCGTGTTGGGGTTGCCATGGCTACAAGTCCATAACCCAGTATTAGATTGGAAATCAATGTCTGTGTCCAGCTGGGGTTGTCAGGGGGTACATGGTGATGTTCCATTTCTGTCTATCTCATCATCCACCCCTTCTGAGGTCCCAGAGTTCTTGTCTGATTACTGGGATGTATTCGATGAGCCCAAGTCCAATGCCTTACCTCCGCATAGGGATTGTGATTGTGCTATCGAGTTGATTCCTGGTAGTAAGTTTCCTAAGGGTCAACTGTTTAATTTATCTGTACCTGAGCACGCCGCTATGCGGAGTTACGTAAAAGAATCCTTGGAGAAGGGTCATATTCGGCCGTCGTCATCGCCATTGGGAGCAGGGTTCTTTTCTGTGGCCAAGAAGGATGGTTCGCTGAGACCTTGTATTGATTACCGCCTTCTAAATAAAATCACGGTCAAATTTCAGTACCCCTTGCCGCTGCTATCTGATTTGTTTGCTCCGATTAAGGGGGCTAGTTGGTTCACCAAGATAGATCTTCGTGGTGCATATAATCTTGTGCGTATTAAATGGGGCGATGAATGGAAAACTGCATTTAATACGCCCGAGGGCCATTTTGAGTACCTATTTATGCCATTCGGACTTGCCAATGCTCCATCAGTATTTCAGTCCTTTATGCATGACATCTTCCGAGAGTACCTGGATAAATTCCTGATTGTATACTTGGATGATATTTTGGTCTTCTCGGATGATTGGGAGTCTCATGTGAAGCAGGTCAGAATGGTGTTCCAGGTCCTGCATGCTAATTCTTTGTTTGTGAAGGGATCAAAGTGTCTCTTTGGTGTTCAGAAGGTTTCATTTTTGGGGTTCATTTTTTCCCCTTCTACCATCGAGATGGACCCTGTTAAGGTCCAGGCCATTTATGATTGGACTCAGCCGACATCTCTGAAGAGTCTGCAAAAGTTCCTTGGCTTTGCTAATTTTTATCATCGCTTCATCTGTAAATTTTCTAGTATTGCTAAACCATTGACCGATTTGACCAAGAAGGGTGCTGATGTGGTCAATTGGTCTTCTGCTGCGGTGGAAGCTTTTCAAGAGTTAAAGCGTCGTTTTTCTTCTGCCCCTGTGTTGTGTCAACCAGATGTTTCGCTTCCGTTCCAGGTTGAGGTTGATGCTTCTGAAATTGGAACGGGGGCTGTTTTGTCGCAAAGAGGTGCTGATTGCTCGGTGATGAAGCCATGCGCCTTCTTTTCCAGGAAGTTTTCGCCTGCTGAGCGAAATTATGATGTTGGCAATCGAGAGTTGCTGGCCATGAAGTGGGCATTCGAGGAGTGGCGTCATTGGCTTGAAGGAGCTAAGCATCGCGTGGTGGTCTTGACTGATCACAAGAACTTGACTTATCTCGAGTCTGCCAAACGGTTGAATCCTAGACAGGCTCGTTGGTCGCTGTTTTTCTCCCGTTTTGACTTTGTGGTTTCGTACCTTCCGGTCTCTAAAAATGTGAAGGCGGATGCCCTGTCTAGGAGTTTTGTGCCCGACTCTCCGGGTTTGCCTGAGCCGGCGGGTATTCTCAAAGAGGGAGTAATTGTGTCTGCCATCTCCCCTGATTTGCGGCGGGTGCTGCAAAAATTTCAGGCTAATAAACCTGATCGTTGCCCAGAAGAGAAACTGTTTGTCCCTGATAGGTGGACGAATAAAGTTATCTCTGAGGTTCATTGTTCGGTGTTGGCTGGTCATCCTGGAATCTTTGGTACCAGAGATTTGGTGGCTAGATCCTTTTGGTGGCCGTCTCTGTCGCGGGATGTGCGTTCTTTTGTGCAGTCCTGTGGGATTTGTGCTCGGGCTAAGCCCTGCTGTTCTCGTGCCAGTGGGTTGCTTTTGCCCTTGCCGATCCCGAAGAGGCCTTGGACACATATCTCTATTGATTTTATTTCGGATCTCCCCGTCTCTAAAAAAAATGTCGGTCATTTGGGTAGTTTGTGATCGCTTCTCTAAGATGATCCATTTGGTACCCTTGTCTAAATTACCTTCCTCCTCTGATTTGGTGCCATTGTTCTTCCAGCATGTGGTTTGTTTACATGGCATTCCAGAGAACATCGTTTCTGACAGAGGTTCCCAGTTTGTTTCGAGGTTTTGGCGAGCCTTTTGTGCTAGGATGGGCATTGATTTGTCTTTTTCCTCGGCTTTCCATCCTCAGACAAATGGCCAGACTGAACGAACCAATCAGACCTTGGAAACATATCTGAGATGTTTTGTTTCTGCTGATCAGGATGATTGGGTGTCCTTTTTGCCGTTGGCTGAGTTCGCTCTTAATAATCGGGCCAGCTCGGCTACCTTGGTTTCACCGTTTTTCTGTAATTCTGGGTTCCATCCTCGTTTCTCTTCAGGGCAGGTTGAGTCTTCGGACTGTCCTGGTGTGGATACTGTGGTGGACAGGTTGCAGCAGATTTGGACTCATGTAGTGGACAATTTGACCTTGTCCCAGGAGAAGGCTCAACGTTTCGCTAATCGCAGACGCTGTGTGGGTCCCCGACTTTGTGTTGGGGATTTGGTTTGGTTGTCATCTCGTTATATTCCTATGAAGGTTTCCTCTCCTAAGTTTAAGCCTCGTTTTATTGGTCCGTATAGGATTTCTGAGGTTCTTAATCCTGTGTCTTTTCGTTTGACCCTTCCAGATTCTTTTTCCATCCATAACGTATTCCATAGGTCATTGTTGCGGAGATACGTGGCGCCTGTGGTTCCATCTGTTGATCCTCCTGCCCCGGTTTTGGTGGAGGGGGAGTTGGAGTATATAGTGGAGAAGATTTTGGATTCTCGTGTTTCGAGACGGAAACTCCAGTATCTGGTTAAGTGGAAGGGTTATGGTCAGGAAGATAATTCCTGGGTCTTTGCCTCTGATGTCCATGCTGCCGATCTTGTTCGTGCCTTTCATATGGCTCATCCTGGTCGGCCTGGGGGCTCTGGTGAGGGTTCGGTGACCCCTCCTCAAGGGGGGGGTACTGTTGTGAATTATGTGATCAAGCTCCATCCTGTGGTCACGAGTGGTACTGCGGCTTCTGAGTTTCCTTCCTCAGGTGATGAGGTTAAGTCGTTAGGTGCTGCTCTATTTAACTCCACCTAGTGCTTTGATCCTGGCCTCCAGTCAATGTTCTTGTATTGGTCTTGCTTCCTCCTGGATCGTTCCTGTGGCCTGTCTGCTCAGCATAAGCTAAGTTCTGCTTGTGTTACTTTTGTTGCTATATTTTCTTTTCAGCTTGCTTTTTTGGTTTTGCTTGCTTGCTGGAAGCTCTGAGACGCAGAGGGAGCACCTCCGTACCGTTAGTCGGTGCGGAGGGTCTTTGTGCCCCTCTGCGTGGTTGTTTGTAGGTTTTTGTGTTGACCGCAAAGCTATCTTTCCTATCCTCGGTCTATTCAGTAAGTCGGGCCTCACTTTGCTAAATCTATTTCATCTCTGTGTTTGTATTTTCATCTTAACTCACAGTCATTATATGTGGGGGGCTGCCTTTTCCTTTGGGGAATTTCTCTGAGGCAAGGTAGGCTTATTTTTCTATCTTCAGGACTAGCTAGTTTCTCAGGCTGTGCCGAGTTGCAAAGGGAGCGTTAGGCGCAATCCACGGCTACCTCTAGTGTGGTTTGATAGGTTTAGGGATTGCGGTCAGCAGAGTTTCCACGTCTCAGAGATCGTCCTATGTTTTGTGGTTTTTGTCAGGTCACTTGTGTGCTCTGAACTTCAAGGTCCATTGTGGTTCTGAATTACCTATTCATAACAAGGTTCAGCGGTGTCAGTCACAGATCTGCCTGTTCTTTCAGAGCTGTCCACAACTCTTCAGCATTGTGCGATTTGTCACCTAAGCATATCAGCTTCAGCACAGCTTGTTGCCGCTTGTCTGAGGCAGTGCTGCAGTGCTTCCAGCTTGTGACTAATGTGGTCATTTTGGACATGGAGGCTGAAGAGGAGGAGGTGTAGGAGCTGTAGACTGTGGGGGCAACCTTGATTGACGTAGGGCCCCCAATCCTCAGTGTCAGGAGGATGTTTTCATCCCAATTTCCAACTGGGTTCCGGCTTCCACTATGTTAACCCAGTGTGCCTTCAAGGAGACGTACCATCCATGCCCATAAGCACTTGTCCACATGTCCGTGGTTAGGTGGACTTTCCCAGTAACTGCACTATTGAGGGCACGGCTAATGCTGTGGGACACGTGCATGTGTATTGCAGGGAGGGCACACCAGGAGAAATAATGGTGGCTGGAGACCAAGTACCGAGAGACGGCCTCCGCCATTAGGTTGCAGAACGCTTCCGTCTCCACGAGCCTGAAAGACAACATTTTGAGCACAATCAGTTGAGAAATGTGTAAATTTAATAGTGTGGCCTGTAGGGTGTTGGCTGCGTATTTGCGCTTGCCTTCCAAGGACTGGGGTATGGACAACTGAACGCTGTGCTGGAATAAGAACATGGACATGCTTGCTGATGGTGCTATTGAGTGGGTGCAATGAGAGGTGCAGGGCAGGAGGCATCATTGCCTGCACCATGGACAGGGGATTGGCTTGCATGCACAACAGCATGATCATGCTGGTGGTGGTCAGGCTGATAGTTTTACTACCCCAGCTGATGCTGGCCTGGGAGGTGGTGCAAATGGCCTTTTTGGGGTTATCAGCAGAGTCTTTAAAAAAAAAAAACAGACTCAGGAAGACCTAACAGTTGGACTGGCAATTTCCATAGTGTTGATGTTACAGGGAGCGTTTGCCTCCCTTCTGTCTGCGGCCACCACAGTGTTTTTTTCTGCTTTTTGGGGTGCTATGCCTCCCTCCCTCTGTGTGCGGCTGTCCTCGCTCTACATGTCCTCCAGCCAGGTTGGGTCAGTTACTATATCATCCACCACCTCGTTCTCCACTTCTGCACCCTGGTCCTCTTCCTGACTTTCTGGCAATTGTGTTTCATCATCGTCCACCTCTTTTGACACTTTCCCACCATTGCCTTCATGTGACCGTGCCTGATCAAATATTTGGTCATTACTACATGCAATTTCCTCTTGGCCCGCTTCGAGTGGACCAGACGAGAGGCCCGAATCAAAAAATGGAACAGTGAACAGCTCTTCGGAGTGTCCAAGTGTGGAATCAGTTGTCTCCAGGCACTCAGCATGTTGGGAGGAAGGAGGATCAGGGTGAGGAATATGCGGTCCTGAGTCACGGCTAATCAGACTTGACAGTGTGGAAGACAGGGTGGTGGTGGTGGCAAAATGACTGGAAGCATTATCCGCTATCGAACCAACAACCTTTTGACACTGCTCTGGGTTCAGTAGTGGTGTGCTGCTGCAGTCCCCTAATAATTGGGACAGGAAGGTCAGATGAGTAGATGTGGGTGTTTGCTGTGGCACAATTTCCGCTTGCCCATGGCCTCGGGTTCTGCATGCACCATCACCATCATATCCATTTCCCTGTCCCTTGCCAAGCACCTTGCCAATTTTAAATGAAGTACAATATTTTCAATGTTCACTACAAATGGCTGAATTAGGAGCAATCTAATATATGTGATTCGTGTGAGAGAAAATCCCAGTTTAAAATATCTGGCCTGTAGGTAACAATTTTTTTTTCAGCAAACTGGTGTCAATAACTTCCCAAGGACACAGCAACAAAATTTAAATTGATGCCAGAAATGGCACAATTTTGACCGCACTGTTATGCAATCCATGTGGTGGACAAACCCCAGTGTAAAATATCTGGCCTTTAGGTACCTATTTCTTTTTCAGCAAACTGGTGTCAATAACTTGGGTAAGACACTGCAAAAAAATTTAAATTAAGGCCTTAAAAGGCACAGTTTTGACAGTACTGATATGCGATCCGTGTGACGGACAAACCCCAGTTTAAAAAAGCTGTTTTTTACCGCAGTTACATGGAAATGATCTAGCAGTATTCTGCAGTGCCAACAAGCAAATGGAGCAGAAAAATGTTGTTCTCTGGATTGCTTGTAAACCAAATAATCAGGACTAACATCCCAAAAATATTATTCCTGGCCCCTGATACCTGGGGCTATGTCTATAAATATCTGTGATAGGCAGCAGCTGCAAACAACTGAAATGGACCCTATTGCTATATGTACTGCAGTCTCCACATACACTGCCTACCTGCCTATCACTGATATCTATGAAGCTATAAGTTCTCAGGACTGTGAGTTGAGATGGATATGTGTATTATACAGTGGGGCAAAAAAGTATTTAGTCAGTCAGCAATAGTGCAAGTTCCACCACTTAAAAAGATGAGAGGCGTCTGTAATTTACATCATAGGTAGACCTCAACTATGGGAGACAAACTGAGGAAAAAAAATCCAGAAAATCACATTGTCTGTTTTTTTATCATTTTTTTTTGCATATTATGGTGGAAAATAAGTATTTGGTCAGAAACAAACAATCAAGATTTCTGGCTCTCACAGACCTGTAACTTCTTCTTTAAGAGTCTCCTCTTTCCTCCACTCATTACCTGTAGTAATGGCACCTGTTTGAACTTGTTATCAGTATAAAAAGACACCTGTGCACACCCTCAAACAGTCTGACTCCAAACTCCACTATGGTGAAGACCAAAGAGCTGTCAAAGGACACCAGAAACAAAATTGTAGCCCTGCACCAGGCTGGGAAGACTGAATCTGCAATAGCCAACCAGCTTGGAGTGAAGAAATCAACAGTGGGAGCAATAATTAGAAAATAGAAGACATACAAGACCACTGATAATCTCCCTCAATCTGGGGCTCCACGCAAAATCCCACCCCATGGGGTCAGAATGATCACAAGAACGGTGAGCAAAAATCCCAGAACCACGCGGGGGGACCTAGTGAATGAACTGCAGAGAGCTGGGACCAATGTAACAAGGCCTACCATAAGTAACACACTACGCCACCATGGACTCAGATCCTGCAGTGCCAGATGTGTCCCACTGCTTAAGCCAGTACATGTCCGGGCCCGTCTGAAGTTTGCTAGAGAGCATTTGGATGATCCAGAGGAGTTTTGGGAGAATGTCCTATGGTCTGATGAAACCAAACTGGAACTGTTTGGTAGAAACACAACTTGTCGTGTTTGGAGGAAAAAGAATACTGAGTTGCATCCATCAAACACCATACCTACTGTAAAGCATGGTGGTGGAAACATCATGCTTTGGGGCTGTTTCTCTGCAAAGGGGCCAGGACGACTGATCCGGGTGCATGAAAGAATGAATGGGGCCATGTATCGTGAGATTTTGAGTGCAAACCTCCTTCCATCAGCAAGGGCATTGAAGATGAAATGTGGCTGGCTCTTTCAACATGACAATGATCCAAAGCACACCGCCAGGGCAACGAAGGAGTGGCTTCGTAAGAAGCATTTCAAGGTTTTGGAGTGGCCTAGCCAGTCTCCAGATCTCAACCCTATAGAAAACCTTTGGAGGGAGTTGAAAGTCCGTGTTGCCAAGCGAAAAGCCAAAAACATCACTGCTCTAGAGGAGATCTGCATGGAGGAATGGGCCAACATACCAACAACAGTGTGTGGCAACCTTGTGAAGACTTACAGAAAACGTTTGACCTCTGTCATTGCCAACAAAGGATATATTACAAAGTATTGAGATGAAATTTTGTTTCTGACCAAATACTTATTTTCCACCATAATATGCAAATAAAATGTTAAAAAAACAGACAATGTGATTTTCTGGATTTTTTTTCTCAGTTTGTCTCCCATAGTTGAGGTCTACCTATGATGTAAATTACAGACGCCTCTCATCTTTTTAAGTGGTGGAACTTGCACTATTGCTAACTGACTAAATACTTTTTTGCCCCACTGTATATGGTATACCCACACTAACTACGAAGCAAACAAATCTCTCCCTAGCTTTGCAGCAACTCTCCCAACACTGCATGATCCCGGAGCTGACTGTGACGAGCAAGACGGCGCAAGAACTCATATAGACCTGATGACGCTGTGCAACCAGCCAATCACTGTAATGCCACATCCAACATGGCTGCAGCATTACAGTGTGTGGCAGACAATCCCTGCATATTCATTGGTGTCTAAACAGCGCCAAACATGCAGGGCGG
Source organism: Ranitomeya imitator (assembly GCF_032444005.1). Taxonomy (NCBI): domain Eukaryota; kingdom Metazoa; phylum Chordata; class Amphibia; order Anura; family Dendrobatidae; genus Ranitomeya; species Ranitomeya imitator. The sequence continues at coordinate 700,765,850 of NC_091283.1, forward strand.
GGACCCGAGCTCCTGCCGAGCAACCCTGGAAATACTGGGTGGGCTCCGAGCATCGCAAGCACTGTAATGCTCGGTTGAGCACCTAGAAGTGACGAGTGTGCTCACTCCTCACTACTGTTAATGTTTTGACGATAACACCTTGACATTCCTGGGGTTAGATGTCTACATCTGGGTTGCACACTGTGTATATCGCTGCTGTCTTGGGGAAAACCACTCTTAAGACTGTTTACAAGCGTATTTTAATATGCCAGCATGAGCACATCTGTTTCCAGAGGGAGAAGCATTTGGCAAAACTTACTATAGTACTGTGAATTTAACAGAGTGGCAACCCAGTAGTCAGCACTGTTTCTAACTCTAAGAATATAGGCATCATGTTGAAGATAGTGCAGAAAGAAGGCACTCTTGTCTCAGGTGCTTCCATGAGGACCAAGTCCATGCTGTGTTGGTGGTGCGGAAACACTCAAGGTTGCTTTCTCCCTCCCTTCCCACCAATCACGAACAACAGAGAGCATATCATTATCCTTTTCATCTCCTGACTGCTGCACGTCCATCACCTCATCCTCCTCAGTTTGTTCCTTAGCTCCTGAATCTTCACTAACAGTATGTCTGGTACCATAAGCCCCCCTTGATCACTTTAAGCCACCCTCATATGGCGACCAACTGTGAGACAACAGTCCAGAAATTTAAGATATTGTTATCCCTTCCACAGCCTCCTCTGATTCACCTCCTCAGGCAAACTATTCAAAGTGTACTCCAACATGTAGATAACCAGAATAGTGATGCTAATAATGGCATCATCAGCGCTAGCCATCTTAGTAGTTATTTCAAAACTGTTCAGAAGGGTGCAGATGTCCTTGTCTTGTGCCCATTCCGCAAGCGTGATTTGCAGCACGTCCGGACTGCATTAGCCCAGCCTAAGCAAAAGGACATACTGCACCAGGGTTCATCGCTGCTGCCACAGCCACTGCAACATGTGCAGAGTGGACTTCCACCATGTCCAAACATCGCCAATCAAATGGTTAACTAGTAGGCCGAAAGACCTCTATAGCAATGCAAGTCAATGACCTGTGGAATGCGATTGTTGGAAGTGAGCACACAGTGACCGTGCTTTCTGCATCAGTGCATCCAAGTCGGGATAGTGGCAGAGAATTTGCTATACCATCAGGTTGAGAATGTGAGCCATGCAAGGCATGTGTGTGAGGTTGCCATGGTGTAGGGCTGCCACCAGCTTTGCACCGTTATTTCACATGGCCTTCCCTGGTTCCAGTTTTAGTGGAGACAGCCATTGCTCTAAATCCGCCTGGATACCTGTCCACAACACTAGAGCTGTGTGATTGCGATCTCCAAGGCATGTTAATTTAAACACTGCTTGATTGTGCAATGGTTGCGCAGTAAGGAGGTTGGGGAGATTCTATCTGCACTGTTGAAATGTGACTAAGGGAGAGGTTGAGGGAACTGGTGTAGGCCCTAGAGATGTGGAGGAGGCAGAATCAGAGGAGGAAGTGTTACATACAGAGGTTTATAATGCAAGTTTTGTGGATTCAGAGACTTGTGGAGCTGCCCCTTGACCGCCCGTCCCAACAGCCACCAAAGTCACCCAGTGCCCAGTCAATGAGATGTCACGGCCCTGCCCATGTTTGCTCATCCAGGTGTCAGTGGTGAAATGCACTCTGGCAGATGTAGAAGGAATGGGTGATGTTGTAGGTGACATGCTGCTATAGCCCAGGAATGGCTTTTTAAGAGAAGTAATAGCGACTGGACATCTGGTACTTGGGGACTGTAACGACAGTCAACTTTTGGAAACCGTCTGAAGCCAGCAGGCAGAAAGGCAGCATTTGCGTGGCGAACAGATTGGAGATGGTGGAGTTCAAGCTTTTAGCTTTGCCATGTGTAGCAGGAAACATTCTTTTGCATGACCACAGCTGTGGGACCGAGAGCTGCCGGCTGTGCTGAGAGATGGTGGAGATCGGAGAACAGGACAAACTGCTGGCCTCTGAGTGAGATGCAGGCAGAGATGTTGTGATGGATTGAGAAAGATGTGTTGTGTTAGGTGCCACAAAAGCAGAAGTCATGTCTACTTCCGTAACAGCTGACCGGCTCTCACTCACCCTGACTATGTTGGGTAAATAATTGTAGTTTCTGCGCTAGGAGACCTGTGTGAGAAGACTGGGAATGGTGACAGAGAAGGAAGAAGCAGTAGATGGGGTTGATGAGATGGCCGGTGGTTGGCGAGGCCCACTAGTGCACATTTTAGCACAGTGAGATTCCCACACTAAGGCATGTTGTTCGCACATGCAAATTATTGCAATTTTTGCCTCTACTGAGTTGTCTCTAAAAATGACTATGCTAGGCAGCCCTTGCCGCCCTTGCAAACTGCACACTCACTACTGGTGCTGACCTCAGCCAGAGTTGGGGCAGAGGATGCAATGCTTATCATGGTTGCATTACTTCGTGTCTGTGTGGGAAGCTTCAACTTAACCTCCTCATCTTCCTCCTCCTCCACCTCCTGTGTTGAGCTACTCATCTGCGTACCTCTGGGTTCACACCAAGTGGGATCTACAATCTCATCATCATTCTCTCTGTTCTCACACTTCTCACATTGAAAATCACCCTCCTTTTCCTGCCATGACACAGAAGTACAGTCCACATGCTCCTCTGGTATCTGAGTCTCATCAGGATCACCTGCACCCTTGGTGATGGGAATCTGGATTCTGCTTGGACCCTATTTCATCCAGCCCCGGATACAACATGAAAAAAAGTTGGGTATCGGTGCAGATGCTTTCCTCCTCTGGATTTTGTGATTCTTTGGAGCAGACCTCTGGTACCCATGGAATACAATGCGTGAACAGCTCTTCAGAATGGCCAATCTTAGGTTCCCCACAGTCAGTTGGATGGTTTTAAATATTTGACATGGGGGGAAAGGGTGATTGTGTTGCCACCTCTGAGGATTGTACTGTGTGTGCTGTTAAGGTGGAGGAAGAGGAGGAGAGGCCACTTGATGCAGCACTTGGCATCAACTGGAACATATTCTCTTTCTGAACCTCATCTACAAGGTGTACTGCTGTGCAGCTCCCAAAGAAAGGGAGTCGAGTAGGCCAGCCAGTAACAGATGTTGTGAGTGGTCTTTGGATAGGACGAGACAGTGTTTGTTTAATTGAGCTTCCCTTCACATTAAGATCTAACCCAAGTACACGTTGAACACAAAGCCTATTCCCCCTTCCAACACAATCTCAGTTTTTCCCTCTCATGTTGTAAGTAACCTTCCCCTCTTCTACTATGCTGTTTCACAACACCTTAGGCTCATAGCTGTCAGTCACCTGTTACTAAAGGAACAATCACTATTGTATTAGATAGTGTGTCTGAACAACGCTGTTATGCCTACCAATTTTTAAGTGGAAATCTGTCCTTCTGATTTGCCACTGTTCACAGTTTTAGCACAAATGATTTGGAGTAGCTATTTGGGCCTCGTGGCTGCACCACTATTTAGGCCTAAGGCTAGGTTCACATTGCGTTAGTGCAGTCCGTTAAACGTTTGTGCTGAATTTGAGATTGGCGAACGTTTTCTGAGCATGTACGCTCATTTCTACTCTCATACTCAGATGTGGCACCCCAATTAACCTTGTTTTCAGTCTCGTCTCAACTCTTCAAACGGCCAACTGACTGTGGTGAACCATAGATGGGTGATTCTGCAGAGCTGCTCACACATTCTATTCCTTGGACATCAAAAAATATGCTATAAAGATTTATGAAATGCAGAGGTTGAAAGCATCTGCACTGATTTCCAATTTTTTTCCCATTGGATCCGGGGCCGAGGGTGAATCTCAGGGTGAAGAACAGAGAGGATGACAGAGAGGATGACAATGAGGTGGTAGATCCCACTTGGTGTGAATCCAGAGGCATGCAGCTGAGTAGATTAGCAGAGGAGGTTGAGGGGAAGGAAGACAAGGAGGTTACGTTGCGGCTTGCCACACAGACACGGCAAAACCTTGACAAGCACTGCATCCTCAGCCACAACTCTAGCTGTGGCTAGCAGTGGTTGTTAGCTTGCAGTTCGTAGGGACAGCAAGGTTTGCCTTGCCTGGACCTTATTGAGATCACAAAGGGTGGCTCAACTCATGCTATCAGCCAACTTTGCAAAAACGTATCAGTACAGGTCAAAATTGCAATAATTTGACTACTACATGCATGAACTAGAACATTCATGATCAACGATCAACGTGCATTAGTCTGGGATTTTCTCTGCGAAAAATGTTGACTAACTGGCTTCATGAACCACAACAGCAGACTGCTGCTTTGCCATTATCAAATTTCTTCTGTGGGTCAATTGATGCCACTTTTCCTGGTGTATGCCCCTACCTAATTTTTGTAAAGTTTTGCACTCCAACTTGTCTCCTTCATGCGTGATGCCTGAATTTGCCAGGCCTCTCAGAGCACCAGGCCTGCTCCTGTCACTCATCCACCTGTTACTGATCAATGTTTTAGCTAGAAATGCTGGTCAAAGCCCTGTCCCATGTATCCATGCTGTGCAATTATACTATTTGTACTCTAGGTCAATTAATGAATTTTTTCCTAGTGTCTGCCCCTAATTTTAGCTATTTTGACAGTCTTTTGGCCCTATTGAAGGTGCTGTGTATGCTTTTGTTATTGCCTCCCATTTCATTCAATGGGGTTCGGGTGTGTCTATCAAACCATTTGGCAAAAATGTTCGACGAACATCGGTGCGTTTGCCGAACTGAACCTGACCTTGAAATGTTTGTTCATCTCTACACAAGATGACTGTCAATCTTCCTTGGTCTGGGGCTCCATGTAAGATCTCACCTTGTTGGGTTAGATCAGGAATCAGCCAAGAACTACACTAAATGGGATGACCTGTTCAATGACCAGAAGATAGCTGGAACCACTGTATCAAATATTACTGTTAGTAACACACTACACCATCATGGATTAAAATCCCGCAGGTCACGCTGTTATGACCTGGTGGTAAGGACAATAATGGACCTAGTGGGTAAGAGCACACGGAATGACCTAATAGTTACTAATAATATAGGACGAGCTCTGAGACGTGGGAACTCTGCTGACCGCAATCCCTAATCCTATCACACACACTAGAAATAGCCGTGGATTGCTCCTAACGCTCCCTATGCAACTCGACACAGCCTAAGAAAGTAGCTAGCCCTAGAGAAGAAAAATAAAGCCTACCTTGCCTCAGAGAAATTCCCCAAAGGAAAAGGCAGCCCCCCCACATATAATGACTGTGAGTAAAGATGAAAATTACAAACACAGAGATGAAATAGATTTAGCACAGTGAGGCCCGACTTACTGAACAGACAGAGGATAAGAAAGGTAACTTTGCGGTCAGCACAAAAACCTAGCCAACTCAGCCAAAGGCAAAAAGGACACCCAATTATCCTGATCAGCAGAAACAAAGCATCTCAGATATGTTTCCAAAGTCTGATTAGTTCGTTCGGTTTGGCCATTTGTCTGAGGATGGAAAGCCGAGGAAAAAGACAAATCAATGCCCATCCTAGCACAAAAGGCTCGCCAAAACCTCGAAACAAACTGGGAACCTCTGTCCGAAACGATGTTCTCCGGAATGCCATGTAAATGAACCACATGCTGGAAAAACAATGGCACCAAATCAGAGGAGGAAGGCAATTTAGACAAGGGTACCAAATGGACCATCTTAGAGAAGCGATCACAAACCACCCAAATGACCGACATCTTTTGAGAGACAGGGAGATCCGAAATAAAATCCATAGAGATATGCGTCCAGTGCCTCTTCGGGGCCGGCAAGGGCAAAAGCAACCCACTGGCACGAGAACAGCAGGGCTTAGCCCGAGCACAAGTCCCACAGGACTGCACAAAAGAACGCACATCCCGTGACAAAGAAGGCCACCAAAAGGATCTAGCCACCAAATCTCTGGTACCAAAGATTCCAGGATGACCAGCCAACACCGAACTATGAACCTCAGAGATAACTCTACTAGTCCATCTATCAGGGACAAACAGTTTCTCCGCTGGGCAACGGTCAGGTCTATCAGCCTGAAATTTTTGCAGCACCCGCCGCAAATCAGGGGAGATGGTAGACAAAATTACCCTCTCTTTGAGAATACCCGCCGGCTCAGGAACACCCGGAGAGTGGGGCACAAAACTCCTTGACAGGGCATCAGCCTTCACATTCTTAGAGCCCGGAAGGTACGAAACCACAAAATCAAAACGGGAGAAAAATAGCGACCAACGAGCCTGTCTAGGATTCAACCGTTTGGCAGACTCGAGATAGGTCAAATTCTTGTGATCCGTCAAGACCACCACGCGATGCTTGGCTCCTTCAAGCCAATGACGCCACTCCTCGAATGCCCACTTCATGGCCAACAACTCTCGATTGCCAACATCATAATTGCGCTCAGCAGGCGAAAACTTTCTAGAAAAGAAGGCACATGGTTTCATCACCGAGCCATCAGAACTTTTTTGCGACAAAACAGCCCCTGCTCCAATCTCAGAAGCATCAACCTCGACCTGAAACGGAAGCGAAACATCTGGCTGGCACAACACAGGGGCAGAAGAAAAACGACGCTTCAACTCCTGAAAAGCTTCCACAGCCGCAGAAGACCAATTGACCACATCAGCACCCTTCTTGGTCAAATCAGTCAACGGTTTAGCAACACTAGAAAAATTACTGATGAAGCGACGATAAAAATTAGCAAAGCCCAGGAATTTTTTACAGACTCTTCAAAGATGTCGGCTGAGTCCAATCATAAATGGCCTGGACTTTAACAGGGTCCATCTCGATAGCAGAAGGGGAAAAAATGAAACCCAAAAATGAAACCTTCTGAACTCCAAAGAGACACTTTGACCCCTTCACAAACAAAGAATTCGCACGAAGGACCTGGAACACCATTCTGACATGCTTCACGTGAGACTCCCAATCATCCGAGAAGACCAAAATATCATCCAAATATACAATCAGGAATTTATCCAGGTATTCTCGGAAGATGTCATGCATAAAGGACTGAAATACTGATGGAGCATTGGAAAGCCCGAATGGCATAACCAGGTACTCAAAATGGCCCTCGGGCATATTAAATGCTGTTTTCCATTCATCGCCCTGTTTAATACGCACAAGATTATACGCACCACGAAGATCTATCTTGGTGAACCAACCAGCCCCCTTAATCCGAGCAAATAAATCTGACAGCAGCGGCAAAGGGTACTGAAATTTGACTGTGATCTTATTAAGAAGGCGGTAATCAATACAAGGTCTCAAGGAACCATCTTTCTTGGCCACAAAAAAGAACCCTTCTCCCAATGGTGACGACGACGGGCGAATATGACCCTTCTCCAAGGATTCCTTTACATAACTCCGCATAGAGGCGTGCTCTGGCACAGATAAATTGAACAGTCGGCCCTTAGGAAACTTACTACCAGGAATCAAATTGATAGCACAATCGCAATCCCTATGAGGAGGTAGGGCACTGGATTTGGGCTCATCAAATACGGTACATCCCGGTAATCCGACAAAAACTCCGGGACTTCAAAAGGGGTGAATGACGAAATAGACAAAAATGGAACATCACCATGTAACCCCTGACAACCCCAGCTGGACACAGACATAGATTTCCAATCAAATACTGGATTATGGACTTGTAGCCATGGCAACCCCAAAACGACCACATCATGCAGATTATGCAACACCAAAAAGCGAATATCCTCCTGATGTGCAGGAGCCATGCACATGGTCAATTGGGTCCAGTACTGAGGCTTATTCTTGGCCAAAGGCGTAGCATCAATTCCTCTCAATGGAATAGGATACTGCAAGGGCTCCAAGAAAAAACCACAGCGCCTAGCAAACTCCAAGTCCATCAAATTCAGGGCAGCGCCTGAATCCACAAATGCCATAACAGAATAGGATGACAAAGAACAAATCAGAGTAACGGACAAAAGAAATTTCGACTGTACCGTACCAATGGTAGCAGACCTAGCGAACCGCTTAGTGCGCTTAGGACAATCGGAGATAGCATGAGTGGATTCACCACAGTAAAAACACAGCCCATTCCGACGTCTGTGTTCTTGCCTTTCAGCTCTGGTCAAAGTTCTATCACACTGCATAGGCTCAGGCCTATGCTCAGAGAACACCGCCAGATGGTGCACAGCTTTGCGCTCACGCACGCGCCGATCGATCTGAATGGCCAAAGACATAGACTCATTCAGACCAGCAGGCGTGGGAAATCCCACCATGACATCCTTAAGGGCTTCAGAAAGACCCTTTCTGAAAATTGCTGCCAGGGCACATTCATTCCACTGAGTAAGCACAGACCACTTTCTAAACTTCTGACAGTACACCTCCGCTTCATCCTGACCCTGACACAAAGCCAGCAAGATTTTCTCTGCCTGATCCACTGAATTTGGTTCATCATAAAGCAGTCCAAGCGCCAGAAAAAAACGCATCAACATCACGCAATGCAGGATCTCCTGGCGCAAGGGAAAATGCCCAGTCTTGAGGGTCACCACGCAACAAAGAAATAATGATTTTTTCTTGTTGAGCGGGGTCACCAGAGGAGCGGGGTTTCAAAGCTAGAAACAGTTTACAATTATTTTTGAAATTCAAGAACCTAGATCTATCCCCAGAAAATAAGTCAGGAATAGGAATTCTAGGCTCTAACATTGGATTCTGAACCACAAAATCTTGAATGTTTTGTACCCTTGCAGTGAGATGATCTACACAAGAGGACAGACCTTGAATGTCCATACCTACACCTGTGTCCTGAACCACCCAAAGGTCTAGGGGAAATGAGAAACAAAACACAGTGCAAAGAAAAAAAAATGGTCTCAGAAGTTCTCTTATCCCTCTATTGAGATGCATTAATACTTTGGGCCACCTGTACTGTTATGACCTGGTGGTTAGGACAATAATGGACCTAGTGGGTAAGAGCACACGGAATGACCTAATAGTTACTAATAATATAGGACGAGCTCTGAGAGGTGGGAACTCTGCTGACCGCAATCCCTAATCCTATCACACACACTAGAAATAGCCGTGGATTGCTCCTAACGCTCCCTATGCAACTCGACACAGCCTAAGAAAGTAGCTAGCCCTAGAGAAGAAAAATAAAGCCTACCTTGCCTCAGAGAAATTCCCCAAAGGAAAAGGCAGCCCTCCACATATAATGACTGTGAGTAAAGATGAAAATTACAAACACAGAGATGAAATAGATTTAGCACAGTGAGGCCCGACTTACTGAACAGACAGAGGATAGGAAAGGTAACTTTGTGGTCAGCACAAAAGCCTACAAAAAGACCACGCAGAGGGCGCAAAAAGACCCTCCGCACCGACTAACGGTGCGGAGGCGCTCCCTCTGTGTCCCAGAGCTTCCAGCAAGCAAGACAAAAAATCAAAATAGCAAGCTGGACAGAAAAATAGCAAACCAGAGAAAAACAAGCAGTAACTTAGCTTCAGCTGGGAAGACAGGTCACAAGAACGATCCAGGAGAGAGCAATACCAATACTGGAACATTGACAGGTGGCGTGGAGCAATGATCTAAGTGGAGTTATATAGAGCAGCCAGCTAACGAATTAACCTCGTCACCTGTAGAACGAAACTCAGAAGCCGCAGCTCCACTCACAACCACCAGAGGAAGCCCATGGACAGAACCAGCCGAAGTACCATTCATGACCACAGGAGGGAGCTTGACAACAGAATTCACAACATCACGCCAGGTCCCCTGCCCACATCAGAACATGTCCAGGCCCATTTGAAGTTCATGACCATCTGGATGATCAAGATGAGGCATGGGAGAAGGTCATGTGTTCAGATCAGACAAAATTAGAGCTTTTTTCATATCTACTCGACTCACCATGTTTGGAGTACAACCCCAAGAACACCTTCCAAACCATGAAGCATGGTGGGGGAAACATCATACTTTGGGGGTAATTTTCTGGAAAGTGGACAGGAAGACTGCACTGTGTTTAAGTGAAGATGGATGGGGTATTGTATCTCAAGATTTTGGCCAACGACCTCTTTCAGTAAGAGCATTAAACATGCGTCATGGCTGGGTCTTCCGGCATGACAATGAACTAAACATACAGCCAGGGCAACTAAGGAGTGGCCCTATAAGATGCATTTCAAGGTCCTGGAGTTGCCTAGCTTGTCTACAGACCTGAACGGATTGGAAAATTTGGAGGAAGCTGAAACTCAATGTTGTTTAGTGAAAGCTCCAAAACCTGAAAAATCTGTATCAACGAGTGGGCCAAAGTGCCTGCTGCAGTGTGTGCAAACTTGGTCAACAGCTACAGGAAACGTCTGACCTCTGTAACTGCAAGCAAAGATTTCCATTCCAAATATTAAGTTCTGTTTTTCTATTGTATCAAATATTTATTTCATACAATAAAATGCAAATTAATTAAGTGAATACCATGTAATGTGATTTTCTGGATTTTTTTCAAGATTCTGTCTCTCACAATTAGTCTACGTATGATAACAATTACAGACTTCATTATTCTTTGTAGGTGGGAAAATTTGCAAAATAGACAGTGTATTAAATACTTATTTTCCCCACTGTATAATCGCCGCTGCTGGTAGTGTGTCCACAGATAATACCAATATTCGATGTAGGTAACAGTGTGGCTTATTCACATTGCGTTTATAAGTTCTCAGAATTCTTCTTCATGATAACCATTTTGTGAGAACTTCAAAATGCATGGAGATTAGACCACATTGTTACTTATACACTGAATATTCGTTTTATTCATTGACAAACATAAAAACTGACTAGCACTTCCCTTATTCGTGGACATACCGCCAGCAGCGTAGCATACTCACATCTTCAATTATCTATGTTAGAAACTGTAGCAGACATGAAATCATGCTCATCCTCTATTTTAACCTCTTCCTGGTATATGACATACTGGTGCATCATATTTGGGGTCCCTCTCTTTGATGCAGAATGAAGAGCTTGACTGGCATCTTTCTGGGTATAGCTTAGTATAATTATTTCCTTTAACTTTTGAGTGATATTGCGGGGCAGAAAATGGCAGCCAGCAGGTATTAAAAAATACCATTTGATGAATACAGATTTTTGTAAAATTTGAATAGAATTTAATTCTACTTTTATATGAACTCATCTCTATCTACTTGTGTGGGTAGTATGGGCATTGAGGTTACATTTCTATGAAGCATACGTACCCCTTCCATTTTTATGTTGGGCTATTCTAATTGGTCTATTCTTGTGTTTTTTATTTTTATTGTATGTTTTATATGAACTAAAAATATGTTGAAATCTCTTAGACCCTTTGCAGACTGTGTGTTTGGCTTTTGTAGTTAGTTGACTTCTTTACAAAAGTGACATCCTTTGGGCACTCTGTAACAGAGACAATTCATAGATTAGTACACAAATTGCCCTAGATAATAATAACAGTCATTGATGTTTGTTCCACTTATTCTCCTTTCCTGCTGCTAATAGTCCTCCGGTGCCTTACTGTTTTATGTATTTTTGGAACAGAGTAATATCTGCAGCAAATGCATACATTTCTGCAAACCATCTTTACTAGAATTGGATAGTTGCCAAAATATCTGCAAAACAATTCTACATGTACACGTAAGTTCATGGTACATTTATAACATTTATTTTAGAGTTGGAGAAAACTCTTTAGTTTACTTACAATCCTTTTTTTTAGCATTATTCCCAATTTGTTAAGACTGGTGTTTTTATCCCAGTCAGTGGCTAGGTTCACATTTGCGGTTGAGTCCGCAGCATATTGTCCGCAACCACAAACTCATGCAAAAATGCATTCAAACGCATGATAATTGTTATGATCTGGTGGTTTAGGAACAACATGAGACAAGCTCTGAAGGAGGTGGTATCTGTACTGACCGCAAACCCTGAACCTAGCAGCGCAACTAAAAATAGCCGTGGGGGGGTACCTGACGCTCCCTAGACCCCTCGGCACAGCCTAAGATCTAACTTCCCCTAAAGATTGAAACAGGAAACCTATCTTGCCTCAGAGAAAATCCCCAAAGGAAAGATAGCCCCCCACAAATATTGACGGTGAGAGGAGGGGAAAATAACATACGCAAAAATTAAATCAGATTTTAGCATAGGAGGCCAGTCTAGCTTGATAGATAGGACAGGAAAGGATACTGTGCGGTCAGTTCAAAAACTACAAAACAATCCACTCAGAGTTTACAAAATCTCCACACCTGACTAAAGGTGTTGCAGGGTAAATCTGCTTCCCAGAGCTTCCAGCTAACAGAAAAAAATCCATACTGACAAGCTGGACAAATATAGAATGCACAGAACAATCAGTCCACAAAATGTGGACTGAAATGAGCAAAGCCAGAACTTATCTTTGCAGAACTGGTCAGGAAACCAGGAGAATCCAAGCAGAGATGTGAATCCAGCCAGGAACATTGACAAGTGGCACAGGCTGAAGAAAGAGCCAGACTTAAATAGCGGACAATAAGTGGAGGCAGCTGATGACAGCTAAATCCAAGGAGCAGCCATACCACTAGAAACCACAAGAGGGAGCCCAAGAGCAGAACTCACAAAAGTGCCACTTACAACCACCGGAGGGAGCCCAAGAGCGGAATTCACAACAGTACCCCCCCTTGAGGAGGGGTCACCGAACCCTCACCAGAGCCCCCAGGCCGATCAGGACGAGCCAAGTGAAAAGCACGAACCAAATCGGTAGCATGGACATCGGAGGCAACAACCCAAGAATTATCCTCCTGGCCATAACCCTTCCACTTGACAAAATACTGAAGCCTCCGCCTCGAAAAACGAGAATCCAAAATCTTCTCAACCACATATTCCAACTCTCCCTCAACCAACACCGGGGCAGGAGGGTCAACCGAGGGAACAACGGACACCACATATCTCCGCAACAAAGATCTATGGAAAACATCATGAATGGCAAAAGAGGCAGGAAGAGCAAAACGAAAAGACACCGGATTAATAATTTCAGAAATTTTATAAGGACCAATAAACCGAGGCTTAAACTTAGGAGAAGAAACCTTCATAGGAACATGACGAGAAGACAACCAAACCAAATCCCCCACACGAAGCCGGGGACCAACACGCCAACGGCGGTTAGCAAAACGTTGAGCCCTTTCCTGAGTCAACGTCAAATTGTCCACCACATGAGTCCAAATCTGCTGCAGCCTGTCCACCACAGAATTAACAGCAGGACAATTAGAAGACTCAACCTGCCCAGAAGAAAAACGAGGATGAAAACCAAAATTACAAAAGAAAGGTGAAACCAAAGTAGCCGAACTAGCCCGATTATTAAGGGCAAACTCGGCCAACGGCAAGAAAGACACCCAATCATCCTGATCAGCAGACACAAAGCATCTCAAATAGGTCTCCAAGGTCTGATTAGTTCGCTCAGTTTGGCCATTAGTCTGAGGATGAAACGCCGAAGAAAAAGACAAATCAATGCCCATCCTAGCACAAAAGGCCCGCCAAAATCTAGAGACAAACTGAGAACCTCTGTCAAACACAATATTCTCCGGAATGCCATGCAAACGAACCACATGCTGAAGAAACAATGGAACCAGATCTGAGGAGGAAGGCAACTTAGGCAAAGGTACCAGATGGACCATTTTAGAGAACCGGTCACAAACAACCCAGATAACAGACATCTTCTGGGAAACAGGAAGATCCGAAATAAAATCCATGGAAATATGCGTCCAGGGCCTCTCAGGGACCGGCAAAGGCAAAAGCAACCCACTAGCGCGGGAACAGCAAGGCTTGGCCCGGGCGCAAGTCCCACAGGACTGCACAAAAGCACGCACATCGCGAGACAAGGAAGGCCACCAAAAGGACCTAGCAACCAAATCTCTGGTACCAAAAATCCCAGGATGACCAGCCAACACTGAACAATGAACCTCAGTAATTACCTTACTTGTCCATCTATCAGGAACAAACAGCTTCCCCACTGGACAGCGGTCAGGCCTATCAGCCTGAAATTCCTGAAGCACCCGCCGCAAATCAGGGGAGATAGCAGAAAGAATCACCCCCTCCCTAAGAATGCCAACCGGCTCCAGGACTCCAGGAGAATCAGGCGAAAAACTCCTAGCGAGGGCATCAGCCTTAACATTCTTAGATCCCGGAAGATACGAGACCACAAAATCAAAACGGGAGAAAAACAGGGACCATCGAGCCTGTCTAGGATTCAGCCGCTTGGCCGACTCGAGGTAAATCAGATTCTTATGATCGGTCAGGACCACAACACGGTGTTTAGCTCCCTCAAGCCAATGTCGCCACTCCTCAAACGTCCACTTCATAGCCAACAACTCCCGATTGCCGACATCATAATTGCGTTCCGCAGGCGAAAACTTTCTGGAAAAAAAAGCACACGGTTTCATCAAAGAACCATCAGACTCCCTCTGAGGCAAAACGGCCCCTGCCCCAATCTGAGAAGCGTCGACCTCAACCTGAAAAGGAAGAGAAACATCCGGTTGACGCAATACAGGGGCAGAAGTAAATCGGCGTATAAGCTCCTGAAAGGCCTCAACAGCCTCAGAGGACCAATTCGTCACATCAGCGCCTTTCTTCGTCAAATCAGTAAGGGGCTTAACCACACTGGAAAAGTTGACAATGAAACGGCGATAGAAATTAGCAAAGCCCAAAAATTTTTGAAGTCCCTTCACAGATGTGGGTTGGATCCAGTCATGAATAGCTTGGACCTTAACAGGATCCATTTCTATAGACGAGGGAGAAAAAATAAAACCCAAAAAAGAAACCTTCTGAACTCCGAATAGGCACTTAGACCCCTTCACAAATAAAGCATTATCACGAAGGATCTGGAACACCATCCTGACCTGCTTCACATGAGACTCCCAATCATCGGAAAAAAACAAAATATTATCCAAATATACGACCATGAATTTATCAAGATAATTGCGGAAAATATCATGCATGAAAGACTGGAACACAGATGGAGCATTAGAGAGCCCAAATGGCATCACAAGGTATTCAAAATGGCCTTTGGGCGTATTAAATGCAGTTTTCCATTCGTCACCCTGTTTAATACGAACAAGATTATATGCCCCTCGGAGGTCAATCTTAGTAAACCAACTAGCCCCCTTAATCTGAGCAAACAAATCAGTAAGCAGAGGCAAGGGGTATTGGAATTTAACCGTGATCTTATTAAGAAGACGATAATCAATACAGGGTCTCAAGGAGCCATCCTTCTTAGAAACAAAAAAGAAACCCGCTCCCAATGGTGACGAAGAGGGCCGAATATGCCCTTTCTCCAAAGATTCCTTAACATAGCTCCGCATGGCGGCATGCTCTGGCACAGACAGATTGAAAAGTTGGCCCTTAGGGAACTTACAACCAGGAATCAAGTTAATAGCACAATCACAGTCCCTATGTGGAGGAAGGGAACTGGACTTGGGCTCATCAAATACATCCTGGAAATCCGACAAAAACTCAGGGACCTCAGAAGAGGGGGAAGAGGAAATTGACATCAAAGGAACGTCACTATGTACTCCTCGACAACCCCAACTAGTCACCGACATAGTTTTCCAATCCAGCACCGGATTATGTTCCTGTAACCATGGAAATCCCAGCACAACAACATGCAGGTTATGCAACACCAGAAAACGGCAATCTTCCTGATGTGCAGGAGCCATGTACATAGTCATCTGTGTCCAGTACTGAGGTTTATCCTTGGCCAAGGGTGTAGCATCAATGCCCCTCAAAGGAATAGGGCTCTGCAAAGGCTGCAAGGAAAAACCACAGCGCCTGGCGAATTCTAAGTCAATTAAGTTCAGGGCAGCGCCTGAATCCACAAATGCCATGACAGAAAAGGACGACAATGAGCAAATCAGGGTCACAGATAAGAGAAATTTAGGCTGTATAGTACTAATGGTAACAGACCTAGCGACTCTCTTAGTACGCTTAGGGCAATCAGAGATAACATGAGCCGAATCACCACAATAAAAACACAGCCTATTCTGATGTCTGAATTCCTGCCGTTCTATTCTAGTCAAAATCCTATCACTAGGGTTGAGCGAAACGGATCGTTCATTTTCAAAAGTCGCCGACGTTTGGCAAAGTCAGGTTTCATGAAACCCGACCCAACCCCTGTGCGGGGTCGGCCATGCGGTACGAAAAGCGCCATTCCTCAGCCAATGAAGGTGGACGCAGAGTGTGGGCAGCGTGATGACATAGGTCCTGGTCCCCACCATCTTAGAGAAGGGCATTACAGTGACTGGCTTGCTGTCTGCGACGTCACAGGGGCTATAAAGGGGCGTTCCCGCCGACCGCCATCTTACTGCTGCTGATCTGAGCTTAGGGAGAGGTTGCTGCCGCTTCGTCAGAAGCAGGGATAGTGTTAGGCAGGGTCCATTAACCACCAAACCGCTTGTGCTGTAGCGATTTCCACTGTCCAACACCACCTTTGTTTGCAGGGACAGTGGAAGCTACATTTTTTCTTCCTCAGCGCTGTAGCTCATTGGGCTGCCCTAGAAGGCTCCCTGATAGCTGCATTGCTGTGTGTACGCCGCTGTGTAAACCAACTGCTTTTTTCAAAGCACAAATCTTGTTGTTCCTTCCTTTCTGCACAGTTATCTTGTTTGTTTGTTCACACTTTTTATTTAATTTGTGCAGCAGTCCACTCCTTATTGCTGCCTGCCATACTTTGCTGAGATTACTGCAGGGAGATAGTAATTGTAGGACAGTCCCTGTTTTTTTTTTTTTTAATTCTTCCTAAAAAAAAAAGCTGTGGGAGATTAAGATTGGCATTTCTGCTCGTGTGCCATCCCTGTGTGTGCCATCTCACATAGTGGGCCATAGAAAGCCTTTTTATTTTTCTGTTTTTTTGGGGGGGGTTTCTAAATTCTCCCTGAAAAAAAAAAAAAAAAAAGGGAGATTAATATTGGCGTTTGGGCTCGTGTGCCAGTCCTGAGTGTGCCATCTCTCTGTCTCAAATAGTGGGCCATAGAAAGCCTATTTATTTTTTTTGTAACAAATTTGGTTTCTAAATTCTCCCTGAAAAAATAACAAAAAACCGTGGGAGATTAATATTGGCCTTTCTGCTTGTGTGCCACTCCTGACTCCTGGGTGTGCCATCTCTCTCTCTCAAATAGTGGGCCATAGAAAGCCTATTTTTTTTTCTGTTTTTTTTTGGGGGGGGTTCTAAATTCTCCCTGAAAAAAAAAACAGTGGGAGATTAATATTGGCCTTTGGGCTTGTGTGCCAGTCCTGAGTGTGCCATCTCTCTCTCAAATAGTGGGCCATAGAAAGCCTATTTATTTTTTTTTTGTAAATAATTTTGTTTCTAAATTCTCCCTGAAAAAAATAACAAAAAACAGTGGGAGATTAATATTGGCCTTTCTGCTTGTGTGCCACTCCTGACTCCTGGGAGTCATCTCTCTGTCTCAAATTGTGGGCCATAGAAAGCCTATTTTTTTTTCTGTTTTTTTTGGGGGGGGGTGTTAGGGGTCGAGTTCCCGCTTCTGCACAGGGGGAATCTCGAGCCATCTCCGCTGCGGTCTCCCATTCTTGTCCAGCCGCAGTGGAGTCTGCTCAGCAAGGACGTTGGTCCCAGCGTCTTGCTCATTCTCACTCTGTTCTGAGAGTTACTGCTGCTTCTCCAGTCTCTGCCATTAAAGTCTGTGCTGGTCAGCAGCGAGCGGACTTCTCTGGGACTAAGTCCTTGTCTGCACGTACTGAGCATGCCCAGCGTAAGGTCTCCCGTTGGAGATCGAGGGTCATGTGCTCAGGCTCTGCAGCACATTCCATTGGTCCTCTTGGCAGGTCCTAGAAGGGCAAAGGTGCTGTGGCTACTTCCTGTGCTGCTGCTATATAAACTGCGCATGACCGCACGGCCATGCGCTAGTATTGTCTTACAATTGCTAATGTGTGTATGTTGTGAGTGCAAGTCGTCCTTGGATACCCCTACCCTATTGAATGACTGTTCGCGGAAGGTGTATGGCTGCTACCTAGCGCCCGACTTATCCTACAGCACTAGTCACACATTATAGCGTCCAGTTGCTGTGACCGCCAGTACGGCGCCGTGCACTTCCTCTGTGCTTTCCTTACCCAAACCAGGGTGGTTAGTGGCGTTCGTCAGTGCGGCACTGCATGCACTCATGTGCCTTAATATTGCTCTTCAGTTTCCTTACACACCCAGTTGCGGTGTTGTGCCAGCAAGGGTCTAATTGGACTCCAATCCTAGTTGAGGTTGAGTTCGCTGACTACTTGCTCGCGCTTTAGGTGCGGTACCGCGGTCCTGTGCCTTAACAGGATTGCTTCTTTCACGCTGGGTGAGGTTAACCCACGCGTGTATACTTTAGTGTACCGCCATATAGTCTGCTAATTGCTAGCAGCAGGTTTTCACCTGCACGGTGGACCCCGGACTGCGAACGCATCTATACCATCTGTCTTGGTGCGTTCCGCCAGTCCTAACAGATTACTAGCGCCAGGGTCTGGCTAGTAAAATGGCGGACGACCAGCGTTTACAGCGGTACATCCAGCAGCTGGAGGGAAGGTTGGCGGCTCTTGAGCGTTCAACCTCAGCTGTGGATGTTACTGCTGTCACTGTTCAGGCTGCAAGTGTGGCTGCAGCTACCTTGTCCACTGCCGCCCCTGTACCAACGCTATCTCGCCTCCCGCTACCAGAGAAATTTTCTGGTGACAGTAAGTCCTGTAGGGGTTTCGTGAGTCAGTGCTCAATACATCTCGAGCTTCTGGCCTCTCGTTTCCCTACAGAGCGGGCTAAGGTGGGCTTTATAATTTCCTTATTGTCGGACAGGGCGTTGCAGTGGGCTACGCCGCTGTGGGAGTGTGGCGATCATGTGGTGCAGAGTGCTCCGTTATTCCTGAGCACTCTGAAACAGGTCTTTCTAGGACCTCGTGTCACCCATGACACGGCGCTCCAACTGTTGGCACTGACTCAGGGCTCGTCCTTGGTCAGCCTTTTTGCCGTCCATTTCCGCACTCTAGCATCTGAGCTGGAGTGGTCGGATAAAGCCCTTATCCCTATATTTTGGAGGGGGCTGGCTGACCACGTTAAGGATGCTCTGGCCACTAGGGAGATTCCCGCCACACTGGAGGAGTTAATAACAGTATCTACTCGCATTGACCTCCGTTTTCACGAGCGGAGGTTAGAGCGAGCCTAGTGTAGGCAGAGATTTCGGCTGGCTCCCACCTTCGCCAAACCTTTGGAATCTCCAGTCCAGGCTCCTGAGTTCCAGGAACCTAAGGTGGTGTCACGAGCGGGATCTAAGTCCCAGACCGCTCGTGCACTCCAGGGTTGCCATGTATGCCAACAGTCAGGACATCTTGCCACCAGATGTCATCAGCGGTCGAGGAAACGTCAGCGTCTAGTGGTAGTAGGTGGAGGTGCACTAGACACTGCGACGTTTGCCTCCAAATTGTCCTTTAAGGGGACAATTACCTTTGGCTCATCCTCCAACTCGGTAGACCTCTGCGTGGATTCTGGGGCGGAGGGCAATTTTATGTCTTCTGCCTTCGCCCAACGTCACGCAATACCCCTGGTTATGCTATCTCAACCAGTAACGGTACGAGTGGTGAATGGGTCGACACTCCCCGCACAGATAACACATCAGACCATCCCTGTTACTCTGTCCATGTCGCCATCCCATCAGGAGATTATTTCTCTGCTCATCATTCCTGAGGGTATTGATGAGGTCCTGTTGGGGATACCTTGGCTACGGTACCACTCTCCTCACATCGAGTGGTCCTCAGGCAGAATTCTGGGATGGGGTGAATCATGTGGGGGTAGGTGTCACCGAGAGTGCGTTCAGGTTGCTACTACTGAGGTACCCGCAGATCTATCCTCTCTCCCCAAGCAATATTGGTCTTACGCAGACGTGTTCTCCAAAAAGGCGGCGGAGACCCTTCCGCCCCATCGCCCCTATGACTGTCCTATCGATCTCTTGCCTGGTGCGGAGCCTCCCCGGGGTCGAGTTTATCCGTTATCTCTCCCGGAGACGGAGGCAATGTCCCAGTACATCCAGGAGAATCTGGCAAGAGGATTCATTATGAAGTCAGTGTCACCTGCTGGGGCAGGGTTCTTCTTCGTGCAGAAGAAGAATGGGGAACTACGTCCATGCATAGACTACAGGGGTCTTAACGCTATCACCGTTAAGAACAAGTATCCTTTGCCCTTGATATCCGAGCTCTTCGATAGGCTTCGGGGAGCTAGAGTGTTTACTAAATTAGATCTGCGGGGTGCTTACAACCTGATTCGCATCCGTGAGGGGGACGAATGGAAAACGGCGTTTAACACCAGAGATGGGCACTATAAGTATCTGGTGATGCCCTTCGGGCTCTGTAATGCTCCAGCCGTTTTTCAAGACTTTGTCAACGACATCTTCCGGGATATGCTTTCCACCTCAGTTGTAGTCTATCTGGATGATATTCTCATCTTTTCTCCAGATATTGACTCCCACTGGAGAGATGTTGGCAGAGTCTTCGACCTCCTACGGGCAAACTCTCTTTACGCTAAGTTGGAGAAGTGTATGTTTGAGCAGGAGTCTTTGCCGTTCCTGGGCTATATCATCTCCGCCCAGGGATTGGCTATGGATCCTGCCAAACTACAGGCTGTGATGGACTGGCAAGAGCCCCATTCTCTTAAAGCGGTGCAGCGCTTTATGGGGTTCATTAACTATTACCGCCAGTTCATTCCCCACTTCTCAACTCTCGTAGCTCCCTTGGTAGCCCTCACCAAGAAGGGAGCGAATCCTAAATTGTGGTCGGAAGAGGTCTCCAAGGCCTTCACTTCTATTAAGTCCCACTTTGCTAGCGCTCCCATCTTACATCGTCCCGATGTGGATAAGCCTTTCCTAATGGAGGTGGATGCCTCATCCGTTGGTGCTGGAGCAGTCCTCTATCAGAAGGATGCTCAAGGTCGGAAGCATCCATGCTTCTTCTTCTCTAAGACCTTCTCGCCAGCGGAGAGAAACTACTCCATCGGGGATAGGGAGCTGCTAGCAATGAAGTTGGCCTTTTCAGAGTGGAGACATCTTCTGGAAGGTGCGCGGTTTCCCTTCCAGGTTTACACTGACCACAAAAATTTGGTCTACTTACAAACAGCCCAGCGGCTAAATTCTCGCCAAGCCAGATGGTCCTTGTTCTTTTCCCAGTTCCACTTTTCTCTTCATTTTCTCGCCGGGGAGAAGAATATTCGTGCTGATGCTCTCTCTCGCTCCCTTATGTCAACTGAAGAGGAGGAAGAGGAGCCTCGGCTTATTGTTCCTTCTGAGAGCCTGAGAACCGTAGCGCCAGTTTCGCTTGAGTCTGTGCCTCCGGGCAAGACTTTTGTGCCCATTAATTTGCGACCGGAGGTTCTCTCTTGGGCTCATTCGTCCAGAGTGGGTGGACACTTTGGGACAAAGAGGACATCTGAGCTACTGGCGAGGACGTACTGGTGGCCGCATATGGTCCGGGATGTCAGAGATTATATTCTGGCGTGTGTCTCCTGCGCCAAAAATAAATCTCCGCGTCAAAGGCCAGCTGGGTTGCTCTATCCTTTGCCGGTGGCAGATAGGCCCTGGGAGATGGTCGGGATGGACTTTGTCGTGGGTTTGCCCAAGTCTCGCGGCTGTACCATCATTTGGGTCATCACCGATTATTTCTCGAAAATGGTGCATTTGGTGCCGCTACCACGGTTACCTTCTGCACGGGCCTTGGCTGCGTTATTCATTAAGCACATCTTCCGCCTACATGGTATGCCTGACAAAATTGTCAGTGACCGGGGTCCCCAGTTTGCGTCTCGGTTCTGGAGAGAGCTGTGTCGTCTTCTCATTATTGAGTTGAATCTCTCTTCCGCTTATCATCCCGAGACGAATGGGTTGGTAGAGAGGGCCAACCAG
Organism: Ranitomeya imitator; assembly: GCF_032444005.1. Lineage (NCBI taxonomy): Eukaryota > Metazoa > Chordata > Amphibia > Anura > Dendrobatidae > Ranitomeya > Ranitomeya imitator. The sequence continues at coordinate 700,787,691 of NC_091283.1, forward strand.
ACCTTGGTCACATACCTGCGACATTTTGTTTCAGCCAGGCAGGATGACTGGGCATCCTTGCTATCATGGGCAGAGTTTGCGCTGAACAACGCCATAGCCGACTCCACTGGACAAACCCCATTCCTCCTCAACTATGGTCAGCATCCACGGGTACCTGTGCCTATGCCCGTGTCTTCCGCAGACTCCAGGGTGGCAGACTGGGCTGTGGAGGCACGGGATATTTGGGACCGCACTCAGGATGCCATTCGGGCCTCTAAGGAGAGAATGAGGTCCTCCGCCGATGTTCATCGGCGCCCCGCCCCGACCTTTGCTCCTGGCGACTTGGTGTGGCTCTCCGCCCGTAACATCAGGCTGCGAGTTGAGTCCACTAAATTTGCTCCTCGCTACTTGGGTCCCTTCAAGGTCCTCGAACAGGTTAATCCTGTGGTCTACCGTCTGGCCCTTCCTCCACGCCTTGGTATCACCGACACCTTTCATGTGTCCCTCCTTAAGCCCGTATACATGTCCTGGTTTTCTGAGTCATCTGCCGGGACATCGGGTTCGTCTATGGACGATTTCGAGGTGAACGCTATCTTGGGGTGCAAGGTGGTACATGGCAAAAAATTTTTTTGAGTGGACTGGAAGGGTTACGGCCCTGAGGATAGGTCCTGGGAGCCTGCTGAGCACATTCGGGCTCCGCAGCTCATTGCTGCCTTCGAACGTAGCGAGGCCCAAGGAGGGGGGGTAATGTTAGGGGTCGAGTTCCCACTTCTGCACAGGGGGAATCTCGAGCCACCTCCGCTGCGGTCTCCCATTCTTGTCCAGCCGCAGTGGAGTCTGCTCAGCAAGGATGTCGGTCCCAGTGTCTTGCTCATTCTCACTCTGTTCTGAGAGTTACTGCTGCTTCTCCAGTCTCTGCCATTAAAGTCTGTGCTGGTCAGCAGCGAGCGGACTTCTCTGGGACTAAGTCCTTGTCTGCACGTACTGAGCATGCCCAGCGTAAGGTCTCCCGTTGGAGATCGAGGGTCATGTGCTCAGGCTCTGCAGCACATTCCATTGGTCCTCTTGGCAGGTCCTAGAAGGGCAAAGGTGCTGTGGCCACTTCCTGTGCTGCTGCTATATAAACTGCGCATGACCGCACGGCCATGCGCTAGTATTGTCTTACAATTGCTAATGTGTGTATGTTGTGAGTGCAAGTCGTCCTTGGATACCCCTACCCAATTGAATGACTGTTCGCGGAAGGTGTATGGCTGCTACCTAGCGCCCGACTTATCCTACAGCACTAGTCACACATTATAGCGTCCAGTTGCTGTGACCGCCAGTACGGCGCCGTGCATTTCCTCTGTGCTTTCCTTACCCAAGCCTGGGTGGTTAGTGGCGTTCGTCAGTGCGGCACTGCATGCACTCATGTGCCTTAATATTGCTCTTCAGTTTCCTTACACACCCAGTTGCGGTGTTGTGCCAGCAAGGGTCTAATCGGACTCCAATCCTAGTTGGGGTTGAGTTCGCTGACTACTTGCTCGCGCTTTAGGTGCGGTACCGCGGTCCTGTGCCTTAACAGGATTGCTTCTTTCACGCTGGGTGAGGTTAACCCACGCGTGTATACTTTAGTGTACCGCCATATAGTCTGCTAATTGCTAGCAGCAGGTTTTCACCTGCACGGTGGACCCCGGACTGCGAACGCATCTATACCATCTGTCTTGGTGCGTTCCGCCAGTCCTAACAGGGGGTTTCTAAATTCTCCCTGAAAAAAAAAAACAGTGGGAGATTAATATTGACCTTTGGGCTTGTGTGCCAGTCCTGAGTGTGCCATCTCTCTCAAATAGTGGGCCATAGAAAGCCTATTTATTTTTATTTTTTTTACAAATTTGGTTTCTAAATTCTCCCTGAAAAAATAAAAAAAACAGTGGGAGATTAATATTGGCCTTTCTGCTTGTGTGCCAGTCCTGACTCCTGGGTGTGGCATTTCGCTCTCTCAGATAGTGGGCCATAGAAAGCCAATTTTTTTTTTTTTAATTTGGTTTCCAAATTCTCTCTGAAAAAATCACTTTTTTTTATTTGTTTTCTAAATTCTTCCTGAAAAAATCATTTTTTTGGGGGGGTTTCTAAATTCTCCCTGAAAAAATAAAAAAAATCAGTGGGAGATTAATATTGCCCTTTCTGCTTGTGTGCCAGTCTTGACTCCTGGGTGTGCCATCTCTCTCTCTCAAATAGTGGGCCATAGAAAGCCTATTTTTTTGTTATTTAGTTTCTAAATTCTCCCTGAAAAAAAAAAAATCAGTGGGAGATTAATATTGCCCTTTCTGCTTGTGTGCCACTCCTGACTTTATTTGGTTTCTAAATTCTCCCTGAAATAATCATTTTTTTTTATTTGGTTTCTAAATTCTCTCTGAAAAAAATCATTTTTTTTAATTTTGTTTCTAAATTCTCCCTGAAAAAAAAAAGCAGTGGGAGATTAATATTGACCTTTCTGCTTGTGTGCCTGTCCTGACACACTGGGTGTGCCATCTCTCTCTCTCAGATAGTGGGCCATAGAAAGCCTATTTGTTTTTGTTTTTTTTTATTTGGTTTCTAAATTCTTTCTGAAAAAAATCACTTTTTTTTATTTGTTTTCTAAATTCTTCCTGAAAAAATCATTTTTTTTTTTTGGGGGGGGGGTTCTAAATTCTCCCTGAAAAAATGAAAAAAAATCAGTGGGAGATTAATATTGCCCTTTCTGCTTGTGTGCCAGTCTTGACTCCTGGGTGTGTCATCTCTCTCTCTCAAATAGTGGGCCATAGAAAGCCTATTTTTTTTTTATTTGGTTTCTAAATTCTCCCAGAAATAATCATTTTTTTTATTTGGTTTCTAAATTCTCCCTGAAAAAAATCATTTTTTTTAATTTGGTTTCTAAATTCTCCCTGAAAAAATCATTTTTTTTAATTTGGTTTCTAAATTCTCCCTGAAAAAAAAAAATAACAGTGGGAGATTAATATTGGCCTTTCTGCTTGTGTGCCTGTCCTGACTCCTGGGTGTGCCATCTCTCTCTCAGATAGTGGGCCATAGAAAGCCTATTTGTTTTTGTTTTTTAATTTGGTTTCTAAATTCTCTCTGAAAAAATCACTTTTTTTTATTTGTTTTCTAAATTCTTCCTGAAAAAATCATTTTTTGGGGGGGTTTCTAAATTCTCCCTGAAAAAATAAAAAAAATCAGTGGGAGATTAATATTGCCCTTTCTGCTTGTGTGCCAGTCTTGAATCCTGGGTGTGTCATCTCTCTCTCTCAAATAGTGGGCCATAGAAAGCCTATTTTTTTTTTATTTGGTTTCTAAATTCTCCCTGAAATAATATTTTTTTTATTTGGTTTCTAAATTCTCCCTGAAAAAATCATTTTTTTTTATTTGGTTTCTAAATTCTCCCTGAAAAAAAAAAAATCAGTGGGAGATTAATATTGCCCTTTCTGCTTGTGTGCCACTGCTGACGCCTGGGTGTGCCATCTCTCTCTCTCTCAAATAGTGGGCAATAGAAAGCCTATTTTTGTTTATTTGGTTTCTAAATTCTCCCTGAAATAATAATTTTTTTTATTTGGTTTCTAAATTCTCCCTGAAAAAATCATTTTTTTTTATTTGGTTTCTAAATTATCCCTGAAAAATAACAAAAACAGTGGGAGATTAATATTGGCCTTTCTGCTTGTGTGCCTGTCCTGACTCCTGGGTGTGCCATCTCTCTCTCTCAGATAGTGGGCCATAGAAAGCCTATTTGTTTTTGTTTTTTTTATTTGGTTTCTAAATTCTCTCTGAAAAAATCACTTTTTTTTATTTGTTTTGTAAATTCTTCCTGAAAAAATCATTTTTTTGGGGGGTTTCTAAATTCTCCCTGAAAAAAATGAAAAAAAATCAGTGGGAGATTAATATTGCCCTTTCTGCTTGTGTGCCAGTCTTGACTCCTGGGTGTGTCATCTCTCTCTCTCAAATAGTGGGCCATAGAAAGCCTATTTTTTTTTATTTGGTTTCTAAATTCTCCCTGAAATAATCATTTTTTTTATTTGGTTTCTAAATTCTCCCTGAAAAAATCATTTTTTTAATTTGGTTTCTAAATTCTCCCTGAAACAATCATTTTTTTTAATTTGGTTTCTAAATTCTCCCTGAAAAAAAAAAATAACAGTGGGAGATTAATATTGGCCTTTCTGCTTGTGTGCCTGTCCTGACTCCTGGGTGTGCCATCTCTCTCTCTCAGATAGTGGGCCATAGAAAGCCTATTTGTTTTTGTTTTTTAATTTGGTTTCTAAATTCTCTCTGAAAAAATCACTTTTTTTTATTTGTTTTCTAAATTCTTCCTGAAAAAATCATTTTTTGGGGGGGTTTCTAAATTCTCCCTGAAAAAATAAAAAAAATCAGTGGGAGATTAATATTGCCCTTTCTGCTTGTGTGCCAGTCTTGAATCCTGGGTGTGTCATCTCTCTCTCTCAAATAGTGGGCCATAGAAAGCCTATTTTTTTTTATTTGGTTTCTAAATTCTCCCTGAAATAATCATTTTTTTATTTGGTTTCTAAATTCTCCCTGAAAAAATCATTTTTTTTTATTTGGTTTCTAAATTCTCCCTGAAAAAAAAAAATAACAGTGGGAGATTAATATTGGCCTTTCTGCTTGTGTGCCTGTCCTGACTCCTGGGTGTGCCATCTCTCTCTCTCAGATAGTGGGCCATAGAAAGCCTATTTGTTTTTGTTTTTTTATTTGGTTTCTAAATTCTCTCTGAAAAAATCACTTTTTTTATTTGTTTTCTAAATTCTTCCTGAAAAAAATCATTTTTTTGGGGGGGTTTCTAAATTCTCCCTGAAAAAAAAAAAAAACAGTGGGAGAATAATATTGCCCTTTCTGCTTGTGTGCCACTCCTGACTCCTGGGTGTGCCATCTCTCTCTCTCAAATAGTGGGCCATAGAAAGCCTTTTTTTTTTTTATTTGGTTTCTAAATTCTCCCTGAAATAATCATTTTTTTTAAATTTGGTTTCTAAATTCTCCCTGAAAAAAATCATTTTTTTATTTGGTTTCTAAATTCTCCCTGAAAAAAAAACAGTGGGAGATTAATATTGGCCTTTCTGCTTGTGTGCCTGTCCTGACTCCTGGGTGTGCCATCTCTCTCTCTCAGATAGTGGGCCATAGAAAGCCTATTTGTTTTGTTTTTTTAATTTGGTTTCTAAATTCTCCCTGAAAAAATCACTTTTTTTATTTGTTTTCTAAATTCTTCATGAAAAAATCATTTTTGGGGGGGTTTCTAAATTCTCCCTGAAAAAATCAAAAAAAAAAGTGGGAGATCAATATTGACATTTGTGCTTGAGTGATAGTCCTGCGTGTGTGGCATCTCTCTCATTTGGTGCCACCGAAAACAGAGTGTGTAACATTGTGCCTGATTTTCCTTGCGGTCTCACCCACCTGTAAAGGGATATCTAAATCATACTGAAGTTATTGCTCACCGTGTAAGTTGTTTGACAGCAACAAATACCGTTACTTTGGTTAAGTTTTTAAAAATAATGAGGAAGTCTGGTGGAAGAGGTCGTGGCCGTGGGCGTTCATTGTCAGCTGGTAATGATGGTAGTGGTAGTGGAGCATCAGGTGGTCGTGGGATAAAAAATATTGCACCTAAGTCTGGAGCTGTGGAGCCAGGTTCGTCGTCTGGCTACACAAGGCCTCGAACGCTCCCTTTTCTGAGTAGGAAAACCGCTTTTAAAGCCGGAGCAGCAAGAGCAAGTTTTGGCTTACCTTGCTGACTCAGCCTCTAGCTCTTTTGCCTCCTCTTTTGAAACTGGTAAATGTAAAAGCAGCGCGTTGTTAGTGGATGTTCACGGTCAGGGACAAGTCGCTTCCTTGTCCTCTTCAGCAAAAACAACAACAGAGAAGGATGCAGCAGGCTACACAACGGGTTACTCCATGGAGCTCTTTACACATACCGTCCCTGGCTTAGAAAGTGAAGCAGTTAACAGGCCATGCCCATTACAAGTTGAATCTGACATGGAGTGCACTGATGCACAGCCACAGCCAGACTACTATGCTGGTCCTTTGACTCAGACCACAACATTGCCCTCGCAGGGTACTGATCCAGAATCAGACCCTGATGAGACTATGTTGCCCCGTCACGAACGCTCTACCACCGACTTACACGGTGACACAGACGAAGTTGCGCACGAGCTAGAGGAGGAGGTTATAGATGACCCAGTTGTTGACCCCGATTGGCAGCCATTGGGGGAACAGGGTGCAGGCGGCAGTAGTTCTGAAGCGGAGGAGGAGGGGCCGCAGCAGGCATCAACATCGCAACAGGTTCCATCTTCCGGGCCCATATCTGGCCCAAAACGCGTGGCAAAGCCAAAACCTGTTGGAGGACAGCGTGGCCATCCGGTTAAAGCTCAGTCTGCAATGCCTGAAAAGGTATCCGATGCTCGAAAGAGTGCAGTCTGGCATTTTTTTAAACAACATCCAATTGATCAGCGCAAAGTCATCTGTCAAAAATGTTCAACTACCTTAAGCAGAGGTCAGAATCTGAAAAGTCTCACAAGTTGCATGCATAGACATTTAACCACCATGCATTTGCAAGCCTGGTTAACTACCAAACGTCCCTTAAGGTTGTAGCACCCTCGGCCAATGAAGCTAGTCAGCAACGCTACATCCCTTCCGGCAGTGTAAGGCCACCATTCTCCGCACCACCTGCAGTATCTGTGCAGTTTCTTTGCCAGGCCAAAGCAGTCTGGGTCAGGGAATCACCAGTTTCGTAGTAGGAAACACTGCATCTAGGGCACCGGCGGCAACAATACCATCTCCCACCGTCTCTCAGTCTGCCATGTCCACCGGCACCCCCGCTAGTTCCACGATCTCCAGATCTCCAGTCCAGCTCACCCTACATGAGACTATGGTTAGAAAAAGGAAGTACTTAGCCTCGCATCCGCGTACACAGGGTTTGAACGCCCACATAGCTAGACTAATCTCGTTAGAAATGATGCCCTACCGGTTAGTTGAAAGCGAAGCTTTCAAAGCCCTGATGGACTACGCTGTACCACGCTACGAGCTACCCAGTCGACACTTCTTTTCCAGAAAAGCCATCCCAGCCCTCCACCAGCATGTTAAAGAGCGCATCGTCCATGCACTCAGGCAATCTGTGAGCACAAAGGTGCACCTGACAACAGATGCATGGACCAGTAGGCATGGCCAGGGACGTTACGTGTCCATCACGGCACACTGGGTGAATGTGGTAGATGCAGGGTCCACAGGGGACAGCAATTTTGGGACAGTTCTGCCTAGCCCACGGTCTAGGAAACAGTTGGCTGTAGGCGTTCACACCCCCTCCTCCTCCTCCTCGTCCTCCTGCAGAAGCGAGAGCTCGTCCACAGACCGCACTCGCCCAACCACTCCATCCGCAGCTGCCACTGTTGCACACCAGTTGTCCCATTATGGGGCAGCTACTGGCAAGCGTCAGCAGGCTGTATTGGCTATGAAGTGTTTGGGCGACAACAGACACAAAGCGGAAGTTCTGTCCGAGTTCTTGCAGAAAGAAATGCAGTCATGGCTGGGCACAGTAGATCTTGAGGCAGGCAAGGTAGTGAGTGATAACGGAAGGAATTTCATGGCTGCCATCTACCTTTCCCAACTGAAACACATTCCTTGCCTGGCTCACACCTTAAACCTGGTGGTGCAGTGCTTCCTGAAAAGTTATCCGGGGTTATCCGACCTGTTCCTGAAAGTGCGTGGACTTTGCTCACATATCCGCCGTTCGCCCGTACACTCCAGCCGTATGCAGACCTATCAGCGGTCTTTGAACCTTCCCCATCATCGCCTAATCATAGACGTTGCAACAAGGTGGAACTCAACACTGCACATGCTTCAGAGACTGTGCGAACAGAGGCGGGCTGTTATGTTTTTGTGGGAGGATACACATATACGGGCAGGCAGTAGGATGGCAGACATGGAGTTGTCAGGTGTGCAGTGGTCGAAGATACAAGACATGTGTCAAGTCCTTCAGTGTTTTGAGGAATGCACACGGCTGGTTAGTGCAGACAACGCCATAATAAGCATGAGCATCCCCCTAATGCGTCTGCTGATGCAAAGTTTGACGCACATAAAGGATCAGGCGTCTGCAGCAGAGGAAGAGGAAAGCCTTGATGACAGTCAGCCATTGTCTGGTCAGGGCAGTGTACAGGACGAGGTAGCGGGCGAAGAGGAGTAGGAGGACAAGGAGGGTGATGGGGATGATTATATTTTTAATGAGGAAACTTTTCCGGGGCCACTGGAAATTGGTGGCGTGGCAAGGCCGGGTTCTGGTTTTTTGAGGGACACAAGTGACGTAGATTTGCCTGAAACTGCCCCTCAACCAAGCACAACCGCAGATTTGACAACTGAAACTTTGGCCCACATGGCGGATTATGCCTTACGTATCCTCAAAAGGGACACACGCATTACTAAAATGATGAACGATGACGATTACTGGTTGGCCTGCCTCCTTGATCCTCGCTATACAGGCAAATTGCTAAATATTATGCCACATGAGAACTTGGAACTAATATTAGCAACCAAACAATCAACTCTTGTTGACCGTTTGCTTCAGGCATTCCCAGCACACAGCGCCCGTGATCGTTCTCACACGAGCTGCAGGGGGCAGCAGACCAGAGGTGTTAGAGGGGCAGAAATCAGAAGTGGCGTTGGACAGAGGGGTTTTCTGACCAGGTTGTGGAGTGATTTTGCTATGACCGCAGACAGGACAGGTACTGCAGCATCAATTCAAAGTGACAGGAGACAACATTTGTCCAGTATGGTTACTAACTATTTTTCATCCCTTATCGACGTTTTCCCTCAACCGTCATTCCCATTTGATTACTGGGCATCCAAATTAGACACCTGGCCAGAATTGGCAGAATATGCATTGGAGGAGCTTGCTTGCCCGGCAGCTAGTGTCCTATCAGAAAGAGTATTCAGTGCTGCAGGTTCAATATTAACCGAAAAAAGGACTCGTCTGGCTACCCAAAATGTTGATGATCTAACCTTCATTAAAATGAACCACAACTGGATTTCGAAATCTTTTGCCCCACCTTGCCCGGCCGACACCTAGCTTTCCTATGAAAAGGTATTGCCTGTGGACTACTCTGAATGACTTTACCAATCTCGTAATTTGCAGCAGCTGATTGTCCAGCATACGACATGTTTACACCTCCCTAAATGGCCAAACTCCCCACACGGGGCCGTGGTATCGCCACTTGGCGCAAGCACCCGTGAGAGTGCTGTTTGTCTGAAGAGGTGGGTGTGCCCGCTTTTGGTCTACGGCACTGCCACTGGGTCCCTCATAGTACAATAAAGTGTCTCTGGCGGTGGTGGTGCGCACCCAACATCAGACACACTGTTGTAACATGACGGGCCCTGGGCATGTACCGCTGGCCACAAGAGAGTTCCCCCACCCCCAGCTCAAACATTGCTCTACCACTTGCACAATTATCTCTCACAGTTCCACCTATGTTTAGTCTATGCGCTGACATCCGTAAATTCCTGCCACTGACAATACCATTGTGTTGACATGTATGATGGTACTTAACATAGTCAGGGGCAGTGTCCTATATTTACACAAGTAAATACTTTGTGCCAAATTACTAGGTCTGAAACTACGCAGAGGAGCCCACCCCTGTACCTAATGATTGCACCCTTTTGGTTTTTCTTTTTCTTGTAATGCGAGACATTAACATGTATTTATTTTTTGGGACTACTAACTGGCAGACACTCATTACAATCGGCCGCCGCTGACAACACCAATGGTGCCCACTGCCTGTGTACCCCTGAAAGAGAATTCAAAGTGCCTTCAGCCCAAATGTATTATGTTAGGCCTTCGAAGCCTGTCTGCGGTCCCTCCTTCCACTAGGCCTCCACTGACCTGTCTACTGCTGCCCTTGTTCCCCTGGAACCAATTTTAAATTGCCTAAAGCCTAATTTTATTATGTTAGGCCTTCGAAGCCTGTCTGCGGTTCCTCCTTCCACTAGGCCTCCACTGACCTGTTTACTGCTGCCCGTGTACCCCTGGAACCAATGTTAAATTGCCTACAGCCCAATTTTATTATGTTAGGCCTTCGAAGCCTGTCTGCGGTCCCTCCTTCCACTAGGCCTCCACTGACCTGTCTACTGCTGCACGTGTTCCCCTGGAACCAATTTTAAATTGCCTACAGCCTAATTTTATTATGTTAGGCCTTCGAAGCCTGTCTGCGGTTCCTCCTTCCACTAGGCCTCCACTGACCTGTCTACTGCTGCCCGTGTACCCCTGGAACCAATGTTAAATTGCCTACAGCCCAATTTTATTATGTTAGGCCTTCGAAGCCTGTCTGCGGTCCCTCCTTCCACTAGGCCTCCACTGACCTGTCTACTGCTGCACGTGTTCCCCTGGAACCAATTTTAAATTGCCTACAGCCTAATTTTATTATGTTAGGCCTTCGAAGCCTGTCTGCGGTCCCTCCTTCCACTAGGCCTCCACTGACCTGTCTACTGCTGCCCGTGTACCCCTGGAACCAATGTTAAAGTGCCTACAGCCCAATTTTATTATGTTAGGCCTTCGAAGCCTGTCTGCGGTCCCTCCTTCCACTAGGCCTCCACTGACCTGTCTACTGCTGCCCGTGTACCCCTGGAACCAATGTTAAAGTGCCTACAGCCCAATTTTATTATGTTAGGCCTTCGAAGCCTGTCTGCGGTCCCTCCTTCCACTAAGCCTGCACTGACCTGTCTACTGCTGCCCGTGTACCCCTGGAACCAATGTTAAAGTGCCTACAGCCCAATTTTATTATGTTAGGCCTTCGAAGCCTGTCTGCGGTCCATCCTTCCACTAGGCCTCCAGTGACCTGTCTACTGCTGCCCGTGTTCCCCTGGAACCAATTTTAAATTGCCTACAGCCTAATTTTATTATGTTAGGCCTTCGAAGCCTGTCTGCGGTCCCTCCTTCCACTAGGCCTCCACTGACCTGTCTACTGCTGCCCGTGTGCCCCTGGAACCAATTTTAAATTGCCTACAGCCTAATTTTATTATGTTAGGCCTTCGAAGCCTGTCTGCGGTCCCTCCTTCCACTAGGCCTACACTGACCTGTCTACTGCTGCCCGTGTTCCCATGGAACCAATTTTAAATTGCCTACAGCCTAATTTTATTATGTTAGGCCTTCGCAGCCTGTCTGTGGTCCCTCCTTCCACTAGGCCTCCACTGACCTGTCTACTGCTGCCTGTGTACCCCTGGAACCAATGTTAAAGTGCCTACAGCCCAATTTTATTATGTTAGGCCTTCGAAGCCTGTCTGCGGTCCCTCCTTCCACTAGGCCTCCACTGACCTGTCTACTGCTGCCCGTGTTCCCCTGGAACCAATTTTAAATTGCCTACAGCCTAATTTTATTATGTTAGGCCTTCGAAGCCTGTCTGCGGTCCCTCCTTCCACTAGGCCTCCACTGACCTGTCTACTGCTGCCCGTGTACCCCTGGAACCAATGTTAAAGTGCCTACAGCCCAATTTTATTATGTTAGGCCTTCGAAGCCTGTCTGCGGTCCCTCCTTCCACTAGGCCTCCACTGACATGTGTACTGCTGCCCGTGTACCCCTGGAACCAATGTTAAAGTGCCTACAGCCCAATTTTATTATGTTAGGCCTTCGAAGCCTGTCTGCGGTCCCTCCTTCCGCTAGGCCTCCACTGACCTGTCTACTGCTGCCCGTGTACCCCTGGAACCAATGTTAAAGTGCCTACAGCCCAATTTTATTATGTTAGGCCTTCGCAGCCTGTCTGCGGTCCCTCCTTCCACTAGGCCTCCACTGACCTGTGTACTGCTGCCCGTGTACCCCTGGAACCAATGTTCAAGTGCCTACAGCCCAATCTTATTATGTTAGGCCTTTGAAGCCTGTCTGCGGTCCCTCCTTCCACTAGGCCTCCACTGACCTGTGTACTGCTGCCCGTGTACCCCTGGAACCAATTTTAAATTGCCTACAGCCTAATTTTATTATGTTAGGCCTTCGAAGCCTGTCTGCGGTCCCTCCTTCCACTAGTCCTCCAGTGACCTGTCCACTGCTGCCCGTGTACCCCTGGAACCAATTTAAAAGTGCCTACAGCCAAATTTTGTTATGTTAGGCCTACTACGCCTGTCTGCGGTCCCTCCTTCCACTAGTCCTCCAGTGACCTGTGTACTGCCACCCGTGTACCCCTGGAACCTATTTTAAAGTGCCTACAGCCTACTTTTTTTCTTTATTTTATAATTATAAAGCCCAGATGGACTACGCTGTACCACGGTAAGAGCTACCCAGTCGTCACTTCTTTTGCGAGAAAAGCCATCCCAGCCCTCCACCATCATGTAAAAATCCGCATTGTCCATTCTCTCAAGCAATCTAATAGTAGAAAGGTGCACCTGACAACAGATGCATGGACCAGTAGGCATGTCCACGGAAGGTTACATGTCCATTACGGGCCACTGGGTTAATGTGGTGGATGCATGGTCCACAGGGGACAGCCTACTAAGTCTGTTTGCAGTCCCAAATAGAAATTGTCCTCCGCTTACCACACCAATGCTGCCTGTGTACCACTGGAACATTTTATAAACTGCATTGAGCCAAACTTTTGGTTTAAGGCCTACTACCAGTGTCTGCCGCTCCAAGGTGTTCTCCGGGTTGCCATTCCTGAGCTTTGATCTTCAGGCTCTCGTTAAATAGTTTTTAAATCAAACTGCAGTGGGGCTAGTACTTGGGTTGGGGCCTACTACCAGTGTCTGCCACTCCAAGGTGTTCTCCGGGTTGCCATTCCTGAGCTTTGATCTTCAGGCTCTCGTTAAATATTTTTTAAATCAAACTGCAGTGGGGCTAGTACTTGGGTTGGGGCCTACTACCAGTGTCTGCCGCTCCAAGGTGTTCTCCGGGTTGCCTTTCCTGAGCTTCGATCTTCAGGCTCTTGTTAAACATTTTTTTAATCAAACTGCAGTGGGGCTAGTACTTGGGTTGGGGCCTACTACCAGTGTCTGCCGCTCCAAGGTGTTCTCCGGGTTGCCTTTCCTGAGCTTCGATCTTCAGGCTCTTGTTAAACATTTTTTTAATCAAACTGCAGTGGGGCTAGTACTTGGGTTGGGGCCTACTACCAGTGTCTGCCGCTCCAAGGTGTTCTCCGGGTTGCCATTCCTGAGCTTTGATCTTCAGGCTCTCGTTAAATAGTTTTTAAATCAAACTGCAGTGGGGCTAGTACTTGGGTTGGGGCCTACTACCAGTTTCTGCCACTCCAAGGTTTTCCCTGGGTTGCCATTCCTGAGCTTTGATCTTCAGGGTCTCGTTAAATAGTTTTTAAATCAAACTGCAGTGGGGCTAGTACTTGGGTTGGGGCCTACTACCAGTGTCTGCCGCTCCAAGGTGTTCTCCGGGTTGCCATTCCTGAGCTTTGATCTTCAGGCTCTCGTTAAATAGTTTTTAAATCAAACTGCAGTGGGGCTAGTACTTGGGTTGGGGCCTACTACCAGTGTCTGCCGCTCCAAGGTGTTCTCCGGGTTGCCTTTCCTGAGCTTCGATCTTCAGGCTCTTGTTAAACATTTTTTTAATCAAACTGCAGTGGGGCTAGTACTTGGGTTGGGGCCTACTACCAGTGTCTGCCGCTCCAAGGTGTTCTCCGGGTTGCCTTTCCTGAGCTTCAATCTTCAGGCTCTTGTTAAACATTTTTTTAATCAAACTGCAGTGGGGCTAGTACTTGGGTTGGGGCCTACTACCAGTGTCTGCCGCTCCAAGGTGTTCTCCGGGTTGCCATTCCTGAGCTTTGATCTTCAGGCTCTTGTTAAACATTTTTTTAATCAAACTGCAGTGGGGCTAGTACTTGCGTTGGGGCCTACTAACTGTGTCTGCCGCTCCTTGCTGTTCTCCTGGTTTCCTGTCCTGAAATTCCATTTTCAGGATCTCGTTAAGTAGTTGTTAATGTTAGACTGCATTTGGCCGACTAGTTGGGTTGGGGCCTACTATCGGTGTCTGCCGCTCCTTGCTGTTCTCCTCCACTGAACAAAGCTGTGCCGCCTGTTTACTACTGTTGCCAATTTTGAACTGCATTTAGACTACTTACTGATTTGGGCCTACTCTCTGTGTCAGCCTCTCATTACAGTTGTCCTCCACTGAACAAAGCAATGCCCCCTGGTTAGTCCTCTTACCAATTTTGAACTGCATTTAACCCACTTTATTCTTTGGGCCTATATCTGTGTTTCCTCCTCATCCTGCCCATTGCCCAGCCAGTGATAGATGAGTCTGCTGGTACATTGACCCAGAACGCTACATTCCCCGTGCACACTACACAGCCAGAATGTGACCCTGCTGAAAGTCAGGTTCCCCTTCCAGCATACCATACCACCTTACAAAGAGGAAGGTGCAGATGAAAGTGCAGGTTCCTTCAGCAGGTGGGGGGAGGAATACTCGTTGGCGACGTCACTGGCACAGGGCCCCTCATAGTACGCAAAAGTGTCGCTGCCGGTGGGAGGCGCCCCCGCCGTGTAAACACACCACCGTACTTTGAGGGGCCCTGTGCCAGTGCCAATGCCGAGTGGGCCCCCCCTGCTTGCTCAGGATCACAGCACTTGCAAAGTTTTAATACTTACCTCTCCCTGCTCCACTGCCCTGAGGTGGTCCAGATTACCTGGGCCCACTAAATACTTGAACCAGCCCTACCCCCTACAACTTTAGCCAAATGACCCACAATTTCCAACGCCTATCTATTAATAAAGGGAAATTAAGATTGACAAGCTTCATTAAGAAGAATGCATGGTTTTGCCATTAAAATGGGCACTCTAGGTGTTTTCCTGGCCCCCACTCACTGCCGACTATGCTGCCCCATTGACTTGCATTGGGTTTCGTGTTTCGGTCGATCCCGACTTTACGACATAATCGGCCGATTTCACTCGACCCGACTTTTGAGATAGTCGGGTTTTGTGAAACCCAACTCGACTCTAAAAAAGTCAAGGTCGCTCAACCCTACCTATCACATTGCATAGGTTCAGGACTATGCTCAGAGGATACTGCCATATGGTGCACAGCTTTGCGCTCGCGTTGACGCCGATCAATCTGAATGGCTAGAGACATAGATTCGCTCAAACCGGCAGGCGTAGGAAAGCCCACCATAACATCTTTATGGGTGTCAGAAAGACCTTTTCTGAAAATAGCAGCCAGAGCCTCTTCATTCCATTTAGTGAGCACAGACCATTTTCTAAATTTCTGGCAGTATAACTCTGCCACTTCCTGACCTTGACACAAGGCCAACAGGGTCTTTTCTGCAAGATCCACAGAATTAGGTTCGTCATACAATAATCCGAGCGCTTGAAAAAATGCGTCTACATTCAATAATGCCGGATCCCCTGTTTCAAGAGAAAAAGCCCAGTCTTGAGGGTCACCACGCAGCAAGGATATGATGATTTTCACCTGCTGAATGGGATCACCAGAAGAACGGGGTTTCAAAGCAAAAAACAATTTGCAGTTATTTTTAAAGTTCAAAAACTTGGATCTGTCCCCAAAAAACAAATCAGGAGTAGGAATTCTGGGCTCTAAAGCCGGAGTCTGGACAACATAGTCCTGGATATTCTGTACTCTTGCAGCAAGTTGATCCACACGAGAAAACAAACCCTGAACATGCATGCCAAAACATATATCCTGAACCACCCAGATATCAAGAGGAAAAAAAAAAGACAAACCAAAGCACAGAAAATGGTTCAGAACTTTCTTTTCCTTCTTTTGAGATACATTTAATTCATTTTTGGCCACTTGTACTGTTATGATCTGGTGGTTTAGGAGCAACATGAGACAAGCTCTGAAGGAGGTGGTATCTGTACTGACCGCAAACCCTGAACCTAGCAGCGCAACTAAAAATAGCCGTGGGGGGTACCTGACGCTCCCTAGACCCCTCGGCACAGCCTAAGATCTAACTTCCACTAAAGATGGAAACAGGAAACCTATCTTGCCTCAGAGAAAATCCCCAAAGGAAAGATAGCCCCCCACAAAAATTGACGGTGAGAGGAGGGGAAAATAACATACGCAAAAATGAAATCAGATTTTAGCATAGGAGGCCAGTCTAGCTTGATAGATAGGACAGGAAAGGATACTGTGCGGTCAGTATAAAAACTACAAAACAATCCACACAGAGTTTACAAAATCTCCACACCTGACTAAAGGTGTGGAGGGTAAATCTGCTTCCCAGAGCTTCCAGCTAACAGAAAAAAATCCATACTGACAAGCTGGACAAATATAGAATGCACAGAACAATAAGTCCACAAAATGTGGACTGAAATGAGCAAAGCCAGAACTTATCTTTGCAGAACTGGTCAGGAAACCAGGAGAATCCAAGCAGAGATGTGAATCCAGCCAGGAACATTGACAAGTGGCACAGGCTGAAGAAAGAGCCAGACTTAAATAGCGGACAATAAGTGGAGGCAGCTGATGACAGCTAACTCCAAGGAGCAGCCATACCACTAGAAACCACAAGAGGGAACCCAAGAGCAGAACTCACAAAAGTGCCATTTACAACCACCGGAGGGAGCCCAAGAGCGGAATTCACAACAGATAATGCAGTGGTTTTTTATCCGCATCAGCTTACGCATGATGGAAAAAAATCCGCTACGTTTGCATGTGTTTTTGCATATGTTTGTGTTTTTTATGCGCATGCGTTTGATAGAAAAATAATGTTCTAGGAGAATTTCCTTGACACAAGCCACGCCAAATGGGTGTGTCTCATGGGATTTCAGTATATAGACCCTTGTACAGAAGAAATCTTCAGATTTTGCTCCTGCATCAAGATGGATCTACGCATGGAGAGTTTCTATCGGAATCTGGATTTGGATGTCAACTTGTTTCTTTCCTTTGCCTCAGCACTTTTTGCAGCACCCAATTGTTGAACTCCGAAAGAGCCGTCGAGCCTACCACTCCTTAAAACGTGAGCTCCGTGAAAACCTGGATAAATATTTTGAGTACACGAGGATGTCTCAAGAGTAGTGTTGAGCGATACTGTCCGATACTTGAAAGTATCGGTATCGGATAGTATCGGCCGATACCCGAAAAATATCGGATATCGCCGATACCGATATCCGATAACAATACAAGTCAATGGGACATCAAGTATCGGAAGGTATTCTCATGGTTCCCAGGGTCTGAAGGAGAGGAAACTCTCCTTCAGACCCTGGGATCCATAGGGATGTGTAAAATAAAGAATTAAAATAAAAAATATTGATATATTTACCTCTCCGGCGGCCCCTGAACTCAGCGCGGGTAACCGGCAGGCTTCTTTGTTCAAAATCAGCGCTTTTAGCACCTGAGAATCACGTCCCGGCTTCTGATTGGTCGCGGGCCGCCCATGTGACCGCCACGCGACCAATCACAAGCCGCGACGTCACCGCTAGCTATTAACGCGCTCATTTTTAAAAATGAGCGCGTTAATGACTTTCAAAGACGTAGCGGCTTGTGATTGGTCACAGCCACGCGACCAATCACAAGCGCGACGTCACCGCAAGCTATTAACGCGCTCATTTTTAAAAATGAGCGCGTTAATGGCTTTCAAAGACGTAGCGGCTTGTGATTGGTCGCGGCCGCGACCAATCACAAGCCGCTACGTCTTTGAAAGTCATTAACGCGCTCATTTTTAAAAATGAGCGCGTTAATAGCTTGCGGTGACGTCGCGGCTTGTGATTGGTCGCGGCCCCGCGACCAATCACAAGCCGCTACGTCTTTGAAAGCCATTAACGCGCTCATTTTTAAAAATGAGCGCGTTAATAGCTTGCGGTGACGTCGCGGCTTGTGATTGGTCGCGTGGCCGCGACCAATCACAAGCCGCTACGTCTTTGAAAGTCATTAACGCGCTCATTTTTCAAAAATGAGCGCGCTAATAGCTTGCGGTGACGTCGCGGCTTGTGATTGGTCGCGTTGCGGTCACATGGGCGGCCCGCGACCAATCAGAAGCCGGGACGTGATTCTCAGGTCCTAAAAGCGCTGATTTTGAACAAGGAAGCCTGCCGGTTACCCGCGCTGAGTCCAGGGGCCGCCGGAGAGGTAAATATATCAATATTTTTTATTTTAATTCTTTATTTTACACATCTCTATGTATCCGATACCGATACCCGATACCACAAAAGTATCGGATCTCGGTATCGGAATTCCGATACCGCAAGTATCGGCCGATACCCGATACTTGCGGTATCGGAATGCTCAACACTACTCAAGAGAGCTTCATGGATTTGCTGGTTTATGAACAAGAAGCCATCAGCAGGTAGGAAACTGTTGAGAGTTCTGTTTTTGGGCTCCCTCTGGTGGTTACTGATGGTACTGGGTGACTTGTCTTTCCTGGGTTTCTGGGTTCCACCTGTTCCATCAGCATATGGGAGTTTCCTATTTAACCTGGCTTTGCTGGCATTTCCTCGCCGGTTATCAATGTATCCAGTGTGTCTTGTTACCTCTGCTCCCTGCTCCTAGAACCTTCTGGTCAAGCTAAGTTTGGATTTTCCTGTTTTGGTGTTTTGCTTTATTTGGTTTTCAGTCCAGCCTGCAGATATGTGATTCTTGCTGCTGGTTGCTCTAGTGGGCTGAAATTGCTCCTCATGTACCATGAGTTGGCACATGAGTTCAAGTAATTTCAGGATGGATTTTTGAAGGGTTTTTCGCTGACCGCGCAGTTCACTTTTGTATCCTCTGCTATCTAGCTTTAGCGGGCCTCATTTTGCTGAAACTGTTTTCATACTGCGTATGTGCTTTCCTCTCATTTCACCGTCATTATATGTGGGGGGCTGCTATTTCTGTGGGGGATTTCTCTGGAGGCAAGAGAGGTCTGTGTTTCTTCTAATAGGGGAAGTTAGATCTTCGGCTGGAGCGAGACGTCTAGGATCATCGTAGGCACGTTCCCCGGCTACTTTTATTTGTGTGTTAGGTTCAGGGTCGCGGTCAGCTCAGGTTCCATCGCCCTAGAGCTTGTTTGTATCTGTGCTTGTCCTTTAGTGATCCCCTGCCATTGGGATCATGACAGTATAACCGGCCCACAAAGTGTTAATTGTATTGGCTGAAGTAGGAGGATAAGTAGTCTGAGGAAGTTTTTTTTTTTTTTTTTTTCTTTCTCTTTCCCTCAGAGTTTGCTGCCTAGCCTTATTGCAGCCTGGCTACTTCCTCCTCCTCTTAATCTTTGAATGGCTCTGATCCCAGCTGTTTATCATGGACGTCCAGAGTTTGGCTTCCAGCCTGAATAATCTTGCCACTAAGGTTCAAAATATACAGGATTTTGTTGTACATGCTCCTATGTCTGAACCTAGAATTCCTGTCCCAGAGTTTTTTTCTGGAGATAGATCTCGTTTTCTGAATTTTAGGAACAATTGCAAGTTGTTTCTTTCTTTGAAATCTCGCTCCTCTGGAGACCCTGCTCAGCAAGTCAAGATAATTATATCTTTCCTGCGGGGTGACCCTCAGGATTGGGCATTTGCATTGGCACCAGGGGACCCTGCGTTGCTTAATGCGGATGCGTTTTTTCTGGCATTGGGTTTGCTCTATGAGGAACCTAACCAAGAGATTCAGGCTGAAAAAGCTTTGTTGGCCCTCTCTCAGGGGCAAGATGAAGCAGAAATTTATTGTCAAAAATTTCGGAAGTGGTCGGTGCTTACTCAGTGGAATGAGTGCGCTCTGGCTGCAAAGTTTAGAGATGGCCTTTCTGAGGCCATTAAAGATGTTATGGTGGGGTTCCCTGCGCCTGCTGGTCTGAATGAGTCTATGACTATGGCTGTTCAGATTGATCGGCGTTTACGGGAGCGCAAACCTGTGCATCATTTGGCGGTGTCGTCTGAACCGTCACCTGAGATAATGCAATGTGATAGAATTCAGTCCAGAAGTGAACGGCAAAAGTATAGGCGGAAAAAAGGGTTGTGCTTTTATTGTGGTGATTCAGCTCATGTTATATCAGCATGCTCTAAACGCACAAAAAAGGTTGATAAGTCTGTTGCCATTAGTACTTTACAGTCTAAGTTCATTCTGTCTGTGACTCTGATTTGTTCATTATCATCCATTTCCGTCGATGCCTATGTGGATTCAGGCGCTGCCCTGAGTCTTATGGATTGGTCATTTGCCAATCGCTGTGGGTTTAGTCTGGAGCCTCTGGAAGTCCCTATTCCTTTGAAGGGAATTGACTCTACACCTTTGGCTATGAATAAACCTCAGTACTGGACACAAGTGACCATGCGTATGACTCCCGTTCATCAGGAGGTGATTCGCTTCCTGGTACTGTATAATTTGCATGATGTTCTAGTACTTGGTCTGCCATGGTTACAAACTCATAATCCAGTCCTTGACTGGAAATCAATGTCTGTGTTAAGCTGGGGTTGTCAGGGGGTTCATGATGATGCACCTCCGATTTCTATCGCTTCATCTACTCCTTCTGAGATTCCTGTGTTTTTGTCTGACTATCGGGATGTTTTTGAGGAGCCTAAGCTCAGTTCGCTTCCTCCTCACAGGGATTGCGATTGTGCTATAAATTTAATTCCAGGCAGTAAATTTCCTAAAGGTCGTTTGTTCAATCTGTCAGTGCCAGAGCATACTGCTATGCGGGATTATGTTAAGGAGTCCTTGGAAAAGGGACATATCCGTCCATCTTTGTCCCCTTTGGGAGCAGGTTTTTTTTTCGTGGCCAAAAAAGATGGTTCCTTGAGGCCTTGTATAGATTATCGTCTTTTGAATAAGATTACCGTAAAATATCAGTATCCTTTGCCATTGTTGACTGATTTGTTTGCTCGCATTAAGGGGGCTAAATGGTTCACTAAGATTGATCTTCGGGGTGCGTATAATCTTATACGAATAAAGCAAGGTGATGAGTGGAAAACCGCATTTAATACGCCTGAGGGCCATTTTGAGTATTTGGTAATGCCTTTTGGACTTTCTAATGCTCCTTCAGTCTTCCAGTCCTTTATGCACGATATTTTCCGTGAATATCTGGATAGATTTATGATTGTGTATTTGGATGATATTTTGTTTTTTTCTGATGACTGGGAGTCTCATGTTCAGCAGGTCAGGAAGGTGTTTCAGGTCCTGCGGGCCAATTCCTTGTTTGTAAAAGGCTCAAAGTGTCTCTTTGGAGTCCAGAAGATTTCTTTCTTGGGGTATATTTTTTCCCCTTCTACTATTGAGATGGATCCCGTCAAGGTTCAGGCTATTTGTGACTGGACGCAGCCTACATCTCTTAAGAGTCTACAGAAGTTCTTGGGCTTTGCTAATTTCTATCGTCGTTTTATAACTCATTTTTCTAGTGTTGTTAAGCCTTTGACGGATTTGACTAAGAAGGGTGCTGATGTTGCTAATTGGTCTCCTGCGGCTGTGGAGGCCTTTCAGGAACTTAAGCGCCGGTTTTCTTCTGCTCCTGTGTTGCGTCAGCCAGATGTTTCGCTCCCTTTTCAGGTTGAGGTTGATGCTTCCGAGATTGGAGCGGGGGCGGTTTTGTCACAGAGAAGCTCCGATGGCTCAGTGATGAAGCCATGCGCGTTTTTTTTCTAGAAAGTTTTCGCCGGCTGAGCGGAATTATGATGTTGGTAATCGGGAACTTTTGGCCATGAAGTGGGCATTTGAGGAGTGGCGTCATTGGCTAGAGGGTGCTAGACATCGTGTGGTGGTCTTGACTGATCACAAAAATTTGATTTACCTTGAGTCTGCCAGGCATCTGAATCCTAGACAGGCTCGTTGGTCACTGTTTTTCTCTCGTTTCAATTTTGTGGTTTCATACCTGCCAGGTTCAAAGAATGTGAAGGCGGATGCTCTTTCTAGGAGTTTTGTGCCTGACTCCCTTGGAAATTCTGAGCCCTCTGGTATCCTTAGGGATGGGGTGATTTTGTCTGCTGTCTCCCCAGACTTGCGACGTGCTTTGCAGGAGTTTCAGGCGGGTAAACCTGATCGTTGTCCGCCTGAGAGACTGTTTGTTCCGGATAATTGGACCAGTAGAGTCATCTCCGAGGTCCATTCTTCTGCGTTGGCAGGTCATCCTGGAATATTTGGTACTAGAGACTTGGTGGCCAGGTCTTTTTGGTGGCCTTCCTTGTCGAGGGATGTGCGTTCTTTTGTGCAGTCTTGTGAGGTTTGTGCTCGGGCTAAGCCTTGCTGTTCTCGGGCCAGTGGATTGTTGTCACCTTTGCCTATCCCGAAGAGGCCTTGGACGCACATTTCCATGGACTTTATTTCGGATCTCCCTGTCTCTCAAAAAATGTCCGTCATCTGGGTTGTGTGTGATCGCTTTTCTAAAATGGTTCATCTGGTACCCTTGCCTAAGTTGCCTTCCTCCTCTGAGTTGGTCCCTCTGTTTTTTCAGAATGTGGTTCGTTTGCATGGGATTCCTGAGAACATCGTTTCTGACAGGGGATCCCAGTTTGTGTCTAGATTTTGGCGGACGTTCTGTGCTAAGATGGGCATTGATTTCTCCTTTTCGTCTGCATTCCATCCTCAGACGAATGGCCAGACTGAACGAACTAATCAGACCTTGGAAACTTATTTAAGGTGTTTTGTTTCTGCTGATCAGGATGACTGGGTTACCTTTTTGCCGCTGGCCGAGTTTGCCCTTAATAATCGGGCTAGTTCTACTACCTTGGTTTCTCCTTTCTTTTGTAACTCGGGGTTTCATCCTCGTTTTTCCTCTGGTCAGGTGGAACCTTCTGATTGTCCTGGAGTGGACATGGTGGTGGATAGGTTGCATCGGATTTGGAGTCATGTGGTGGACAATTTGAAGTTGTCCCAGGAGAAGGCTCAGCAGTTTGCTAATCGCCGTCGCCGCGTGGGTCCTCGACTTCTTGTTGGTGACTTGGTGTGGTTGTCTTCTCGTTTTGTTCCTATGAAGGTCTCTTCTCCTAAGTTCAAGCCTCGGTTCATCGGTCCCTATAGGATCTTGGAAATTCTTAACCCTGTGTCGTTTCGTTTGGATCTCCCGGCAATCGTTTGCTATTCATAATGTGTTCCATCGGTCGTTGTTGCGGAAGTATGAGGTACCTGTTGTTCCTTCGCTTGAGCCTCCTGCTCCAGTGCTGGTGGAGGGAGAATTGGAGTATGTTGTGGAGAAGATCTTGGATTCTCGTGTTTCCAGACGGAAACTCCAGTATTTGGTCAAGTGGAAGGGTTATGGTCAGGAGGATAATTCTTGGGTGGTTGCCTCGGATGTTCATGCTGATGATTTGGTTCGCGCTTTTCATAGGGCTCATCCTGGTCGCCCTGGTGGTTCTCGTGAGGGTTCGGTGACCCCTCCTCAAGGGGGGGGTACTGTTGTGAGTTCTGTTTTTGGGCTCCCTCTGGTGGTTACTGATGGTACTGGGTGACTTGTCTTTCCTGGGTTTCTGGGTTCCACCTGTTCCATCAGCATATGGGAGTTTCCTATTTAACCTGGCTTTGCTGGCATTTCCTCGCCGGTTATCAATGTATCCAGTGTGTCTTGTTACCTCTGCTCCCTGCTCCTAGAACCTTCTGGTCAAGCTAAGTTTGGATTTTCCTGTTTTGGTGTTTTGCTTTATTTGGTTTTTAGTCAAGCCTGCAGATATGTGATTCTTGCTGCTGGTTGCTCTAGTGGGCTGAAATTGCTCCTCATGTACCATGAGTTGGCACATGAGTTCAAGTAATTTCAGGATGGTTTTTTGAAGGGTTTTTCGCTGACCGCGCAGTTCACTTTTGTATCCTCTGCTATCTAGCTTTAGCGGGCCTCATTTTGCTGAAACTGTTTTCATACTGCGTATGTGCTTTCCTCTCATTTCACCGTCATTATATGTGGGGGGCTGCTATTTCTGTGGGGGATTTCTCTGGAGGCAAGAGAGGTCTGTGTTTCTTCTAATAGGGGAAGTTAGATCTTCGGCTGGAGCGAGACGTCTAGGATCATCGTAGGCACGTTCCCCGGCTACTTTTATTTGTGTGTTAGGTTCAGGGTCGCGGTCAGCTCAGGTTCCATCGCCCTAGAGCTTGTTTGTATCTGTGCTTGTCCTTTAGTGATCCCCTGCCATTGGGATCATGACAGGAAACCCAGCTCCGTAGAGCGATTCCTGCTGAGGAACGTCTGGTGGTGACACCATGGTACGTAATTTTTAAACAGTAATGCCTGTCATAATTATTATTGTTCTGCAATGTACTTAATATTTTTCCTTTTTTTTTGTTTTGCAAAAAATCTGCCCTAAATATTATTATTGTTCTAAAAGCCATGTCCTTTTCTTTTTTTTTCTTTCTCTGTTTTGCAAAACAGCAACTGTGGTTGGCAGAGAATGCAACCGGAGAGAGCCTATCATCGCTCCATTTCCAGTCCCGGATTGGAATTTCAACACAATCTGGGATTGTCGCAGACACATACTGGGCTTTGTGGTTTTTTCTCAGTGAGGAATTTATCCCCCTACTAACCATGGAGATATGGCAGGAAACTGCAGAAATATATTTTGACGTTTGTAATTTCCCAAACTGTTTGGGAGCAATGGATGGCAAACATATCCGGATTACCAAACTGGCCGGAACTGGATCCAAATACTTTAATTATAAAAAATGTTTTTCCATAGTGCTCATGACAATTGCAACTCCGGACTGTTGGTTTGTCGCCGTGGACATTGGATCTTTTGGTAATGACTCCCAGACATTTAAAAACTCGGACATGGTTGTATGGGAATCATTTTGATTTTCCCCTGCCACGACCTCTTCCCAAAACTGAAGGCCCGCCAATGCCATTTGTTGTGGTTGGGGATGAGGCCTTTCAGATGTGTGGAAACCTCCTTAAACCATACTCCAGTAGGGACTTGAACCACACAAAAAGTATTTTTAATTACCTAATGACCAGGGCATGAAGAACTGTTGAGTGTGCCTTTGGCATACTTGTCTTGAAATGGTGCATTTTAGTGACAGCCATTAATCTGAGAATTGAGACAGTCGATGAGATGGTAAAGGCGTGTGTGGTTCTGCACAACTATATAAGGGCTAAATAGTGACCCAACAATGAACTTGATGAACCTGTTAGTAATCCATTGCCTGATTACCATCATCACCCTCTGAAGACAACAGTTGAAGTTGCCCAAATGAGGGATACATTTGTGGCATACTTGGTTTCTGAGAATGGACGTGTGTCATGGCAAGAAGAAATAGTTTAGTAAAGTGTTCATGTAATGTTATGTACCTGGAATGTTTAAATTTACCTTTCATGTTTTCTGTAAATAAAATACCTTTAGTCACACACCTGTTCCTGTGCCCTCTACATGACAATCCTTTTTTTAAAGTTTATTAAGATGAATACCAGTTCACATCGACAGTCTTTATAAAATCCACTCTCTGTGCAATGCAGATTGCATGAGACAGTGGATTTTACCCAATTGGGTTATGTCACCCATGCTATACACTACACTCTTCTCTCTGAGGTCAGTGCTATGGTAGGTGACCTTGGATTAGCTCCATCATCTCTTCAGCATTTCTATAGTCCAATAGATTAATGCAGACTGATGAGATGATGGAACTAATCCGCCTCATATCTTTACTCACCTGCCCGTGTGTGAGAAATAGAGCACTCAGGATGCAGAAAACCCAGCATCCTGAGTGCACTACTGCAGACATGTGGAGAAGTGAGCATTGCTGACGCCTGACCCTTTGTGCTGTATTAATATATTTTATGGAGGATTTTTTGTCCTCTTTGTGTTTTTGCCACCTCATAGCTCCATGACAGACAATTGAAGCAAAACTGCAGTGTAAAGCAAATAAAGAAGAGGGGCAGCAAATTGTGTGTCATGGAACTATGAGGTGGCAAAAACACTGTGTGTAGATGGTGACGTGTGTGTTGATGGCGCACGGTGTGTGTTGCTGGGGACGAAAGAGACAGAACAATCAGTGATTGGGGAAAAACAACACAATTTTATTTAACCCCACAAACAAAAAAAAATTAATTTTTACAAGCCAATGTGGGGGAAATGTTATAGACCTGGGGGGGTATGGAGCTGCGAGGATTGGCTAGGTATAGATGATGAAGGGATTCCAGGGCAAGGATGGAAGTAGACATATTAGGAGTGGAAGCATGGGATGGGAGAGAGACATTGGAAGGGAGAGACAAACTGGACAACACAGACACATTGGGAGGTGAGGGTGGAGGTAGTGCGACAGTTCTTGTTGCCTGCCTTTTCTTTTTCGGTTTGCCATGAGTATGGTCATGGCTTCTTTGTCTCCTTGGGAGGGTGGAAGTGGTGGGACCCAGAACTGGCATGGTGGTGGATCGGGACAGCCGTGCAGTTTGCTGAACCTCTATTGTGGTGGATCAGGATGGCCATGCAGTTTGCTGAACCTCCATGGTGGTGGATCGGGATGGCCATGCAGTTTGATGAGCCTCCATGGAGGTGGATCGCGATGGCTGTGCATTTTGCTGAACCTCCATGGTGGTGGCGGTGGATGGATGTTCAGTTTGCTAACCCACCATGGTGGTGGTGGTGGACGGCCTACAGTTTGCTGACCTGCTATGGTGGAGGCGGTGGATTGCTATGCAGGAGCAGGACATTGCATGGTGGTGGAGTGGCTTTCAGCAGCACCCAGCATGGTGGTGGCAGTGTAGTGGTATGCGGCAGGACGGGCATGGTGGTGGCTGTACAGTGGTGCAGCAGAACTCGGTATTGAGGTAAAGTGTGTAATTGGTGGCACAGCTGGAAATACCACCTATGGCTGGTGTAAGTACCGAGTATGCCGCATAGCCTGAACATAAGCAGCATTGCAGGCCTTCATCACATTGAGCTGGAGTTCAGGCTAAAGGTGTTCCGATATGCCCTGCTGTACATTATTTAAAAAAATGGGGTGCTGATCTCTAGAGGTCGGCTTCCAGACGGTCAAGGAGTTGGTTGACATCCTGGAAAAGTGTGTTAATATGAGTCAGACCACTTTCCTGTTTATCTCCCAGTGCCTGCAGGCTATTCTGGAACACTGAGCTCAAGTGAATAAACTCGGGCATGAGTGACCTGTCCAAGGCCTTCTGCCGCTAGTGGGAAGACCCCCCCGAAAAAGAGGCAGAGGATTGGGACAGGGGAACACCTGAAAGACCAGCTGCCTGTTCTTCAGCTTGTGATGCCAGCCCACTTGCTGCATCGCTGGTGGATGGCTGGGACTGGTCCGTGGCTGTTTGATGAGGGACTGCTCCAGAGGACGATCCAACTTCGAGGGTGCTGCTCCAGGTTCTGTGAAAAGAAAAGAAAAGTAAAACATTACTACCAAAAAATAACAATTGTAAAAATGCCAACTCCTGTGGAATACAAAAATTCAGATAAGGGAATACAACACAACAAAATGCAACACAAAAATTCTTACGTTCTCTGAGCAAGGACAGGCCTCAGGAAAGCCAGCAACCCGCAGTACTTATATTTCCCAATCCTTGCTGCAGCACCACTGCGAACTGGGATCTCCTGTCTCAGGTCCTTGTTGAAGCGATCCTTCATCGAACGCCAATGGGTTTTGACTTTGTTCACTGTGAAGGGAGAAAAACAAATTTGTTAAACAATGCACTTGAGGCCAGGATGAAACAACCGTGTGTGATGCGAGAAACTCACAGAAGTTTATCGCATCACACCCAGTTGTGTGATCCTGGCCTTCAGGTTCATTGCCGCATCAGACTGCATTGCAATACTTATAAAATTCCTTTCTGATTCGTGGCATGGTGTTGTTCCAGTCATCCATCAGTACTTGGGCCCCCACAGTGTCTGAGTGCTGCTGCTCCCATGTGTCCCACAACGCAACTCGCTCCTGCACCAATGTGATGAGGAGGTCGTTATCAATGGCTTCTTCCTCCCGTTGTGGAACCTAGAAATGAAAGAAAGACATTAATGTTGTAAAGAAAAAACACTTAAAACTAAAACAGTCAAAAAGAACAAAAACAGTTAAGAGTACCAAAAACAGTCAAGAATAAATAGAAACAATCAAGAATACTTACATGCTGTCTTGCCACCAGAACTTGGGCCTGAGTCTGCTGCTCCTGCTCATCTGGAGGACATGATGAGGACAGCTGCAAGAGAGACAGAAATAATTACGGACTGCAGGGAGAAAAGCAGGCAGACATATAGCTTGTGTGCTCACATTTTGATAGTCAGAGTCTTCTAAAAAAGTCTTCCAATGCTTCCAAAAAAGATGCTGCAATGCTTGTAGAGTCTTGAGAGTACTGGACTTCCACTGCCCACACCTTCTTTGATAAGATTTGTTTGGGGGATGGCTTAAAACCAGTTCCTAGACATGTTTACCCATAAAAACGCATGCGTACACAAACGCAATCATACGCATGTCCTTGAATTCCTATGTTTTCACATAGACTGTCATGCGTTGTTTTGACCCACTCCTTCCTCAAGTGTCCGCAGGCGTATGGGGCGGAAATTTGCCGCCTCAAAAATTGCAACATGGTGCGTTAGCCATGCCCCACCGCACACCAAGTAAGCAAACGCAGGCAAACGCATGAACCTGCATCCACAGTGTCAAAGATAGGAAATCAAGACACATGCCATCACAACCGCAAATGTGAAAAATGCCTTTAAGAAACGAGCACTGGACTAAGATGTACCTCTCAATGATTTTGGCCCGTCTGTGAACTGTTGTGTGTCACCACTACAAAAGTGCAAAAACTATGCATCGCATACATTTCTGTTGTCATTTGGGCCAACCTTGTAGCATAAATTATGATAAATTGGTAGGGTGCACTTGGACACACCCCATCCTGCCTGCAGTCCACTAACTTAAAAAAATTGGCAAAACTGTGTACATCTGGTGAAAAAATGGCAAGCCATAATATTTTTGCAAAACTATGAGTTGTGCAAAAATTTTGAAACATTTCAAGTAGTATTATATTCTTAATTCTATCCATATCTGATTATTAAAACCTATGTTTGAGAGATATAGTTGAACCAATCTAATAAAATTTGAACTTGACAAATTGTGCAGATATTCCTGCGAAAAGTTTGATTTGAAGTAAAGTTATTCTTTGCTAATTGAATGTCCATTTTTATGCTTTGGGGTGTTCCTAGACTCCAGACCAAAAAAAAAGTAAGATTTGAAACATATATAGTACAGACCAAAAGTTTGGACACATCTTCTCATTTTCATGACTATGAAAATTGTACATTCACACTGAAGGCATCAAAACTCTGAATTAACACGTGAAATTATATACTTAACAAAAAATTGTGAAACAACTGAAATTATGTCTTATATTCTAGGTTCTTCAAAGTAGTCACCTTTTGCTTTGACTGCTTTGCACACTCTTGGCATTCTCTTGATGAGCTTCAAGAGGTAGACACCGGGAATGGTCTTCCAACAATCCTGAAGGCGTTCCCAGAGATGCTTAGCACTTGTTGGCCCTTTTGCCTTCACTATGCGGTCCAGCTCACCCCAAACCATCTCGATTGGGTTCAGGTCTGATGACTGTGGAGGCCAGGTCATCTGGCGTAGCACCCCATCACTCTCCTTCTTGGTCAAATAGCCCTTACACAGCCTGGAGGAGTGTTTGGGGTCATTGTCCTGTTGAAAAATAAATGATGGTCCAACTAAACGCAAACCGGATGGAATAGCATGCCGCTGCAAGATGCTGTGGCAGCCATGCTGGTTCAGTATGCCCTCAATTTTGAATAAATCCCCAACAGTGTCACCAGCAAAGCACTCCCACCATCACACCTCCTCCTCCATTCATCACAGTGGGAGCCAGGCATGTAGAGTCCATCCATTCACCTTTTCTGCGTCGCACAAAGACACTGTGATTGGAACCAAAGATCTCAAATTTGGATTCATCAGACCAAAGCACAGATTTCCACTGGTCTAATGTCCATTCCTTGAGTTCTTTAGCCCAAACAAGTCTCTTCTGGTTGTTGCCTGTCCTTAGCAGTGGTTTCCTAGCAGCTATTTTACCATGAAGGCCTGCTGCACAATATCTCCTCTTAACAGTTGTTACAGAGATGTGTCTGCTGCTAGAACTCTGTGTGGCATTGACCTGGTCTCTAATCTGAGCTGCTGTTAACCTGCGACTGGTGACTTGGATAAACTTATCCTCAGAAGCAGAGGTGACTCTTGGTCTTCCTTTCCTGGAGCGGTCCTCATGTGAGCCAGTTTCTTTGTAGCGCTTGATGGTTTTTGCCACTGCACTTGGGGACACCTTCAAAGCTTTCCCAATTTTTTGGACTGACTGACCTTCAATTCTTAAAGTAATGATGGCAGCCCGTTTTTCTTTACTTAGCTGCTTTTTTCTTGCCATAATACAAATTCTAACAGTCTATTCAGTATGTGCATTCACCAGACTTTTGCACAACACAACTGATGGTCCCAACCCCATTTATAACACAAGAAATCCCACTTAATAAACCTGACAGGGCACACCTGTGAATTGAACACCATTCCCGGTGACTAACTGTTGAAGCTCATCAAGAGAATGCCAAGAGTGTGCAAAGCAGTAATCAAAGCAAAAGGTGGCTACTTTGAAGAACCTAGAATATAAGACATAATTTCAGTTGTTTCACACTTTTTTGTTAAGTATATAATTCCACATGTGTTAATTCATAGTTTTGATGTCTTCAGTGTGAATGTACAATTTTCATAGTCATGAAAATACAGAAAAATCTTTAAATGAGAATGTGTGTCCAAACGTTTGGTCTGTACTGTATACATATATATACTAGATGGAGGCCTGATGCTATCGCATTGGGAGGGCGGTAATGTCACTATGGGGCAGTCATGCGGCGCTGTTGTTGCTCAATGGCATCCTGTGATAATCTAATGACTTTTGCATCAGGGGACTCATGTGCTTGATGCCTACGCTTATATGCATTGTTTTTGTACCAGCAATGCTGTTGCTCTTCAAGAGTCTCATTTGACCTTTGCTGTCTTCGATGTTGTGCCTTTGCGGCTTTCCTTTCATTGTATTTGGTGTACTTTTTATGAGGAGCCTTGTTGGCGTTGATATTTACTTTTTCAGGAGTTTTCCAATGAGCAAAAGTTCATTTTAAAAATTGTCTGTGTCTGACCATGTAGAGAACATTCCACAGCTCCTGGGCAGGGGAGGAAGCAAAGGTGAGGTAAAATAGTTTTTAAAAACAGTCAGTGAAATATTTTACCTCACAAAATGAATCCACTGTGATCCCCTGCTGTAATGTCACTATTGTCTTTTGCTTCCTCCCCTGCACATGAGATGTACACGGTCAGACACAGTCAATATTTAAAATGAACTTTCATTCATGGGAAAATCCCTTTAATGTGACCGGCTTCCTCTTCCTGTAGACAGATCGCGCATCTGCCGCCGGGATCCGCTGAATGATTCACTGCACCTGTGCGTAATTCATGCAGGCACAGTAAATCAGACCGCCGCCACCTTGTCTGGCCGTATAAAGAACATACCCTTGTCTGTGTCTGGCCGTGTAAAGAATATACCACATCTCCTGGGCAGGGGAGGAAGCAAACGATGATACTGACATTACAGCAGGAGATCGCAGAGGATACATTTTGTGAGGTAAAATATATTTAAAAGCAGTTAGTGAAATATTTTACCTCACAAAATGAATCCGCTGTGATCCCCTGCTGTAATGTCAGTGTTATCTTTTGCTTCTTCTCCTGCCCAGGAGATGTGGTATGCTCCATACACAGTCATACACAGTCAATATTTAAAATGAACTTTCATTCATGGGAAAACCCTTGCAATGTGACTGGCTTAGCATAGCATATAACACAGCCCAAGTAGCATATAGCACAGCCATGTAGCATATAGCAAAGGCCATGTAGCATATAGCACAGGCCATGTAGTATATAACACAGCCCACATAGCATATAACACAGCCTACGTAGCATATAGCACCGCCACCTGGCATATAACAGCTACGTAGCATATAGCACAGCCACGTAGTATATAGCACAGCCACGTAGTATATTCCACAGCCCACATAGTATATAGCACAGCCCACGTAGTATATAGCACAGCCCATGTAGTACATAGCAAGAACAGCCCACGCAGTGTATAACACAGCCCGCGTAGTATATAGCACAGCCCATGCAGTGTATAACACAGCCCATGTAGTATAGCACAGCCCACATAGTATATAACACAGCCCACGCAGTGTATAACAGCCCACGTAGTCTATAGTACAGCTCATGCAGTGCATAACACAGCCCACGCAGTGTATAGCACAGCCCACGTAGTATATAACACCGCCCACGTTGTATACAACACAGCCACATAGTATATAGCACAGCCACGTAGTATATTGCCCAGCCATGTATATTGCACAGCTAAGTAGTATATAGCACAGCCCACGTAGTATATAACACAGCCCACATATTATATAGCACAGCCCACGTAGTATACAGCACAGCTCATGCAGTATATAACACAGCCACATAGTATATTGCCCAGCTACGTAATATATTGCACAGCTACGGAGTATATAGCACAGCTCACGTAGTATATAGCACAGCTCACGTAGTATATAGAACAGCTCACACAGTATATAACACAGCCAGGTATTATATTGCCCAGCTATGTAATATATTGCACAGCCCACGTAGTATATAGCACAGCCCACGTAGTATATAGCACAGAGATGCAGTATATAACACAGCTCACGCAGTATATAACACAGCCCATGTAGTACATAGCACAGCGATGTAGTACATAGCACAGCCCACGTAGTATATAGCACAGAGATGTAGTATATAACACAGCCCACTCAGTATATAACACAGTCCACACAGTATATTACACAGCCCACGTAGTATATAGCAATGTGGGCACCATATCCCTGTTAAAAAAAATAATTAAAATAAAAAATAGTTATATACTCACCTTCTGTTGGCCCCCGGATCCAGGCAAGGTGTTTAGCGATGCTCCTCGCGACGCTTCGGTCCCAAGAATATATTGGGGTCTCGCGAGATGATAACGTAGCGGTCTCGTGAGACCGCATTGCATGGCCGGGAGCGTCGCGAGGAGCGGGAAAGGCGCCGGAAGGTGAGCATATAACAATTTTTTACTTTTTTTACTATTTTTAACATTAGACCTTTTTACTATTGATGTTACATAGGCAGCATCAATAGTAAAAAGTTGGTCAGACAGGGTTAATAGAACCGTTAACAGACTGCGTTACAACGCGGCATAACGCGGTGTAACGCAGCCATTAACCCTGTGTGAGCGCTGACTGGAGGGGGCACTGACAGAGAGTAGGAAGAGGCGAATTCGCAGCCGCACTGAGCCCGTCGCTTATTGGTTGCGGCCTGCCGGACAGACAGACAAACAGATGGAAATGCCCCATAGACGACTATATATATAGATATATATTCTTAACTTTTTCCAGCTATATACAGCCTAGCAAAGTGAAGGTCAGCTGGCTAGTCTTTTACTGAATGCATCCAAAACGATCTTACAAAAATCTGTCTCAATAATGCTAATTCCTCATAAACTATATTTGAATCGAATTTAATTCCACTCAAATTTATTTGCACACTTGTACTGTCTGATATGTTTTTTATTGCTATAATTAATAAATCGGGCCCATAGGTATAGTCAACATTTACTGTATTTTGCTCCCTATATTTCAGCCTTACTATTTGCTAGAGGAGCCATTGCTGGAGAAAAAACATTTGTTACAAGCGGGAAAGAGCTAGATTACGAGGAGTCAAAAGCACTATGTCTGAAAGCTGGTGGCCTGGTAGCTACTCCAAAAAATGCTGAAGAGAATAAAGCTGTTTCAGAAATTGCACAATATTACAACCTATTTACATTTCTGGGAATAACTGACATTCAAACAGAAGGCACTTTTCGGTACTCAGATGGAAAATCAATTACTTATACCAATTGGAAAGCTGGAGAACCCAATCAACGCGGAGAAGAAGACTGTGCTGAAATGTTGCCAAATGGGCAGTGGAATGACGGCGCCTGTAATCAAAAGAGACTAAACATATGTGAATTTTAATAGCAACATGAATGTTGGAATAATAGATCATGAGAAATGATTACTTTTGCTTAATGTGGTAAACTTTTTAGGTGCATAATAAATCAAATTTAACTACAAATGAAAACTTGACACCTTGAAAATATGTGTGATAGTCATATAATCCATCCAAGTAACAGAATGCATTTTAATAGTGGGAAATATCATATGGCTCCATCATACACAGTGTACATGATTAAAAACAGGGTAAAGGCTGCGGTGGACAATGGAGAAACAGCTAAACTCTACTGTACTCTGGCAATTAATTTGCCAATATAGTAAAGCACAGGACTCATGTAGGAACTCTTGAACACTGCTTTGAACAAATGTTACTTGCTGCCCTTTGGAGCCCACAGCTCCTGAACTTGAACTTGACCCTGCACTTTACTAACCACTCACTAGCAGGAAGTGCCTCGCTTTTATTAAAACTGGTTGTTATTATTATTATTATACATTTTTATAGCGCCATATATTCCATGGCGCTTTACATGTGAACGGGGCAAATTTAGACAAGTACAATAAACGTGAGTAAAACAAGGCACACATGAGTACAGGAAGAGAGAGGACCCTGCCCACGAGGGCTCACAGTCTAGAAGGGAAGGGTGAGGATACAGTAGGAGAGGGTAGAGCTGGTCATGTGGCGGTTCAGTAGACTGAGGATCACTGCAGGTTGTAGGCTGGTCAGAAGAGGTGGGTCTTCAGGTTCCTTTTGAAGGTTTCCGTGGTAGGTGAGAGCCTGATGTGTTGGGGTAGAGAGTTCCAGAATATAGGGGAAGCACGGGAGAAGTCTTGGATGCTGTTGTGGGACGAAGAGATGAGAGAGGAGTAGAGAAGGAGATCATGAGAGGATCAAAGGCTGCGTGTAGGTAGGTATCGGGAGACCTTGTCACAGATGTATGGAGGAGACAGGTTGTGAATGGCTTTGTATAGAGTGTATGGGTCATACTCGCTCAGGTGCAGCGGGTGGCAATCAGGAAGCACATTCCTTTAAAAGTTCACTGGGTTTATTCAGCAACTTCAAAAACAGAAAACAAATAGCCTTTAGCTCAGGAAAAAGAAAATACCAATGTCCAGTACTTCAGGCTCAGTCCTGGAGCCCCCACACACATTGGAGGCTTTCACCTCCCCACATACAGGTCCTGTGTTAAGCATTAGGCTACGTTATATAGTTCTAACCACACCCAGGAACCCATCACATGATTAGTCACGTGGGTAGTGACATCATCGCAGGTCCTCAAACACATATAGAGATATG
Source organism: Ranitomeya imitator (assembly GCF_032444005.1). NCBI lineage: Eukaryota > Metazoa > Chordata > Amphibia > Anura > Dendrobatidae > Ranitomeya > Ranitomeya imitator. The sequence continues at coordinate 700,822,795 of NC_091283.1, forward strand.
ATGATGCCCTATCCCAGGTGTAAGGTATGTGGGTAGCCAGACCCTCCCATCTCTCACAGCTACCCGTAAACCAGATCCAAGTGTACTAAATGATCCCTTGTTGCTTATGTGCATTAAAGAAACCATTCCGGGTTACATCACAGAGACAAGCCTTCTCTGCGACACATACCTTCCGTCGACTATACAACCTTTAGCCACACTACATACCTCCCCCTCTGCCTAAAGCCATGGGGCTTGGCACTTTCCCAACTAGACAAGGGATTCTTGAGAGGGCATCAGCATTACCGTGTAGCTTCCCTGTCCTTTGTTCTACATGGAAGTTGAAGTACCTGCAGAGTTAAGAACCAACGGGTGACCCTAGCATTTCTATCCTTCGTTTACCTCATCCATCTGAGTGGGGCATGGTCGTATATCAATCTAAATGTACGTCCCAGCTGATAGTATCATAACGTTTCCACCACCCACGTTATGGCCAAGCACTCCTTCTCTACGATTGAGTAATTTCTTTCACATGAAGACAGCTTCCTACTTAGGTAGAGAACAGGATGTTCCTCACCATGTATCTCCTGGGAAAGGACTGCTCCTATCCCAACATCAGAGGCATCTGTCTGAAGAATAAATTCTTTCTTAAAGTCCAGGGCCATCAGAACGGGTTGCTTACACAGAGCCCCTTTCATTTCTTGGAAGGCTGACTCTGTCTCTTCGGACCATCTAACCATTACTGATTTTTTCCCCTTTAGAAGATTGGTCAGAGGCGAAGCCACCATTGTGAAGTTTGGGATGAACCTACTGTAATATCCCACAATCCCCATGAAGGCTCCAACCTGCTTTTTGGAGAGTGGTCTAGGCTATTTTTGAATTGCCTCCACTTTACTGATTTGGGGTTTTATTTCTCCACGACCCACTACATATCCCAGGTACTTGGCTTCTTCTTTACCCAAGGCACACTTCTTCGGGTTTATTGTAAACCCTGCTTCCCTTAGAGCATCAAGCACTGCTTGGATCTTTTCCAGATGACTCGGTTCCCACTAGTTCTATCATTAACTATCTCCTATCCTGTAGACTGAGCCACTTACTATATAAACAGTACTTATTTTATCCCTAGTCTAATCCTATGTTTATCCTGCACTATGCACTGCTCCAATTATATATTATCACTTTGCATACTTATATGCTGTAGATTACTATAACAAATTGCATCAGTTGCACATCAATATTCACATTGCATGTAAAACTGCATGGCACTGTACACACAGCTAGATTGTTGTCTTCAGGGATAGTAACGCAGCAGACCAGAGATATAATGCTGGAATGTGAGAAGTCGCAATGTATTTGATTGTGTTGCAAATTCTGCACATCAGTTGTGACTGGGTTAGATGAAACAGACAGTAAAATTGAAATGGTACTCTAATTTGAAGAGACGTCATTGGATACAATCTACTATATAAATGTCTAAGGGTCACTTCCGTCTTTCTGTCCTTCTGTCTGTCACGGATATTCATTGGTCGCGGCCTCTGTCTGTCATGGAATCCAAGTCGCTGATTGGTCTCCCCAGCTGCCTGTCATGGCTGCCGCGACCAGTCAGCGACGGCCACAGTCCGATTAGTCCTTCCCTACTCCCCTGCAGTCAGTGCCCGGCACCCGCTCCATACTCCCCGCAGTCACCGCTCACACAGGGTTAATGCCAGCGGTAACGGACCGCGTTATGCCGCGGGAAACTCACTCCGTTACCGCCGCTATTAACCCTGTGTGACCGTTTTTGCTATTGATACTGCCTATGCAGCGTCAATAGTAAAAAGATCTAATGTTAAAAATAATACAAAAGATAAAAAATCATTATATACTCACCTTTCCCGCTCCGCTGACCGCTCCAAGCAAGCGGCAGGTTCCGGTGCTAAGGATGGTATGCGACAAGCACCTGCCATGATGTCATGGTCATGTCACCGTGACGTCATCACAGGTCCTGCATGCCTGTGTGAGAAGGACCTGCCATGACATCACACCCCGGGACTGGAAGCTGACGCGCACAGGCGACAGAACTACAAGGGGCCCTCGGATCGGAAGGTGAGTATGTTTATTTTTTATTTTTTAACCTGTGACATACATGGCTGGGCAATATACTACGTTGCTGGGCAATACAACAAGTGGCTGGGAAATATACTACGTGGCTCTGTGCTGTATACTACGTCACTGGGCAATATACTACGTCACTGGGCAATATACTGCATCACTGGGCAATATACTACATGGCTGGGCAATATACTACGTGGCTGGGCAATATACTACGTGGCTGGGCAATATACTACGTAGGCTGTGCAATATACTACATGGCTTGGCAATATACTACGTGCCGTGGCAATATATTATGTGGGCTGTGCAATATACTACGTGGACATGCATATTCTAGAATACCCGATGCGTTAGAATCGGGCCACCATCTAGTTGTACTATAATCACGTACAGTATGTGTTGTGAAAAACGGGGATCTAATACTATATGGTGACTGTATAGTGATAATATCAGGCTTGCCCTTTTTATAGTGATTTTTTTTTAGATAACAGCATTGTCATCTGTTGAGATGCCCACTGTACCAACTGGAATTAGGGTGCTCCAGTCAGATGTGTCTCAGCCTTCCTTTCCAGGATCACTACCTACACCTCTGAAGAAAGACAACTCAGGTAACGTGAAAGCTGCTAACTGACTGTACAACATTAATATGTAAGCAACATCATTGACAGTCAAGTTTTAGATAGAGCAGCGGGGTTAATAAAATCTCAATTTTTTTAATTGAAACAATGGATAGTCATCTTCCACAGCATCACAGGCACAGTGATATGATGTGACTTGTCTCATGTATAAGCTGAGGTTAGGATATAAAATCAAGCCACGTGAATATCCCTAACTGGCTACAAAATATTTTATCAAGAATATTTGTATTTTTGGCTTCCACTGTCAGAATAACACATTTGTATATTTTTTGTACCTTCAGCTAACTAGCCTGAAGTAGTCAGCAGAAGAAACACATTCCATTGTTTTGCAATTGTTTAGTTGACTTTAGCTATGTGCTATGTAAATCCACATATCTGGCAGAGTTGGGCTATGTGCACACGATGTGATTTCATCTGTCCTATCTATTTAGCTAGACTGGCCTCCTGTGCTCATCCTGGTTTCATTCTGTGTATGTCTTTTCCCTCTCCACTCACAGTCATTATTTGTGGGGGGCTAATCTATCCTTTGGGGATTTTCTCTGAGGCAAGATAGTTCTCCTGCTTCTATCTTTAGGGGTAGAATTAATTCTGTCTTGCTGGAAGCTCTGGGAAGCAGATTTACCCTCCACACCTTTAGTCAGGTGTGGAGATTTTTTGTAAACTCTGCGTGGATTTTTGTAGTGTTTTATACTGACCGCACAGTATTCCATCCTGTCCTATCTAAAATGGTGAATAGAAGCCTCAGAAGCACACTTTACAGCCTACAGATAGACGAGACGTGTAACAGAACTACCACACTGTAATATATGTTTTGTTTTTTTTTTCTTTACCAAAATAGTGTATAGACCTAGGGTGTTAGACTGACTCAAAATTGGAATGTATGCATGAAAAACAACAATTTTTAGACCACACATAGAACAGGCGTCGGATGGAGGTAACAGACTGTTTTAATATGTGGCCTGTATTTTTTACAATTTTTTAAAACCACAAAATACTGGATACACCGAGGGTAGCAGGCCAAAAACTGGAATGTATGCCTGCAAAGCGAGGCTTTGGACACCACAGATACACCGTGCGTCTGAGGAAGATAACAGACTGATCAAAATGTGGCCTTGATTTTTTGTAGACCACCAAAATTGTGTCATTCAGTAGGCTATAACACTAAAATAAAAAAAGTTGGAGTACTAAAATTGTACAATATTTAGCACAATGATATGTGATGCATTTGGCGTACAAATTACAGTGCTAAATATAAGAACTGTAGCTAAATATTTTTTTGCCAGCTAAAGATTTTTTGGTCACCAAAATGTTGTCCAAAAATGTTGTAAGACACTCTAAAAAAACTATAGTACAAAAAAAAAGGCAAGAATTTTATGCGCACTCACATCTGATGCCTGGGACAAAAACAACCGTTTCAAATTGTTAGATTTTAATGCTCTTGTATTAAAATGACCTGGATATAGTCTGCATTGTGACCAAGCAAATAAATGTTGAAAAAAATGGGCCTCTGGATTGCTTTGTACTAAAATTAGCAGGTATAAGGTGTACCCCCAAAAGAAATCCTGGCCATGGATACCTGCAGCTAGGTAGATATAAAATATGTAGCAGCAGGCAGTAATGGAGCCTTTTGATTTATGCAGGGAGATCTATAGACTCACCTACAGTGTCTGCATGCCTTGCAGGGATGTAGATATGTGCATATAGACTCCCCTGCCTACCTAGCACATTGATCTATATATTCCCGTAATAGCCATGAAAAGTACTGTTGGTTTATCAGGATTTATGGATTGAACAATAGTATACCAGGAGCAGAATGCACCGAGAAGGGTAGCGTCAGGTCTCTTACAGACCTGATGCTTTTGTGCGGCCAGCCAATCACTGTAATAACAGAACAAAGATGGCTGCGGTATTACAGTACATGGCAGACATTCCCTGCATGTTCATTGGTGCTGTAAAGAGCGTCAAAATTGCAGGAAGGAGACACAAGCTCCGGAAGTAATTCCGGAAATGCTCGGTGCTCGCCGAGTACACCAAGCACAGTGATACTCGGGAAAGTACCGAGTAGTGGCGAGCACGTTCGCTCATCAGTGATCCCTAGCATTGGATGATGAGACGTGGAGGAAGGCCTCATTAAAAAATAGGCCCAATGGAAAGGAGCGTGTCTCCTAGACTTGTAATGCTCATAGACTAAGTGCGTGGGCTGACAAACATTTCCCCAAGGGGACTACATTTTTAAAAAAAAATTATGGGGATCATAGACACCCTTGCCCAAACATTGAATGGCTGTAGCAGCATACAACACGTTCACCAGGGTGTTCTAGTGGCAGAGAATGATGAGATGTGGAGGAAGGCCTCATTAAAAACTAGGCCCAATTTAAGGAGCGGGTCTCTTAGACTTGTAATGCCCATACTCTAAGTGTATGGGCTGACAAACATTTCCCCCTGGGGGACTAAAAATTTTTTGGGGTCTAAAATTATTAACGAGCATCATTAAAACACCCTTGCACAAAAAAATGAGTGACTTTTGCATCACGGAATACGTTCACCCTGGTGTTTGTATGGTTGTCAATGATGAGGATGAGAATATGGAGGAGGAAAACACCAAACAGACCAAATCAGGAAGCATATACCCATGTGTGGTTGTGAAAACGTGAATATACCTCCACAAAAAGACAATGTATTTGAGGTAATGTTTTGCTGTTTTCACCCGGGGGTGTACAGAAGTCTTGCCCAATCCAGCCCTTGTTCATTTTTATAAGAGTCAGCCTGTCAGCATTTTCAGTTGACAGGTGGATGCGCTTATCTGTTATAATTCCACCAGCGGCACTGAAAACCCGCTGTGACAGAAAGCTACCAGCAGGGCAGGCCATGACCTCCAAGGCGTAGAGAGCCAGTTCATGCCACGTGTTCAGCTTGGATACACAATAATTGAAGGGCACAGAGGATTCCCAGAGGACGTTTGTACGATCAGCAAGGTACTCTCCCAGCATCTTCCCAAACATTGCAATTCTCTGCCAGCATTCTCAGATGGGAATATTTTAAGTAATTCTGCTGCAAGGGCCCTCGGGTACTGTAACATTTTAGTACACCTGTCTCCCTCTGGAATAAGAGATTGAAAGTTCTCCTTGTAGCATGGGTCTAGAATTGTCACCAATGAGTAATGAGTGTCACTGAAAATTTTAATATTGCGAGGTTCACGGGAAACGCACCGCAACATAAAGTCAGCCATGCGTACCAGCCTGCTAACAGGCAAGACTTCCGTGTCCTCACCAACAGGATGACTGACCATGCTGTCCTCTTCATCCTCCTCCTCCCTGTCTCAGGCCATCCAAGCTGAACAGACGGTATGACAGCTGTGCTTGAAGTACCATCTATAGCACATGAAAGCAGCTCCTGTTCTTCCTCCTCCTCTTTGCCTACTAATCCATGTTGGGACGACATGAAGTTGGGCTGAGTGTAATCACCCTGTATGGTTCCTTGCTTCATGTCCTTGTGCTCTGCCTGCAATGCATCCTCTTTAATTGTGAGCAGAGAGGTTTTCAGAATGCAGAGAAGTGGGATGTTGACACTAAATAATGCGTCATCACTGCTCACCATCTTGGAGCAGTCCTCAAAGTTTTGGAGGAAGGTGCATATGTCTGACATCCATGTCCACTCCTGAGGTCTTATGTGTGGAGTCTGAACTAAATATCTACAGCCTGGTTGATGCTGTAGTCAACAACTGCCCTCTTCTGCTCACAAAGCCTTTCCAATATACAGTATGAGTATGCAAAGCAGTCATCAAAGCAAAAGGTGGTTAGTTTGAAGAACCTAGAATATAAGACATAATTTCAGTTGTTTCACACTTTTTTGTTAAGTACGGTATATAATTCCACATGTGTTAATTGATAGTTTTGATGCCTTCAGTGTGAATGTACAATTTTCATAGTCATAAAAATACAGAAAAATCTTTAAATGAGAAGGTGTGTCCAAACTTCTGGTCGGTACTGTATGCAGTGTAGAGTTCCAACGTGTGGGTACATCACCCAGCAGTCGGTGAGCCGAAAGCTGCAAACGCTGCTGAAGCACGGCAAGGGCAGCAGAAGCTGTAGCTGACTTTCTAAAATGGGCAGACAGATGGCCTACTTTCACTAGCAGATCCGGCAGCTCCGGGTTGCTTTTGAGAAAATATTGAACGACGAGGTTAAGAACATGGGCCAGGCAAGGTACATGTGTGAGCTCACCTTGTCTCAGAGCCGCTACCATGTTCCGGCCATTGTCACACACGACCATGCTTGGCTGTAGGTTCACTGATGTCATCCAAAAATCTGACTGCTCTTTCAGCACTGTCCACAACTCTTTAGCATTGAGCAGATTAGCTTCAGCACAGCATGTTGCCACTTGACTGAGGCAGTGCTGCAGTGCTTCCAGCTTCTGACTGATGTGCTCTTTTCAGAGATGGAGGCTGAAGAGGATGAGGTGCAGGAGCTGTAGACTGTGGGGGCAATGTCTTTCCTCTCTTAGAGTAAAGTCTTCATCTGTATGGGACCATGAATCCTCTATTAGACTAAAATCTATATCTCTGTGGAGGGGTAGTGATGCAATTCAATTTTCATATTTTATATTTGCATGCCATGGTGCTGCCTTTTTTATTTGTCACATTTTGAACGACTGAAGAGGATGATGCAGGAACATCTGGAGCTCAATATCAATGCCATCAAGGGTGGGGTTGGACCCTTTTACGTTTTGGTCTTCAAAAATGAAAGAGTGGCCTGAGCTTGCCTGTGATGCCTTGGATGTTTTGTCATGCCCGGCAGCCAGCATTCTCTCTGAAAGTATCTACAGCACTGCTGGTGGTGTCCTGATAAGCCCATCTGGCTGTCCTCTCAAAGTGTAGACCACCTATCTTTCATTAAATTGAACAAGTCTTGAATCTTCGTTGACTTTTACATCCTAGACGCAGTGTCATGTATTGATCCCACGTTATTGCAGTCTGTGCCATCTTCGTGGTGTGTTATGTGCCTGCTGTTGCTACTGCTGCTGATGTTACAAACAATTTTTTTAAATGTGGAGACTCAAAGTTGGGTCTCCAACTGGTGGGTTGCCTGTGGTAGAAGATGTGCCAGAGGTCTATTGTACTGTTTCTACTCTGTGGAAATTGATGGAACTTTTGTACTGTGTGACAATTATTTTTTAAAATGTGGAGACTCCAAGTTTGCACTCCATCTGGTGGATTGCCCATGTAAGTAGGTTCCCAGACAGTCAGACTTGCATTTGGATCGCCCCCCCCAAAGGCAGTGGGGTACTCGGAACAGGGTCCTTCGGTTCACAGGGGGATGTCACGGTGGCTGACCCGATCCGTGGCCCTGGGACGTCCGTCTAAAAGGGAAAGGTCTTTAGGGGGAATGTTCATGACACCACCTGTGGTATTCGGTCAGGGTGACCGACGCTGCTTTAAGGGGTCCGCTGCGGTGATGTTATGGCAGCTAGATGGTATACCTTCCCACAGGTGAAGTATGTCACCAGGGCTTCCCAGTATGTAGGTGGTGCTATGGTGAATGGCGCAGTGAAGAACGAGGACACAAGGTTGCAGTCTCTTTACCTTTACTGAAGACTTCAGCATCGACAGTCCAGGACACCAGATCACAGGGCAGGCAGAGTCCGGCTGGTTTGGAGGAAAGTCCAGAGTTCCCTTATCAAGGTGGAGATCAGTAGACTTCCTTTGGGCTGCGGTGGTGTAGTCACTTACTGCCTATGGCTTCACATAAGGGTCTCACATATGCGATGTTTCGCTCTCTCTGTCCCCCATATAGGATAGAAAAATACCAGTATGACTGGTGACTTGAGCCTGTTTATAGGGTCTCTTAGATAACCCGGCTCTGTAGGTCTCACCGTGCCCCCTGGGTGTAAGTGCGGACAGGTAACCTGCAATTAGCTGTCTCTGGAATAGGGCATAGAGGTCCTTACTCCCTTGGTGTTACGGCTACCGGGATGTTGCACCTCAGAAGGAGACAGCTTGAGCGGGGCTAGTCCCCTTCTGGTATCCTCTCCTTTGCTTCGACTTCCTTCATGCTCACTGCAATACAGTTCTGTCTTTCAATGTCTCTTTCTTGGAGCTGCAGCTCTGAGGGCATGCATAATTCCTTTAACCTTCCATCCTCCTCAGACTCTGGTCTGGAACTAACTAAGGGTACGTTCACATTTGCGTCTTGCGACGCAGCGTCGCCGACGCAACGCACAACGCATTAGGAACGCACAATAAAATGCAACATTTTTGACGCATGCGTTAAACGCATGCGTCGAAAAACACAGCATTTTTTGTGCGTTTTTGTTGCGTTTTTGTGAAAAACGCAGCGTTTTTCGACGCATGCGTTGTCAAATAATGATGTCATTTTCCACCCAATAGCATGACAAAAAGCCTTTATCTAGTGTCTAGACACTAGATAAAGACCACCAATGGATAGAAGAGGGTGGGTATAATGAAATTTTAGTATATATACCCCGGCATAGATAAATTCCTCCCATTTTGCGTGTTTTCAGCATCATGATGGAGCGTCCCATGGAGAGTATCTACCTCAATATGGAGCTGGATTTTGCCATTGCTATTGCTTACGCTATTGCCTGTCATGAACAAAGGAAAAGAGATAAACAACGGAGAAGGAGTCATCGGCGCTTTTGGCAACACCCTATAGTGGAAGTCCGAGAGAGTCGTGGAGCCTACCATTGTTTGTTTGGCGAGCTAAATGACAACCTGGAAAAATATTTTGAGTATACCAGGATGTCTCAAAACAGCTTCCGCTATCTGCTGCGTCTGGTGGAAGGAGACATTACCAGGAAGGACACGCAGCTCCGGAGATCAATTTCCGTCGAGGAACGTCTGCTGGTGACTCTACGGTACGTAGCTATTTGAAGGACTTTATATAGTTCTGCCCTTTTTTTAAATAACCTTTTTTTTTAAAGGGGGGGGGGCGGGGGTGGAGGGATGGAAAATGTAATTTTATTTTATAACAATGTACTTTAATTAATTAAATTTATTTATTTTTCTTCTTGTCAGTTTCCTGGCAACCGGAGAGACCTTGAGATCCCTGCATTTCCAGTTTCGGATTGGAGTCTCCACACTTTCGGTTATTATTGCCGACACATGCCGCACATTGTGGGACAATCTCCGTGAGGAATTTTTACCAATCCCAACGACAGCGTTATGGGAGGCCAACGCCCCAAAATTTGACCAACTGTGTTCTTTCCCTAACTGTATTGGAGCAGTGGATGGGAAGCACATTAGGATTACAAAGCCTGCAAGAAGTGGATCTCTTTTTTTCAATTACAAAAAATACTTTTCCACCGTGCTCATGGCAATTGCTGGTGCGGACTGCAGGTTTCTCGCCGTGGACATTGGAGCGTTTGGCCGTGCAAATGATTCACGGACATTTAAGGAGTCTGATATGGGCCGAAGATTATATGAGAACAATTTTAATTTCCCCCAGCCACGACCTCTTCCCAACACCGAAGGCCCGGCCATGCCATTTGTTGTGGTTGGTGACGAGGCTTTTCAAATGTGTGCCAACCTACTGAAACCGTACTCCAGTCGGAGCTTGGACCACACAAAAAGAATTTTTAATTATCGACTGTCCAGGGCCAGAAGAACTGTGGAGTGCGCCTTCGGAATCCTTGTCTCCAAATGGCGAATTTTAGGATCCGCCATTAATCTGAAAATTGAGACAGTAGATCAGGTGGTGAAGGCTTGTGTGGTTCTCCACAACTATATTATTGCTAAAGAGAGAGTCAACGTGGAACTAGATGAACCCATACCAAACCCATTGCCCGATTTCCAAGATCATCCTCTGAGGACAACTTTGGAAATTGCTCAGATGAGGGATCGATTTGCTTCATATTTTGTTTCAGATGTTGGCCGTGTGTCATGGCAAGATCAAATGGTTTAATGTAGAAACAGTATTTCATTCTGCTGAAACTGTAACTAAATTTATTGTGCCTTTCCGTTTTATAAAAAAAATGCTCCCTTATGTTTTACAATGTTGTTGCCAATAAAAAATTTTTTTAAACAAATCCAATGTTCTATAACCAAATTTGTGTAACTCAAAATGTAGGTATGTGAGCACCAGTTACCACATTGACTCTGACAAAACAACCAAATTGTTCACATAGCCGTGTGTTCCATAGTTTTACACGCGAACATGATCGGCTCCCACCTTGTCAAGCAATTAATCTTGCAGACTATTTGCATATTGAACCTGGCATCATGGAGCGTGATGGCTGAAGCAGGTTTTCTGCCGCTGCATGTGCCGCGGTTGTGTGACAGGCACTACACATGCATGGCGATGCCAACAAATAGGCCTTGGATGTGCATGTGTTCTGCCTGTCACACAGCCTCGGAACATGTGGCTGCAGATCATAATCCGCACTCCATGAAGCCGGGGCCCATATGCTACTAGTCTGCAAGTGTTTTGCTTGACAAGGAGGGAAACAATCATGTTCGCTCAACTCTAGTGAGTTAACACTATTGAACTCAGGATGCTGGAATACGTCCAGAGTCAAATAGTGGCGACACTTGGCCACGTGAACATTGCTACCACCTCACCTGACCAATAACCTTAAGGTATCGTTACACTAAACGATTAACCAACGATCACGACCAGCGATATGACCTGACCGTAATCGTTGTTAAGTCGTTGTGTGGTAGCTGGAGAGCTGTCACACAGACAGCTCTCTCCAGCGACCAACAATGACGAAGTCCCCGTGTAACCAGGGTAAACATCGGGTTACTAAAGCGGCCCTGCGCTTTAGTAACCCGATGTTTACCCAGGTTACCAGTGAAGACATCGCTGGATCGGTGTCACACACGCCGATCCGGCGATGACAGTGGGTGATCTGCGACCAAAAAAAGGTGCTGATCGTTCACAGCGACCTACGATCTCCCAGCAGGGGCCTGATCGTTGGTCGCTGTCACGCATAACGATTGGTTAACGATATCATTGCTACGTCACAAAAAAGCAACGATATCGTTAACGAAATCGTTATGTTTGACAGTACCTTTACAGTAGGTTTGGAAAATTGATATATTTGTTAATCCTCTTTGTGTTTGTAACATCTCATAGTACAATAAGAGACAGCCCAAAAAAATTTACAACAAAATGGATAACATAGTGTCAGACATTGCAGATATGAGGTGTTAAAAACACATGATTTGTGTATACGGCGCACAGTGTGAGTTGGTGCAAACTTTATTTTAGACCAAGAAACTACGATGTTGTTATCAAAATAACAATTTTATTTAGGGATGAAACAAAAAGAAAAATGGGTAAAGTTTTAAGGGGTCGGAACTTCCTCGATTAAGGGGGATTGATATCCACCAGTTTGGGAGTGGGTGGAGGAGGAAGAGGAGGAGGAGGAGCAGGAACCACCATACAGCAAAACACTTGAGGGGATACCGACGTCTGACCACCCTGTGGTCGATGGTGGCAAGATTGCCAACGCAGGAGGTGAGGGAGGAGGCACGACCAGTGTCCTTGGCACTGTGGACTGGCTCTGGCTACTCCTGCTCCGGCTAGACCCCGGCCGAGAGCTTGGTGTTGCTATTGGAGCAGCCAGAGCCGCCGTAGATGTTACGGTTTTCGCCCGTTTTCTTCTCTCTCCCTCTGGGTGTTGTTCTGCCTGGCGTCTTTGTGGCCTTGAAGGCCTGGCAGGAGCAGGACTTTGTGGCTCGGTTCTATGGTGTCGGTGGCGGCGGCGGTGGCCCTCAGCACGCGGAGCTCTGTGTGGGTGCTCTGCAGCAGGACTCGGAGTCATGCTAGCCAGCGATGGTACTGCGGGCATTGTAGTCTCTGACTGCATGACCCGAGCCTGCTGCAGAGCAGTCACGTACGCATTGTTGCAGGCCTGCATCACCGAAATCTGGAGTTCCGGCATAAGATGTTTCAACATGCCCTTCGCAATGGCACTAAAGAAATGTTTTGCCGGCCTCGAGAGCTCGGATTCCATTGTTTGAAGGTGCCGGTCGATATTGGACAGAGCTGTGTCCATTCTATCGCCCAGCGCCTTGAAACAATTCTGGAAGACCGTGCTCAAATGCAAAAATTTGGGCATTAGCGGCCTGTCCGAGGCCCGCTGACGCTGTCGGGAATACCCGAAGGAAGGAGCACCAGTGGCCTCGGACAGGGGAACATCTGATGGACTGGCTGCCGGTTCTCCAGATGGTGGTGCAAGCCTACTCTCGCTGTGGGATGGCTGTGACGGGTCAGATGGCGATTCACGAAGGACTGCTCCATAGGGCCGAACAGGCTCGAGGGTGCTGCTGTGTGTTCTGTGAAAACAAAAGGAAAACATTAGTATACAAAATAAAACATTTCACATTCGCCAACATTGCATCACACACTATAAAATTATAATTTGGCCTTTTATGTAAAGGGTCAGTTCCGTCTGTCAGTCCTAACGGTATTAATTCGCTGATTGTTATGGCCAGCTGCCTGTCATGGCTGATGCAAACAATCAGCGCCGGGCACAGTTGTGAATAAAATGGCCGCTCCTTACTCCCCGCAATGAATGCCTGTCGCCCGCATACTCCCCTCTCTCAGCGTTAAACACTTACCGGCGGTAACCGTTGCTGCCGTTAAGGATGTAACCAAATTTTTACTATTGACACTGCCTATGCCGCATCAATATTAAAAATTGATAAACTTTCTTTTTTAAAAATTACCATGCTATACTCAGCCATGGTTGGCGTTTTTAACGGCCGCCATGGTTTACGCTAATCGTTGGAACTGCCATGACATCACGGTCATGTGACCGAGACGTCATCACAGGTCCTGCAATCAGACCAACCCTGGGAACAGAACCTGACGCGGACTAGAAGGTCTCCCGTGTATTATGTTAACATTTTTATTGGAAACTGTGATAATCCAGGATGGTCAATATACTACGCCACAATGAAATATTGCACGTGGCTGGCCAATCTAATATGTGTCTGTGTGCTGTATACTGGGCAATATAATAAATGGCTAGGCAAAAACTATGTGGCTGGGAAATATACTACGTGAATAGGCATGTTGTTCAATACCCGATGTGTGGGAATCGGTAATACTTACTGTCGGCGGGCAAGGACCGGTCTCAGGAACTGAAGTATTCTGTTATACTTGTATGTTGATGTCCTTGCCGCAGCAGCACCACTACGAGTCTGTCCCTCCTTTTTCAGGCCCCGATTGAAACGGTCCTTCATGGAGCGCCATCTGGTCTTCAATTTTTTGACTGTGAAAAAGTCAAACAAAAAAATTAAGGTTGAGAGAAACTTTTTTATTTGATACGCAACCGTGTGCGATGCCACAAAAGTAGAACACATCACAGACAGTTGTGTATCCTGGCCTGATGGATCAGAGCGGAATTTCGGCAATACTTACCAAATTTATCTTTGTCCATGGGTGAAGCACTGTCAAAGCCATCCCACAGCGATTTGGATCACTAGCGATATCGTTTAGTGTGAAGGTACCTTTAGGTTGTTAGTGGTAAGGTTGTTGAAGTCATTGTGTCCTGATTCTGTTCTGCAGTATCTATTGGATGCAGACTGAAGAGACTATGGCTAATGCAAAACAGATCTATACTCATCAAGTCAGGTGTCAGAAATAATGAATTCATGATGCACATATAACAGCCTCATGAATTTATTATTTTTGACACATGTCCAGGTGAGCATAGATATGCCTTGTATGACCGCCATTGTCCCTTCACTTTGTGTGAAATGGATTACGTACACAGAAGATAAATGGAAGTTATACAAGGCAGTTCTCTACTCAACAGGTCAGGTGTCCTAACTAATTAGTTTTTGGACACATGACCTGTTGAGTATAGTTCTGCATTGTATTGCCGCCATTTTGTCTTCAGTCTTCAACACTAGTCACAGACTAAGCAGAAGGAAGAGATTATGGAGAAAATACAAGTATACATTTTTTGGCCCACCTCATATCTCTGTACTAAAGAAACACAAAGCTGCAGTGTTGTACTTGCTAACTACTGGAGCTATGATGTGGCCAAAAAATAAAGTGTGTGGTGCAGTGTTTTATTTGGCGTACGGTGTGTGTCGCCGGCGGCGAAATAGACAATTAACCACACATAATTGGGGGCAAAAAACAATAGTATTTTTTTTATAACAACCAAAATATTTATTTAACTGCGCCTGCTTGGGGTAGAGTGATGGAAATGGGGGGGGGGGTGTAGCCTGGCAAAGTGTGGACGACGCAGGGGTGGCAGGAGAAGGGGCAATTAAACTAGTGGGGTCTGGTGGTTCAGGGATGGGGCTTGACACATGTGAGGCCTGAGATGCACTGGAAAGGTGAGACAAACCTGACATTACAGACACAGTGGGAGGTGAGGGGGGGGGGGGGAATACTGATAGTACACAGATTTTTATTTTTTTTCCCTTTCTGGGATCTACATGTTCTGGGAAGCCTCGGTGGGCTCATTTGTTGCGGCATCGTCGTGGTGGATGACCCTTCGGGGTCCGGCTGCACTGTGCTTGTAGAGCGTGCAGCCATGCCAGAGTCCATAGTGCTTGTAGAGCGGAAGGCCATGCCAGGGTCCATTGTGCTTGTAGAGCATGCTGCCATGCAAGAGTCCATAGAGCTCGTAGAGCAGAAGGCCATGCCAGGGTCAATTGTGCTCGTAGAGCGGAAGGCCAAGCCTGGGTCCTGCTGCATCGTGGTGGTGGTAGAGCGGAAGGCCATGCCTGGGTCCTGCTGCTGCATGGTGGTGGCAGTGAAGGAAGTCCAAGCAGGAGCAGCAGTTGTCATGGTGGTGACGGTGGGCTGTCCAAGAGCACTCGGCATGGTGGTGGTGCTGTAGTGGTGTCCGGCAGTGCTAGGAATGGAGGAGGCCGTACAGTGGTATGCAGCAGAGGTCGACATTGAGGTAAAGCATGACAGTGTAGGCACAGGTGGATATGCCGCCACTGTCTGCTGAAAATACCGACTCTGCTGCATAGCCTGCACGTAAGCAGCATTGCAGGCCTGCATGACACTAAGCTGGAGATCAGGAGTAAGGTGTTCCAACATGCCCTGTTCAATTTGGTCAAAAAAATGATGTTCTGGCCTCTGGAGGTCGGCTTTTACTTGGTCAAGGCTTTTGGAGACCTCCTGGATACGTGTATTCATATGGCTAATGGCAGTATCTAGTCGGTCACCCAAAGCCTTGAGTCTATCGTGAAAAACCGAGCTCAAGAGCAAAAACTCGGGCATGAGTGACCTGTCCAATGCCCTCTGCCGCTGCCGGGAGGAGCTAAAAAAAGGGGCAGAGGACTGGTAAAGGGGATCACCTGATGGACTAGCTTCCTGGTCTTCAGTTAGTGTGGCAGGCCCACTTGCTGCAGCGCTGCTGGATGGCTGGGACGGGTCCATGGCTGTCTGATGAAGGACCGCTCCAGGACCTGGGTCAACAGTGCTGCTTCATGTGCTGTGAAAAAAGGAAAAAAGAAAAATAATACCAAAAACTTACAAAACGCCAACTCCTGTTGAATAGAAACATACAGATTATTGCAATACAACACAACCTAATACACCAAAAAAATACTTACGTTCTCTGGGCAAGGACCTGTCTTAAAAATGCCAGAATGCGGTGGTATTTATACTTTCGGATCCTTGCTCCAGAACCACTGGGAACACGGCTCTCTTGACGCAGGTCCTTGTTGAAGAGGTCCGTCATCGAACGCCAACATGTTTTGACTTTGAGAACTGTTGAAAAAACTAAAAATAAGGGTTAGACAATGGACTTTTGGCCGTGCTCACACAACTGTGTGTGATGAGAGAAACTCCTGAGAGTTTCTGTCATCACACACAGTTTTAGTGCTCACGGCCAAGGTCTTTACTGCATCACACTGCATTGCAATACTTACAAAATGCATTTCGGACCCGAGTCGGGGCATTGGGCATTGTCCCAGCCATCCCACCCGCTTTGGCCACCTCATTCCATAGCCACCGGATCGTCACGTTGTCAGAGTGCTGGGGAACCTAAGTGTCCCACAATGGGACTCGCTCATGGACAGGGAGATGAGGATATCATGGTCAATGAGGTCCTCATCCTGTTCTGGAACCTAAAAAATAAATGAATGCATTAATGTTGGATACATTAACATAAGGAAAAGAAAGAAAACAGAGGCTGAGAAATGGCATGAATAATGAAAGTCAAGATAAAAAAGGAGTCCAGAAGAAAAATGTAAAGAAAGAGGAAAGTAAAGAAAGGAAGATTCAAGAATACTAAAGTGAGGATACAGTAAACAGTCAGCCAGGTATACTTACATGCTGTCGCAAAGCCATCCGACCGTGACCCCGCTGCTCCTGCTCACCATCTGCTGCAGTGGAAGAAGTGCTCTAAAAAAAGGAATAAAAAATTGTCACATGTGTAGACGTGACAGTGAATACTTACCAATCTGAGGAGTTGAGTACTCACTTCACTGACATGTTTGGCTGGAGAAGGCCCAGGACGTTGCTCCTCATAAGAAGATGACATTCTGATGCATGCATGCAGAAAGAAATGGCAGAAATTATGACATGTAGAGACAAAAAATAGAAAATAAAGGCATTGGCTAGGATATACTTACATTATTCTGAGTGTAGATTTATTCCTGGGGTCTGCTCTGCTGCGTCTGGAAAGCTTCTCTGTCTGCTGGGTAGTGATCTGAAAATGTCCACTCCCTCTCTTTATCACCTTGTATGTGGGGGGTGGCTAATTAGTGTCTAGACATGTTTTTCTCTGGTGCAATGCATGCGTTCACAAACGCAAGCAAATGCATGTGTTCACATAGACAGCAATGCGTATTTTTGCCGCATTCCATCCGCTAACAATCGCATACGTTTCTAGGAGGCAAATTGACGTCTCTAAAATTACTACATGTAGCGTTTACCGCGCCAAACCACAAATGACGAATGCGTCATCAAACCCGGCAAAATGCAATCGATCACAGACACATGCGTCTCTAATGTTAAATATAGGAATACACATATAGGAATTATTGCGGAAGAAACGCTGTGGACACAACCGCAAATGCGAAACAGGCCTTACAGTGGGGGTTATTGTCCTTTTTGGTTAAATATTTTTGCTTCTTACTTGCTCATTTGGGCCCTATTAGTCTCCTCCACCTTTGTCTTTTATACGCTATTGTGCATTTCTTCTCATACACTTTATTATTTTTTTTCATTATGAAAGTAATGGCATAATTCTTATAGAATCTTTAATCAACTGTTTCCTGCAGATATTGTATTTTGGTCTTCTCAATAGAGTATGTAGTAAAATAGCTTTATTACTTTTCTATTGAAAAGTTGACCCCTGACAAAATTATTGTTTAACCCCTTAGTGACAGAGCCAATTTGGTACTTAATGACCGAGCCAATTTTTGCAATTCTGACCATTGTCACTTTATGAGGTTATAACTCTGGAACGCTTCAACGGATCCCGCTGATTCTGAGATTGTTTTTTCGTGACATATTGTACTTCATGTTAGTGGTAACATTTCTTCGATATTACTTGCGATTATTTATGAAAAAAACGGAAATATGGCAAAAAATTTTAAGATTTTGCAATTTTAAAACTTTGTATTTTTATGCCCTTAAATCAGAGAGATATGTCATGAAAAATAGTAAATAAATAACATTTCCCACATGTCTACTTTACATCAAAACAATTTTTTTTTTTTTGTTAGGGAGTTATAAGGGTTAAAAGTTGACCAGCAATTTCTCATTTTTACTACACCATTTTTTTTTAGGGACCACATCACATTTGAAGTCATTTTGAGGGGTCTATATGATGGAAAATAATGAAGTGTGACACCATTCTAAAAACTACACCCCTCAAGGTTCTCAAAATCAAATTCAAGAAGTTTATTAACCCTTTATGTGCTTCACAGGAACTGAAACAATGTGGAAGGAAAAAATGAACATTTAACTTTTTTTTGCAAACATCTTAATTCAGAACCATTTTTTTTATTTTCACAAGTGTAAAAACAGAAATGTAACCATAAATTTTGTTGTGCAATTTCTCCTGAATACGCCAATACCCCATATGTGGGGGTAAACCACTTTTTGGGCGCACCGCAGAACTTAGAAGTGAAGGAGCGCCGTTTGACTTTTTCAATGCAGAATTGGCTGGAATTGAGATCGGATGCCATGTCACGTTTAGAGAGCCCCTGATGTGCCTAAACAGTGGAAACTCCCCACAAGTGACACCATTTTGGAAACTAGACTCCTTAAGGAACTTATCTAGATGTGTGGTGAGCACTTTGAACCCCCAAGAGCTTCACAGAAGTTTATAACGTAGAGCCGTGAAAAAAAAAAATCGCATTTTTTCTACAAAAATGATCTTTTTGCCCACAAATTTTTATTTTCACAAGGGTAACAGGAGAAATTCGACCACAAAAGTTGTTGTGCAATTTCTCCTGAGTACGCTGATACCCAACATGTGGGGGTAAACCACTGTTAGGGCGCACCGCAGAGCTTGGAAGAGAAGGAGTGCCGTTTTACTTTTTCAATGTAGAATTGGCTGAAATTGAGATTGGACGCCATGTCGCGTTTGGAGAGCCCCTGATGTGCCTAAACAGTGGAAACCCCCCACAAGTGACACCATTTTGGAAACTAGACCCCTTAAGGAACTTATCTAGATGTGTGGTGAGCACTTTGAACCCCCATGTGCTTCACAGAAGTTTATAACGTAGAGCTGTGAAAAAAAAAAATCACATTTTTTCTACAAAAATGATCTTTTTGCCCACAAATTTTTATTTTCACAAGGGTAACAGGAGAAATTAGACCATTAAAGTTGTTTTGCAATTTCTCCTGAGTACGTCGATACCCAATATGTGGGGATAAACCACTGTTTGGGCGCACTGCAGAGCTTGGAAGAGAAAGAGTGCCGTTTTACTTTTTCAATGTAGAATTGGCTGGAATTGAGATCGGACGCCATGTCGCGTTTGGAGAGCCCCTGATGTGCCTAAACAGTAGAAATCCCCCACAAGTGAAACCATTTTGGAAACTAGACCCCCCATGGAACTTATCTAGATGTGTGGTGAGAACTTTGAATGCCCAAGTGCTTCACAGAAGTTTATAATGCAGAGTCGTGAAAATAAAAAATATTTTTTTTCCACAAAAAAGATATTTAGCCCCCAAGTTTTTATTTTTAAAGGGTAACAAGAATTATTGGACCCCAAAAGTTGTTGTCCAATTTGTCCTGAGTATGCTGGTACCCCATATGTGGGGGTAAACCGCTGTTTGGGCGCATGGCAGAGATCGGAAGGGAAGGAGCGCCTTTTTGGAATGCAGACTTTGATAGAATGGTCTGTGGGCATTATGTTGCGATTGCAGAGCCCCTGATGTACCTAAACTGTAGTAACCCCCCACAAGTGACCCCATTTTGGAAACTAGACCCCCCAAGGAACTTATCTAGATGTGTGGTGGGAACGTTGAATGCCCAAGTGCTTCACAGAAGTTTAGAATGCAGAGTCGTGAAAATAAAAAATATTTTTTTTTTCACAAAAAAGATATTGTAGCCCCCAAGTTTTTATTTTCACAAGGGTAACAGGAGAAATTTGACCACTAAAGTTGTTGTCCAATTTATCCTGAGTATGCTGATGCCCCATATGTGGGGGTAAACTACTGTTTGGGTGCACGGCAGAGCTCGGAAGGGAAGGAGCGCCGTTTTGGAATGCAGACTTAGATAGAATGGTCTGCGGGCGTTATGTTGCGTTTGCAGAGCCCCCGATGTACCTAAACAGTAGTAACCCCCCACAAGTGACCCCGTTTTGGAAACTAGACCCCCCAAGGAACTTATATAGATGTGTGGTGAGAACTTTGAATGCCCAAGTGCTTCACAGAAGTTTATAATGCAGAGTCATAAAAAAATATATATATATTTTTCCACAAAAAAGATTTTGTAGCCCCCAAGTTTTTATTTTTACAAGGGTAACAAGAGAAATTGGACACCAGAAGTTGTTGTCCAATTTATCCCGAGTACGCTGATGCCCCATATGTGGGGGTAACCCACTGTTTGGGCGCACGGCAGAGCTCAGAAGGGAGGGAGCACCATTTGACTTTTTGAGCGCAAAATTGGCTGTCGTGTTTGGAGACCCCCTGCTGTACCCCCAATTCTAGCTCCAACCCTAACCCCAACACACCCCTAACCCTAATCCCAACCTGATCCATAATCGTAATCACTAACCCTAACCATAATCACAACCCTTACCCCAAAACAACCCTAATGTCAACCCTAACCATAACCCTAATCAAAATCCTAAATCCAACACACCCCTAATCCTAATCTCAACCCTAACCTCAAACCTAACCCTAATCCCAATACCCCCCTAATCACAACCCTAACCTTAACCCTAATCCCAAACCTAACCCTAATCCCAAGCGTAACCCTAATGCCAACCCTAACCCTAATACCAACCCTAATCCAAACCCTAACCCTAATCCCAACTCTAACCCTAACTTTAGCCCCAACCCTAGCCCTAACTTTAGCCCTAACCCTAGCCCTAAGGCTACTTTCACACTTGCGTCGTTTGGCATCCGTCGCAATCCGTAGTTTTGGACAAGAAACGGATCCTGCAAATGTGCCCGCAGGATGCGTTTTTTGCCCATAGACTTGTATTGTCGACGGATCGTGACGGATGGCCACTAGGGTTGAGCGACCTTCACTTTTATAGGATCGGGTCGGGTTTCACGAAACCCGACTTTTGGAAAAGTCGGGTCGAGTGAAATCGGCCGATCCTATAAAAAAGTCGGGGTCGGGGTCGGCCGAAACTCGAAACCCAATGCAGTGCATTGGGTTTCCATGGTTCCCAGGGTCTGAAGGAGCGGAAACTCTCCTTCAGGCCCTGGGATCCATATTTAAGTGTAAAATATAGAATTAAAATAAAAAATATCCTTATACTTACCCTCTGACGCGCCCTGGTACTAACCGGGAACCTTCCTTCCTTAGAATCAGCCTTCCAGGACCTTCGGTGACGTCGCGGGTGACGTCGCGGCTTGTGATTGGCCGCGCGGCCGCCCATGTGACCGCTCGCGCGGCCAATCACAAGCCGCGACGTCACCCGCGACGTCACCGAAGGTCCTGGAAGGGCTGATTCTTAGGAAGGAAGGCTGTCGGAAGGAAGCAGGCCGCTTCCGAGGGTGAGTATATTCCTATTAGGTATATACTCACCCTCGGAAGCGCCCTGCTTCCTTCCGACAGCCTTCCTTCCTAAGAATCAGCCCTTCCAGGACCTTCGGTGACGTCGCGGGTGACGTCGCGGCTTGTGATTGGCCGCGCGAGCGGTCACATGGGCGGCCGCGCGGCCAATCACAAGCTGCGACGTCACCGCGACGTCACGGCAAGGTCCTAGAAGCGTGGATTCGAAGGAGGAAGGCTGCCGGTTAGTACCAGGGCGCGTCAGAGGGTAAGTATTGCAATATTTTTTATTTTAATTCTATATTTTACACTTTAATCTGAATTCCGATACCAATTCCCGATATCTTAAACATATCGGGAATCGGGATCGGAATTCCGATTCCAGATTCAAAAGATCGCCGACTTCATGGCCGACCCCCCACTGGGGTCGGGTCGGGTTTCATGAAACCCGACCTTGCCAAAAGTCTGCGACTTTTGAACAATTTCGACCCGTTTCGCTCAACCCTAATGGCCACACGTCGCGTCCATCGTGCACTGGATCAGTTGTGTTTTGGCGGACTGTCGGCACAAAAAACATTCAATGAAACGTTTTTTTGTACGTCGCATCCGCCATTTCTGACCGCACATGCGTGGCCGTAAGTCCGCCCCCTCCTCCCCAGGACATAGATTGGGCAGCGGATGCGTTGAAAAACTACAGCCGCTGCCCATGTTGTGCACAATTTTCACAAAGTGCGTCGGTATGTCAGTCCGACGCATTGCGACGGCCCCGTACCGACGTAAGTGTGAAAGAAGCGTAACCCTAAATTTAGCCCCAACCCTAACCCTAAATTTAGCCCCAACCCTAACCCTAAATTTAGCCCCAACCCTAGCCCTAACCCTAACCCTAGCCCTAACCCTAGCCCTAACCCTAGCCCTAACCCTAACCCTAGCCCTAACCCTAGCCCTAACCCTAGCCCTAACCCTAACCCTAGCCCTAACCCTAGCCCTAGCCCTAACCCTAGCCCTAACCCTAACCTTAACCCTAATTTTAGCCCCAACTGCTGCTCTCCTGCCGGCCAGCAGATGGAGACAGATGGCGGGCGCACTGCGCATGCGCCCGCCATTTTCTTTTGCCGGCGGCCAGGAGGAGCAGCAGGAGGATCCAGGGACACAGGTGAGTATGATAGGGTCCCCGAATCCCCCTATTTCTCTGTCCTCTGATGTGCGATCACCTCAGAGGACAGAGAATTACACTTTCCTTTTTTTTTTTTTTTGCGGTCGCCGGTAAACAGTTAACCCCTTCCCGACCTTTGACGCAGCGTATGCGTCATGAAAACCCGTGCCAATCCGACCTGTGACACAGCATATGCGTCATGGCCGGATTGGGCTCCTGCAGGCCGGGTGAAAGGGTTAACTCCCATTTCACCCGATCTGCAGGGACAGAGGGAGTGGTCGTTTAGCCCAGGGGGGGGTGGCTTCACACCCCGTGGCTATGATCGCTCTGATTGGCTGTTGAAAGTGAAACTGCCAATTAGAGCGACTAAAAAACTGGTGAAATATTACAATCCAGCCATGGCCGATGCTGTAATATCATCGGCCATGGCTGGAAACACTTTTGTGCCCCAACCCCACCCCACCGATCGCCCCCCCAGCCCTCCGATCTGTGGTCCGCTCCCCTCCATCCTGTGCTCCGCTCCCCCGTCCTCCTGTCCGCTCCCCCCGTGCTCCAATCCACCCCCCCTGCACACCGATCCACCCCCCCGCACACCGATCCACCCGCCCGCACACCGATCCACCCGCCCGCGCTGCGATCCACCCCCCCCCGTGCTCCGACGCACCCCCCCTGTGCCCTGGTCTCCCCCCCTTATACTTACCGAGCCTCTCGGGGTCCGTCCGTCTTCTTTCCTGGGCGCCGCCATGTTCCAAAATGGCAGGCGCATGCGCAGTGCGCCCGCCGAATCTGCCGGCCGGCAGATTCGTTCCAATGTGAATTTTGATCACTGTGATAAAACCTATCGCAGTGATCAAAATAAAAAAAACAGTAAATGACCCCCCCCTTTGTCCCCCATAGGTAGGGACAATAATAAAATAAAGAATTTTTTTTTTTCCCACTAAGGTTGGAGTTAGAACTAGGGTTAGGGTTAGGGGTAGGGTTAGGGGTAGGGTTAGGGGTAGGGTTAGGGGTAGGGTTAGGGTTAGGGTTTCGGTATGTGCACACGTATTCTGGTCCTCTGCGAATTTTTCCGCAGCGGATTTGATAAATCCACAGTGCTAAACCGCTGCGGATTTATGGCGGATTTACCACGGTTTTCCTGCACATTTCACTGCAGTTTTACAACTGTGATTTTCTATTGGAGCAGTTGTAAAACCGCTGTGGAATCCGCAGAAAGAAGTGACATGCTGCGGAATGTAAACCGCTGCGTTTCCGTGCAGTTTTTCCACAGCATGTGTACAGCGATTTTTGTTTCCCATAGGTTTACATTGAAAAATGGGAAAAATGGGAAACTGCTGCGGATCCGCAGCATTTTCCGCAGCGTGTGCACATACCTTTAGAATTAGGCTATGTGCACACGGTGCGGATTTGGCTGCGTATCCGCAGCAGTGTTCCATCAGGTTTACAGTACCATGTAAACATATGGAAAACCAAATCCGCTGTGCCCATGGTGCGGAAAATACCGCGCGGAAACGCTGCGTTGTATTTTCCGCAGCATGTCAATTCTTTGTGCGGATTCCGCAGCGTTTTACACCTGATCCTCAATAGGAATCCGCAGGTGAAATCCGCACAAAAAACACTGGAAATCCGCGGTAAATACGCAGGTAAAACGTAGTGCCTTTTACCCGCGGATTTTTAAAAAATAGTGCGGAAAAATCTCACACGAATCCGCAACGTGGGCACATAGCCTTAGGGTTAGGGTTGGGTTGGAATTAGGGTTGTGGTTAGGGTTAGGGGTGTGTTGGGGTTAGGGTTGTGGTTAGGGGTGTGTTGAGGTTAGGGTTGTGATTAGGGTTACGGCTACAGTTGAGATAAGGGTTAGCGGTGTGTTGGCGTTAGAATTGAGGGGTTTCCACTGTTTAGGCACATCAGGGGGTCTCCAAACGCAACATGGCGCCACCATTGATTCCAGCCAATCTTTTATTCAAAAAGTCAAATGGTGCTCCCTCCCTTCCGAGCCCCGACGTGTGCCCAAACAGTGGTTTACCCCCACATATAGGGTACCAGCATAGTCAGGACAAACTGCGCAACAATTACTGGGGTCCAATTTTTCCTGTTACCCTTGAGAAAATAAAAAATTGCTTGCTAAAACATCATTTTTGAGGAAAGAAAAATGATTTTTTATTTTCACGGCTCTGCGTTGTAAACGTCTGTGAAGCACTTGGGGGTTCAAAGTGCTCACCACATATCTAGATAAGTTCCTTGGGGGGTCTAGTTTCTAAAATGGGGTCACTTGTGGGGGGTTTCTACTGTTTAGGCACACCAGGGGCTCTGCAAACGCAACGTGATGCCCGCAGACCATTCCATCAAACTCTGCATTTCAAAAGTCACTACTTCCCTTCTGAGCCCCGACGTGTGCCCAAACAGTGGTTTACCCTCACACATGGGTTATCAGCGTACTCAGGAGAAACTGGACAACAACTTTTGGGGTCCAATTTCTCCTGTAACCCTTGGGAAAATTAAAAAATTCTGGGCTAAAAAATTATTTTTGAGGAAATACTGCTCTGTGTTATAAACTTCTGTGAAGCACTTGGGGGTTCAAAGTGCTCACCTCACATCTAGATAAGTTCCTTTCGGGGTCTAGTTTCCAAAATGGGGTCACTTGTGCGGGTTTCTACTGTTTAGCCACATCAGGGGCTCTGCAAACGCAACGTGACGCCCGTAGAGCATTCCATCAAAGTCTGCATTTCAAAACTTCACTACTTCACTTCCGAGCCCCGGCATGTGCCCAAACAGCAGTTTACCCCCACATATGGGGTATCACCGTACTCAGGAGAATCTGGACAACAAATATTGGGGTCAAATTTCTCCTGTTACCCTTGGGAAAATAAAAAATTGCGGGCTAAAAAATCATTTTTGAGAAAAGAATTTTTTTTTTTTATTTTCATGGCTCTGCGTTATAAACTTCTGTGAAGCACTTGAGGGTTCAAAGTGCTCATCACACATCTAGATTAGTTCCTTTGGAGGTCTAGTTTCCAAAATGGTGTTATTTGTGGGGGATCTCCAATGTTTAGGCACACAAGAGCTCTCCAAACGCGACATGGTGTCCGCTAATGATTGGAGCTAATTTTCCATTTAAAAAGCCAAATGGCGTGCCTTCCCTTCCGAGCCCTGCCATGCGCCCAAACAGTGCTTTACCCCCACATATGGGGTATCTGCGTACTCAAGACAAACTGGACAACAACATTTATGGTCCAATTTCTCCTATTACCGTTGGCAAAATAGGAAATTCCAGGCTAAAAAAATCATTTTTGAGGAAAGAAAAATTATTTTTTATTTTCATGGCTCTGCGTTATAAACTTCTGTGAAGCACCTGGGGGCTTAAAGTGCTCAGTATGCATCTAGATAAGTTCCTTCGGGGGTCTAGTTTCCAAAATGGGGTCACTTTTGGGGGAGCTCCAATGTTTAGGCACACAGGGTCTCTCCAAACGCGACATGGTGTCCGCTAACGATGGAGATAATTTTTCATTCAAAAAGTCAAATGGCGCTCCTTCCCTTCCGAGCCTTACCATGTGCCCAAACAGTGGTTTACCCCCACATGTGAGGTATCGGTGCACTCAGGAGAATTTGCCCAACAAATCTTAGGATCCATTTTATCCTGTTGCCCATGTGAAAATGAAAAAATTGAGGCTAAAATAATTTTTTTGTGAAAAAAAGTACTTTTTCATTTTTACGGATCAATTTGTGGGGCACCTGGGGCTTTAAAGTGCTCACTATGCATCTAGATAAGTTCCTTGGGGCGTCTAGTTTCCAAAATGGGGTCACTTGTGGGGGAGCTCCAATTTTTAGGCACACGGGGGCTCTCTAAATGTGACATGGTGTCCGCTAAAGAGTGCAGCCAATTTTTCATTCAAAAAGTCAAATGGCGCTCCTTCCCTTCCAAGCCCTGCCGTGCGCCCAAACAGTGGTTTACCCCCACATATGAAGTATCAGCGTACTCAGGACAAATTGGACAACAACTTTTGTGGTTCAGTTTCTCCTTTTACCATTGGGAAAATAAAAAAATTGTTGCTGAAAGATCATTTTTGTGACTAAAAAGTGAAATGTTCATTTTTTCCTTCCATGTTGCTTCTGCTGCTGTGAAGCACCTGAAGGGTTAATAAACTTCTTGAATGTGGTTTTGTGCACCTTGAGGGGTGCAGTTTTTAGAATGGTGTCACTTTTGGGTATTTTCAGCCATATAGACCCCTCAATCTGACTTCAAATGTGAGGTGGTCCCTAAAAAAAATGGTTTTGTAAATTTCGTTGTAAAAATGAGAAATCGCTGGTCAAATTTTAACCCTTATAACTTCCTAGCAAAAAAAAAATGTTGTTTCCAAAATTGTGCTGATGTAAAGTATACAAGTGGGAAATGTTATTTATTAACTATTTTGTGTCACATAACTCTCTAGTTTAACAGAATAAAAATTCAAAATGTGAAAATTGCGAAATTTTTGAAATTTTCGCCAAATTTCCGTTTTTATCACAAATAAACACAGAATTTATTGACCTAAATTTACCACTAACATGAAGCCCAATATGTCACGAAAAAACAATCTCAGAACCGCTAGGATCCATTGAAGCGTTCCTGAGTTATTACCTCATAAAGGGACACTGGTCAGAATTGCAAAAACCGGCAAGGTCTTTAAGGTCAAAATAGGCTGGGTCATGAAGGGGTTAATTACCGGCGATCGCAAAATATGGGTCGGTAAAACCGACCCCGATCATGCTCTTTGGGTCTCGGCTACCCCTGGCAGCCGAGACCCCAAAGATTCTCGCGGGAGCCACGAGGAGCACCGGGGGAGATAGGTGAGTATTGGGGGGCTACCTGGGACCCCTTTTCTCTGTCCTCCGATGTGCGATCACATCGGAGGACAGAGAAATTAAAAAGAGATCGCGTTTTTTGTTTTTTTTTGCGATCGCCGGTAAACGGTTAATTACCGGCGATCGCAAATGCGGGGTGGGTAAAAAAAAACCCCGAATCATGTTCTCTGGGGTCTCTGCTACCCCCGGCAGCCGAGACCCCGGAGAAAATCCGACTCTGGGGGGCGCTATTTACTTTTTCCACAGCGTCGTTAATTAACGGCGCTGTGGTTTAAGTACCCTTAGCGGCCGCCGTTAAAAGGCATATCGGCGGTCGCTAAGGGGTTAAACTTCCTGATGCTTTCCCTTCTAAAAAAATTCTGTCAATAAAGCATAAAAACATTATTGCTGCAGCTCTTTATCAGAATACCTGCTGTGACTTAGTGAACTTTTGTCAGTTTCCTTAGTTATGCGAGGAATGATTGCAACACTCTTGTAACATCTGTGAAAGTCCAGCATTTGCAGATAGCATAATCCTGAGGAAGTTTTGCAAGCAAATTTTCCATAAAAAAAGTTCACAAATAACATGCATTACATCTAGATATCTGCATATAAAAAGGGTCCAAGTTACAGTACATAGCTTGTCCTTAATTTGAAAACACCAAACACCTATATTAGATGCATCCACTACACAGAATTTTCACTAAGGTAAGCTATTTTTTCTGTTATCCTCTCATTATGCACGTATAAAAAGGTAATAATCAAGATGTTAGCCATTTTATAGGGTGGGATAAGGTTCACTTTTTAAAAAATGTGCTCTGAGTTATGAGGTAGTTTTATGATTTTGCATTGAGAGGAATTAATAATATATGATATTATATTGTACTGCATTCAATATGTGATATTAATAAGAATCTGTTAATAAGTTTATTCCCCTTACACCACATACAATTGTGCTCAAAAGTTTACATACCCTGGAAGAATTTTTGCTTTCTTGGCTTTTTTCAGAGAATATTAATGATAATAACATCAAACCTTTTTCTCCACTCATGGTTAGTGGTTGGGTGCAGCCATTTATTGTCAAACTACTGTGTTTTCTCTTTTTAAATCATAATGACAACCCCAATTATCCAAATGACCCTGATCAAAAATTGACATACCCCATTTCTTAATACCGTGTATTGCCCCCTCTAACATCAATGACAGCTTAAAGTCTTTTGTGGTAGTTGTGGATGAGGCTCTTTATTTTCTTAGATGGTAAAGCTGCCCACTCTTCTTGGCAAAAATATTCCAGTTCCTTTAAATTCCTGGGCTATTTAGCATGAACTGCACACTTGAGATCTCCCCAGAGTGGCTCAATGATATTGAAGTCAGAAGACTGAGATAGCCACTTCAGAACCTTCACTTTGCTGTAGCCAATGACAGGTGGACTTGGGCTTGTGTTTTGAATGTTGGAACGTCCAAGTACATCCCATGTGCAGCTTCTGGGCTGATGAGTGCAAATTTGCCTCCAGTATTTGCTGCTAACTAGTGTTGAGTGATACCTTCCGATATTTGAAAGTATCGGATGGTATCGGCCGATATCCAAAAAATATCGGATATCGCCGATACCGATACCCGATACCAATGCAAGTCAATGGGACACAAATATCGGAATGTATCCTGGATGGTTCCCAGGGTCCGAAGGAGAGGAAACTCTCCTTCAGGCCCTGGGATCCAAATTAATGTAAAAATTAAAGAATAAAAATAAAAAATATGGATATACTCACCCCTCCGGAGGACCCTGCGAGCGTCTCCCTCCGTTCATAAGAATGCAGAGAGTGAAGGACCTTCGATGACGTCGCGGTCAGGTGACCGGTCACCTGACCGCTCACGTGACCGTGACGTCATCGAAGGTCCTTCACTCACTGCATTCTTAGGAACAGAGGCAGACGCTTGCAGCGGTGACAGCCAGGGTTCGCCGGAGGGGTGAGTATATCCATATTTTTATTTTTATTCTTTATTTTTTACATTAATATGGATCCCAGGGCCTGAAAGAGAGTTTCCTCTCCTCCAGACCCTGGGAACCACACGCACCGCACACGCCGAAGATGACTAGGAACTTCTGATTCCGATTTCCAATATCACAAAAATATCGGAACTCGGTATTGGAATTCCGATACAGCAAATATCGGCCGATACCCGATACTTGTAGTATCGGAATGCTCAACACTATTGCTAACATGCTGCATTCATTCTTCCTTCAACTGGGACCAAATTTCTGTTGTCTTTGTAGCTCACACATCCCCAAAACAACAGCGCTCCACCTCCATGCATTACAATAGGAATGATGTTTCTTTCATCATACACCTTGTTGACCTCTCTCCAAATGTAACGTTTATGGTTGTGGCCAAAAAGTTCAGTTTTAGTCTCATAATTGCAAATTATGTTTTGAGGCTTGTCTCTGTGCTGTTTTGCATATTGTAGGCGAGATACTTTGTGGCATTTGCACAGTAATGGCTTTCTTCTGGCCATTTTTCTTCCAGTGCCTCCTTATTTTGCATTTTGAAACAGCCACACTGCTAGCTTTCAGAGAGTCCTATATTTCAGCTCGTTATTTGTGGGTTTTTCTTTGCATCCCGAACAATTTTCCTGGCAATTGTGGGCGACATTTTTGTTGGTCTATCTGACCATGGTTTTCTTTTAACTGAGCCTGTGATTTTCCATTTGTTAATCACAGTTTGAACATTGCTGACTGGCATTATAATTTCCTATGATATCTTTCTGTATCCCTTTCCTGTTTTATACAGTTTAAATACCTTTTCCTGCAGATCTATTGATAATTCTTTTTCTTACTCCATGACTCACAATACAAAAACATCAGTGGCTGGATGAAAGTTGCAAGAGTCTGTCTGGATCCCAGAAACTCACTCAGCTTTTTTGCACACACTGATTGCAAGCAAACAGGTCACAGGTGAGGATGTTACCTTTAGTAGCCATTCAAACCCATTTGTGGCAAGTTTTGGTGTTATCATTCATATTTTCTGAAAAAAAGCCAAGAAAGCAAAAATTCTGCCGGGGAATGCAAACTTTTGAGCACCACTGTATATAGGAATACAGCTCTTTGAGATTTAAGTACATTTATATCATCTTTCTGTTGCTTTATTCTCAACAAATCAGTATCTGAATTCAAATACGAATGGGGCATTAATTGCTCACGGCATGATAGAGCGCTTCTCAACCAGCAGAAGCCTATTTTGCATGACTGATAGCTCTCTGTCTGTGATAGCACCCAAAGAATCCTCACATAGTGGCAATACCAACGAACAGGTAAATAATACAACAATAAGACCAAAGATTCAAAAATAGAATATAACTCCTTATAATATTGACACTGGTAGATGGTAATTGCTGTAATAGCCATAATAATGTGATGCTGCCAGCTAGATACAAAACTAAGAGGAAGATACGTAGCAAAGATATTTTACCAGTCAAATGGTGACCACAAAGAAATACTTGGTGTCGTGTCACCCCAACATGCATTTCGCAGCCAGCTTCTTCCGTGGGCTACGATGTGCTCCAGAACTGATTCACCCTGTGCACTTGTACCTATCCCCCTTGTGATTAAGTATATCCTGGCTTACCTCACTAATTGCTTGGTGTCCCTTTACGGTATTTTGCTTTTTAAAATGTGTTTTTAATGTTACACATTGAATAAAAAATTATTTTAATTGTAACTGTTTTACATCTCTTCCTATTCTCCCATTCTTCCTATTCTCCTATTCTTCCTATTTTTGCTGTTGCTATAACATAATGCTGAACAGCTAAAGGTATTACCGTATATACTCGAGTATAAGCCGAGATTTTCAGCCCATTTCTGTCAGTCCCCCTCTTGGTTTATACTCGAGTCATGCCCGGGGGTCGGCAGGGGAGGGAGAGCGGGGGCTGTCTAATTATACTTACCTACTCCCGGCGCGGTCCCTGCAGTCCCTGCTTCTTCCAGCGCTGCATCTTCTTCCTGTATTGAGCGGTCACATGGTACCGCTCATTACAGTCATCCCATAGAGGTGGAGTCGCATATTCATGACTGCAATGAGTGGTAGCTGTGACCGCTCAATACAGGAAGAAGATGCAGCGGTGGAAGAAGCAGGGACTGCATGGACCGTGCCAGGAGCAGGTAAGTATACAGGGAGGGGAGCGCTGTGCGATATTTACCTGCTCCTCGTTCCGGTGCAGCTCAGTCTCCAGCGTCCTCTGGCTGTGACGCTCAGGTCAGAGGGCACGGTGATGTAGTCAGGGCGCGCCCTCTGCTGAGCTTCAGTGCTGGAGACAGATAAGGAGGAGAGGAGCAGGTAAATATTGAAAGCGCCGGCGTCCTGAGTGAAGAGAGGCGAGTATGGGTTTTTTTTTTTATTGCAGCAGCATTATATATTGCACAGCTTTATATGGAGCATCTATGGGGCCATAATGAATGGTGCAGAGCATTATATGTGGCACAGCTTTATATGGAGCATCTATGGGGCCATAATGAACGGTGCAGAGCATTATATATGGGGCACAGCTTTATATGGAGCATCTATGGGGCCATAATGAACGGTATGGAGCATTATATATGGCACAGTTTTATATGGAGCATCTATGGGGCCATAATGAACGGTGCAGAGCATTATATATGGCACAGCTTTATATGGGGCCATAATGAACGGTGCAGAGCATTATATATGGCACAGCTTTATATGAAGCATCTATGGGGCCATAATGAACGGTGCAGAGCATTATATATGGCACAGCTTTATATGGAGCATCTATGGGGCCATAATGAACGGTATAGAGCATTATATATGGTACAGTTTTATATGGAGCATCTATTGGGCAATAATCAACGGTATGGGGCAATAATCAACGGTATGGAGCATTATATGTGGCACAGCTTTATATGAAGCATCTATGGGGCAATAATGAACGGTATGGAGCATCTATTTTTATTTTTGAAATTCACCGGTAGCTGCTGCATTTCCTACCCTAGGCTTATACTCAAGTCAATAAGTTTTCCCAGTTTTTTGTGGCAAAATTAGGGGGGTCGGCTTATACTCGGGTCGGCTTATACTCGAGTATATACGGTAAGTCAGAACAATCTTACCAGTTCTGATGGTGACTGTTATCCTGACTATAGATGAGCAAATATGTTCAGAAAACGATTGCCAAACATAAATTTGGCAAGAATATGGTACATTCAGATTCGTGATCGGTAACACGAGCATTTTTCTTAAAATCTGAAAAAGTCGGTAACATTCTGTAAAAGATGGAATAAAAGCCGGTAATTCATGTGCCGTGCTCAGTAAAATCACAGTGTGACAGGTTAGAATAGTATAGAATAGATATATACACATAGAATACATAGATATGTAGATGTCAGTGACACACACACACATTTTCTGTGTATATGTATATATATTACATAGAGAGATAGAAGAAAAGTTGACAATTCAGCAGCAGTGGTAGTGTAAAATCACAGCAGGAGAAGACAAGATAGAAGAGATGGATTATATACAGTAAATACAAATAGAATAGGTAGATATATAGATGTATGTGGCAAATACAATTAGTACAGTGTGTAGCTTACTGTACACGCATTTGATTAATAAAAGATAATTTTTCTGAAAAAAATGGAGTGGGCTCCCATGTAATTTTTGTAACTAGCAGAGGGAAAGCCAATATTTAATGCCTGGGAAGGGGGTAATACCCATGGAGCTTCCCAGTCTATTAATATCAGCTCACAGCTGTATACTTAGCCTTTACTGCCTATTAAAATGGGGGACCCTAAAAAAATGATGTAGGGTCCCCCTATAATAACCAGCAACAGCTATGCAGACAGCTTCGGGCTGATATTAATAGCCTAGGAATGGGCCATGAATACTGGCCCCCAAGGCTAAAAATATCAGCTCTCAGCCACCCAGGAAAAGGTGCATCTCTAAGATGTGCCAATTCTGGCACTTAGCCATACTCTTCCCAATTACCCTGTAGCGGTGGCAAGTGGGGTGATAGTTGGGGGGGTTGATGTCACCTTTGTATTGTCAGGTGACATCAAGCCATGAGGTTAGTAATGGAGAGGCGTCAATAAGACACAATCACAGAAGAAAATCCAGCTCACCACCTGCGGTTCCACACTTCTAGAGCACAGATAGAACCTGGGCAGGGTGCAACATCCAATGGAGAAAGCAAAAAAATCTTGCTCACAGATCCAATAAGTATTGTTTCTCCTTGCAGAGAGTGACATGTTAAGCATGTCGAGGTGAGGAGACTTAAAGCCGCAATGCTCCTCTGGGAAATATGCAAATTGTCCCTTCAGAGAGGAAGGGATTAGAACTCTAGTGCCACCTATTAGAAATAGCAATCCTAACAATCAATGTCGGTCGAGGGTGCATACTGCTGTGCGAGATGTGAGCACGTTGTGCATTTGGAAGCCCAGATTCTGGATCTAAATGTGCAACTGGCAACACTGAGATCCATTGACAACATGGAAAGGAGTCTTCTGCTCACTGAGCAGACGCTCAATGATATAGATGAGGTGGGGGATGATAGGATGGAGCTGCAGGACAGTGAAGTAGCAAGCTGGGTGACAGTTAGATGGCCGGGTAGAGGTAAGAGTGCCAGGGAGGCTAGTCCTGATCTGGCACACCCCAATAAGTTTGCTAAGCTGGCAGATGAGGGGGTGCCAGTACAGGGGTAGCACTGCTGCAGCCAGGCATGTCCTCTGAAAGCCAGAGGAGTGACTGCTCCAGTAAGGAGGGAAATAGGAGAGCAGCGCAGGCCAGACAGGTGCTGGTAGTGGGGGACTCAATTATTAGGGGAACAGATAGGGCAATCTGTCACAAAGATAGGGATCGTCAAACGGTGTGCTGCCTACCTGGCGCTCGAGTCCGACACATCGCTGATCGGGTGGACAGATTACTTGGAGGGGCTGGTGAGGACCCAGCGCTCATGGTGCACATTGGCACAAATGACAACGTTAGGGGTAGGTGGAAGGTCCTTAAAGATGATTTCAGGGAATTAGGCTGCAAGCTGAAAGCAAGGACCTCCAACATAGTATTTTCCGAAATACTGCCTGTAACACATGCCACGCCAGAAAGGCAACGAGAGATTAGGGAGGGTGATAAGTGGCTCAAGAATTGGTGTAGGAAAGAGGGGTTTGGGTTCCTGCAGAACTGGGCCGACTTCTCAGTTGGCTACAGGCTCTACGCTAGGGACGGGCTGCACCTCAATGGGGAAGGTGCAGCTGTGCTGGGGGAGAGAATGGCTAGAAGGTTGGAGGATTTTTTAAACTAGGGAATGGGGGGAGGGTATTCATTTTATAGGAGGGGAAGATAGTGCAGATAGAGAACTGGGCACAAATAAGGAAGATGGGGGTTGCGGTGGCATGGGGGGTGGGGTTAGAACAGTTAATAATTTAAGAAAGAATAGAGGTACAGAGAGGATCATCAAGTGCATGTATACTAATGCCAGAAGCCTTTCCAACAAAATGGACGAATTAGAATTAATGTTGTTGGAGCATAATTATGACATGTGTTATGTTCTGGTGGTAAGAACAAATAGTGGACCTGGTAGTTAGAGCACCAGAAAAGACCTGATAGCACATTAGAACAGGAAAAGCTCTGGGAAGTGGAACCTCTGCTGACCGCAATCCCTAATCCTATCACGCACACTAGAAATAGCCGTGGAGCGCTCCTATCATGACCTAGGCGCCTCGTCACAGCCTCAGAACTAGCTAGCCCTAGAGATAGGAAAAATGAGCCTATCTTGCCTCAGAGAAAATTCCCCAAAGGAAAAGGCAGCCCCCCACATATATTGACTTGAATAAGATGAAATCACAAACACAGAGATGAAATAGATTTAGCAAAGAGAGGCCCGTCTGTGTCCACAGTCTCTGGTAGAGTACTCTCTGGTACTCTACCAGAGACTGTGGACACAGACGGTCATCTCCAGCGTGGGTTACCTAGCCACTGCAGGCCCCACAATTTAGACGGACTTACATCTCTGTGCCCGTTGGCACTTTTTTCCATATGACTCCCCTGATGATTCTCCATGACCGGAGTTGAAACGCGTAGGGAGGAAGATTCTACGTTTCAAGAGGTTTTGGGACTCTTCCTTTACACATATTGGGTGGGCTGGTCCCTTAGAGCAAGGTCCATTTGGGGCCTGTCCTTGTCAGGACAGGAGTTACAGAGGGGTTACAGGGTAGACATACTACTTCAGCCCTGCCCCTCCTCATCTAATTGGATCTCTACTGTGTCGTACGGAAGTATACAGTGTCCGGCAGCTTGGGTGAGATCCAACCATTCTTTTTTATTGAGCACTGGTTCACCTGAGCACTTTGTATGTTTTTTTCGTTTGTGTCCTGTTGGATGTGCAGTTTTTAGCATTTAATATTAAAAGTTATGTTTTATTAGTGGATATCCTCCACAGCTGATTCTGTCTTGAGCCAGGGGGTATATATATGGTGTGTTTTTTGCACACTATTGCTTTTTCTGTTATTCCTTTATATAACTCCGCATAGCGGCGTGCTCAGGCACCGATAAATTGAACAATCGGCCCTTAGGAAACATACTACCAGGAATCAAATTAATTGCACAATCGCAATCCCTATGAGGAGGTAGGGCACTGGCTTTGGGCTCATCAAATACATCCTGATAATCCGACAAAATCTCCGGAATCTCAGAAGGAGTAGAAGACGAAATTGACAAAAAATGGAACATCACCATGTACCCCCTGGCAACCCCAGCTGGACACAGACATAGATTTCCAGTCCAATACTGGATTATGGACCTGTAGCCATGGTAACCCTAAAACGACCACATCATGCAGATTATGTAACACCAAAAAACGGATATCCTCCTGATGTGCAGGAGCCATGCACATGGTCAATTGGGTCCAGTACTGAGGCTTATTCTTGGCCAAAGGCGTAGCATCAATTCCTCTCAATGGAATAGGATGCTGCAAGGGCTCCAAGAAAAAACCACAGCGCCTAGCATACTCCAAGTCCATCAAATTCAGGGCAGCGCCTGAATCTACAAATGCCATAACAGAGTAGGAAGACAAAGAACAAATCAGAGTAACGGACAATAGAAATTTTGACTGTACCGTACCAATGGTGGCAGACCTAGCGAATCGCTTAGTGCGCTTAGGACAATCGGAGATAGCATGAGTGGAATCCCCACAGTAAAAACACAGCCCATTCCGACATCTGTGTTCCTGCCGTTCAGCTCTGGTCAAAGTCCTATCACACTGCATAGGCTCAGGCCCATGCTCAGATAGTACCGCCAAATGGTGCACAGTTTTACGCTCACGCAAGCGCCGATCGATCTGAATTGCCAAAGACATAGACTCATTCAGACCAGCAGGCATAGGAAATCCCACCATGACATCTTTAAGGGCTTCAGAGAGACCCTTTCTGAAGATTGCTGCCAGGGCACATTCATTCCACTGAGTGAGCACAGACCACTTTCTGAACTTCTGACAATATATCTCTGCTTCATCCTGACCCTGACTCAGAGCCAACAGTGTTTTCTCAGCATGCTCTACAGAGTTAGGTTCGTCATAAAGCAATCCGAGTGCCAGGAAAAACGCATCCACATCACGCAATGCCGGATCTCCTTGCGCAAGGGAAAATGCCCAGTCTTGAGGGTCACTACGTAACAAATAAATAATGATCCTTACTTGTTGAGCAGGATCACCTGAGGAGCGAGGTTTCAAAGCTAGAAACAATTTACAATTATTTTTGAAATTCAAAAACTTAGATCTTTCACCAAAAAATAAATCAGGAATTGGAATCTTAGGCTCTGACATCGGATTCTGAACCACAAAATCTTGGATGTTTTGTACCCTTGTAGTGAGATTATCCATCCAAGAGGACAGACCTTGAATGTCCATGTCCACAGCTGTGTTCTGAACCACCCAGAGGTAAAGGGGAAAAGTGAGACAGAACACGCTGCAAAGAAAAAAAAAATGGTCTCAGAGCTTCACTTATCCCTCTATTGAGATGCATCAATACTTTTGGCCAGCTGTACTGTTATGTTCTGGTGGTTAGAACAAATAGTGGACCTGGTAGTTAGAGCACCAGAAAAGACCTGATAGCACATTAGAACAGGACAAGCTCTGGGAAGTTGAACCTCTGCTGACCGCAATCCCTAATCCTATCACACACACTAGAAATAGCCGTGGAGCGCTCCTATCATGACCTAGGCGCCTCGTCACAGCCTCAGAACTAGCTAGCCCTAGAGATAGGAAAAATGAGCCTATCTTGCCTCAGAGAAAATTCCCCAAAGGAAATGGCAGCCCCACACATATATTGACTGTGAGTAAGATGAAATCACAAACACAGAGATGAAATAGATTTAGCAAAGAGAGGCCCGACTTACTAAACAGACAGAAGATAGGAAAGGTCACTTTGCAGTCAGCAAAAAACCCTACAAAAAGCCACACAGAGAGTGCAGGGAAAAATACCATCCGCACCGACTAACGGAGCGGAGGCGCCCCTCTGCATCCCAGAGCTTCCAGCAAGCAAGGCAAAATTCACATAAGCATGCTGGACAGAAAAAATAGCAAACAAGAAAAAAGCAAAGCGAAACTTAGCTTTTGCTGGAGGAAACAGGTAACCAGGAAGATCCAGGAGTGAACTAGACCAATGCTACAACATTGACAGCTGGCATCGGACAAGGATCCAAGTGGAGTTAAATAGAGCAGCCCACTAACGAATTAGCCTCGTCACCTGTAGAAGGAAACTCAGAAACACCCACAGGCATCAGAGAAAGTCCACGGACAGAACCAGCCGAAGTACCATTCATGACCACAGGAGGGAGCCCGAAAACAGAATTCACAACAGACAAGGTGGGGATATCTGAAACGTGGCTGGATGAGAGCCATGACTGGGCTGTTAACTTGCAGGGTTATAGTCTGTTCAGAAATGACCAAATGGATAGGCGAGGGGGAGGGGTGTGTCTATATGTAAAATCGTCCTTAAAACCCCTCCGGCGTGATAATATAGGCGAATCTAATGAAAATGTAGAGTCCCTGTGGGTGGAGATAAGGGGAGGATGAAAAAATAATAAATTACTGATAGGGATTTGTTATAAATCTCCAAAAATAATGGAAGCAATGGAGAATATCCTCGTAAAGCAAATAGATGAAGCTGTGACTCAAGGGGAAGTCATTATTATGGGGGACTTCAACTACCTAGATTGGGGAACAGAAACCTGCAGTTCCGGCAAAGGTAATCGGTTTTTGACAACTACGAGAGACAATTACCTTTCACAACTGGTTCAGGACCCAACAATAAGCAGGGCACTGCTAGACCTAATATTAACCAACAGGCCAGACCGCATATCAAATATAAGGGTTGGGGTTCACTTGGGGAATAGTGATCACTAGGGTTGAGCGACTTTTACTTTTTTAGGGTCGAGTCGGGTTTCGCGAAACCCGACTATCTCTAAAGTCGAGTCGAGTGAAATCGGCCGATTATGGCGAAAAGTCGGGGATCGACCGAAACACGAAACCAAATGCAATGTCAATGGGATTTTTTTTTTTGGTTTTTATTTTTGATTTATTTATTTATTTTTTTTTTTCCCTCTCCCTCTCCCTCTCTCTCTCCCCTCCGTCCCTGAACAGAAAAGCTGGTGTTACACATTGCAAATCGCTACTGTGCACAATCGACAAAATGACGATAGGCATCCACGCCCCTAAGACCTATGTCATCACTCTGCCCACGCTCCTTCGTTGGCTGAAAAAATGGCGCCAAGCGCGTCATACGAAACGCGACTTTGGCGCGAAAGTCGAGTACCGCATGGCTGACCCCACACAGGAATCGGGTTTCATGAAACCCGACTTTGCCAAAAGTCGGCGACTTTTGAAAATGAACGATCCGTTTCGCTCAACCCTAGTGATCACAAAATAATACGTTTTTCATGTATCCTTTAATAAGATGTGTAGTAGAGGGGTTACAAGGACACTAAACTTCAGGAGGACAAATTTCCAACAGATGAGAGAGGATCTTGGTGCAATTAACTGGGACGATATCCTGAGACATAAAAATACACAAAGAAAATGGGAGACATTTATTAGCATCCTGGATAGGACCTGTGCACAGTATATACAGTATGGGAATAAACATACTAGAAATAGGAGGAAACCAATATGGCTAAATAAAGCTGTAAGGGGCGCAATAAGTGACAAAAAGAAAGCATTTAGAGAATTAACCCCTTTCTGCCATTGGACGTAATATTCCGTCCATGTGGGGTGGGCCTTAATTCCCAAGGACGGAATATTACGTCCAGCGCGATCGGCCGTACTCATGGGGGGAGCGCGGCCGATCGCGGCCGGGTGTCAGCTGCTTATTGCAGCTGACATCCGGCACTATGTGCCAGGAGCGGTCACGGACCGCCCCTGGCACATTAACCCCCGACACACCGCGATCAAAGATGATCGCGATGTGCCGGCGGTGCAGGGAAGCATCGCGCAGGGAGGGGGCTCCCTGCGGGCTTCCCTGAGCCCCCCGCAGCAACGCGATGTGATCGCGTTGCTCCGGGGGTCTCTTACCTCCTCCCTGCAGCAAGTCCCGGATCCAAGATGGACGCGGATCCGGGTCCTCCAGGGAGGGAGGTGGCTTACCAAGTGCCTGCTCTGAGCAGGCACTTGGTAATGCTGCAGCGCTGTTTGACAGATCGGTGATCTGTCAGAGTGCTGTGCAAACTGGCAGATCACCGATCTGTATTGTCCCCCCCTGGGACAAAGTAAAAAAGTTAAAAAAAATTTCCAAGTGTGTAAAAAAATAAAAATAATCCTAAATAATGAAAAAAAAATTATTATTCCCATAAATACATTTCTTTATCTAAATAAAAAAAAAAACAATAAAAGTACACATATTTAGTATCGTCGCGTCCGTAACAACCCGACCTATAAAGCTGTCCCACTAGTTAACCCCTTCAGTAAACACCGTAAGAAAAAAAAAAAAAAACGAGGCAAAAAACAACGCTTTATTATTGTACCACCGAACAAAAAGTGGAATAACACGCGATCAAAATGACGAATATAAATAACCATGGTACCGCTGAAAGTGTCATCTTGTCCCACAAAAAACGAGCCGCCATACAGCAACATCAGCAAAAAAATAAAAAAGTTATAGTCCTCAGAATAAAGCGATGCAAAAATAATTATTTTTTCTATAAAATAGTTTTTATCGTATAAAAGCGCCAAAACATAAAAAAAATGATATAAATGAGGTGACACTGTAATCGTACTGACCCGAAGAATAAAACTGCTTTATCAATTTTACCAAACGCGGAACGTTATAAACGCCTCCCCCAAAAGAAATTCATGAATAGCTGGTTTTTGGTCATTCTGCCTCACATAAATCGGAATAAAAAGCGATCAAAAAATGTCACGTGCCCGAAAATGTTACCAATAAAAACGTCAACTCGTCCCGCAAAAAACAAGACCTCAAATGACTCTGTGGACTCAAATATGGAAAAATTATAGCTCTCAAAATGTGGTAACGCAAAAAATATTTTTTGCAATAAAAAGCGTCTTTCAGTGTGTGACGGCTGCCAATCATAAAAATCCGCCAAGAAACCCGCTATAAAAGTAAATCAAATACCCCTTCATCACCCCCTTAGTTAGGGAAAAATTAAAAAATTTAAAAAAATGTATTTATTTCCATTTTCCCATTAGGGTTAGGGCTAGGGTTAGGGTTAGGGCTAGGGTTAGGGTTAGGGTTGGGGCTAGGGTTAGGGCTAGGGTTTGGGCTAGGGTTGGGGCTAGGGTTAGGGTTAAGGCTACAGTTAGGGTTGGGGCTAAAGATAGGGTTAGGGTTTGGATTACATTTGCGGTTGGGATTAGGATTAGGGGTGTGTCTGGGTTAGAGGTGTGGTTAGGGTTACCGTTGGGATTAGGGTTAGGGGTGTGTTTGGATTAGGGTTTCAGTTATAATTGGGGGGTTTCCACTGTTTAGACACATCAGGGGCTCTCCAAACGCGACATGGCGACCGATCTCAATTCCATCCAATTCTGCATTGAAAAAGTAAAACAGTGCTCCTTCCCTTCCGAGCTCTCCCGTGTGCCCAAACAGGAGTTTACCCCAACATATGGGGTATCAGCGTACTCAGGACAACAACTTTTGGGGTCCAATTTCTCCTGTTACCCTTGGGAAAATACAAAACTGGGGGCTAAAAAATAATCTTTGTGGGAAAAAAAGAGATTTTTTATTTTCACTGCTCTGCATTATAAACTGTAGTGAAACACTTGGGGGCTCAAAGTTCTCACAACACATCTAGATAAGTTCCTTGGGGGGTCTAGTTTCCAATATGGGGTCATTTGTGGGGGGTTTCTACTGTTTAGGTATATTAGGGGCTCTGCAAACGCAATGTGACACCTGCAGACCATTCCATCTAAGTCTGCATTCCAAATGGCGCTCCTTCCCTTCTGAGCCCTCCCATGCGCCCAAATGCTGGTTCCCCCCACATATGGGGTATCAACGCACTCAGGACAAATTGGACAACAACTTTTGGGGTCCAATTTCTCCTTTTACCCTCGAGAAAATACAAAACTGGGGGCTAAAAAATAATTTTGAGAGGAAATTTTTTTTTTTTTCACGGCTCTGCATTATAAACTGAAGTGAAATGCTTGGGGGCTCAAAGTTCTCACAACACATCTAGATAAGTTCCTTGGGGGGTCTAGTTTCCAATATGGGGTCACTTGTGGGGGGGTTCTACTGTTTAGGTATATTAGGGGCTCTGCAAACGCAATGTGACACCTGCAGACCATTCCATCTAAGTCTGCATTCCAAATGGCGCTCCTTCCCTTCTGAGCCCTCCCATGCGCCCAAATGCTGGTTCCCCCCACATATGGGGTATCAACGCACTCAGAACAAATTGGACAACAACTTTTGGGGTCCAATTTCTCCTGTTACCCTCGGGAAAATACAAAACTGGGGGCTAAAAAATTATTTTTGTGGGAAAAAATTTTTGTTTTATTTTTACGGCTCTGCATTATAAACTTCTGTGAAGCTTTTATTGGGTCAAAGTGCTCACCACACATCTAGATAAGTTCCTTAGGGGGTCTACTTTTCAAAATGGTGTCACTTGTGGGGGGTTTCAATGTTTAGGCACATCAGTGGCTCTCCAAACGCAACATGGCGTCCCATCTCAATTCCTGTCAATTTTGCATTGAAAGGTCAAACGGCGCTCCTTCAATTCCGAGCTCTCCCATGCGCCCAAACAGTGGTTTACCCCCACATATGGGGTATCAGCGTACTCAGGACAAATTGTACAACAACTTTTGTGGTCCAATTTCTTCTCTTACCATTGGGAAAATAAAAACCTGGGGGCGAAAAAATAATTTTTGTGAAAAAAAGAGATTTTTTATTTTCACTGCTCTGCGTTATAAACTGTAGTGAAACACTTGGGGGCTCAAAGTTCTCACAACACATCTAGATAAGTTCCTTGGGGGGTCTAGTTTCCAATATGGGGTCATTTGTGGGGGGTTTCTACTGTTTAGGTATATTAGGGGCTCTGCAAACGCAATGTGACACCTGCAGACCATTCCATCTAAGTCTGCATTCCAAATGGCGCTCCTTCCCTTCTGAGCCCTCCCATGCGCCCAAATGCTGGTTCCCCCCACATATGGGGTATCAACGCACTCAGGACAAATTGTACAACAACTTTTGGGGTCCAATTTCTCCTTTTACCCTCGAGAAAATACAAAACTGGGGGCTAAAAAATAGTTTTGAGAGGAAATTTTTTTTTTTTTCACGGCTCTGCATTATAAACTGAAGTGAAATACTTGGGGGCTCAAAGTTCTCACAACACATCTAGATAAGTTCCTTGGGGGGTCTAGTTTCCAATATGGGGTCACTTGTGGGGGGGTTCTACTGTTTAGGTACATTAGGGGCTCTGCAAACACAATGTGACGCCTGCAGACCATTCCATCTAAGTCTGTATTCCAAATGGCGCTCCTTCCCTTCCGAGCCCTCCCATGCGCCCAAATGCTGGTTCTCCCCCACATATGGGGTATCAGCGCACTCAGGACAAATTGCACAACAACTTTTGGGGTCCAATTTCTCCTGTTACCCTCGGGAAAATACAAAACTGGGGGCTAAAAAATTATTTTTGTGGGAAAAAATTTTTGTTTTATTTTTACGGCTCTGCATTATAAACTTCTGTGAAGCTTTTATTGGGTCAAAGTGCTCACCACACTTCTAGATAAGTTCCTTAGGGGGTCTACTTTTCAAAATGGTGTCACTTGGGGGGGGGTTTCAATGTTTAGGCACATCAGTGGCTCTCCAAACGCAACATGGCGTCCCATCTCAATTCCTGTCAATTTTGCATTGAAAGGTCAAACGGCGCTCCTTCCCTTCCGAGCTCTCCCATGCGCCCAAACAGTGGTTTACCCCCACATATGGGGTATCAGCGTACTCAGGACAAATTGTACAACAACTTTTGTGGTCCAATTTCTTCTCTTACCATTGGGAAAATAAAAACCTGGGGGCAAAAAAATAATTTTTGTGAAAAAAAGAGATTTTTTATTTTTACGGTTCTGCATTATAAACTTCTGTGAAGCACTTGGTGGGTCAAAGTGCTCACCACACCTCTAGATAAGTTCCCTAGGGGGTCTACTTTCCAAAATGGTGTCACTTGTGGGGGGTTTCAATGTTTAGGCACATCAGTGGCTCTCCAAACGCAACATGGCGTCCCATCTCAATTCCAGTCAATTTTGCATTGAAAAGTCAAATGGCGCTCCTTCCCTTCCGAGCTCTGCCCTGCGCCCAAACTGTGGTTAACCCCCACATATGGTATATCAGCGTACTCAGGACATTTTCTATCATATAGACCCCTCAAAATGACTTCAAATGAGATGTGGTCCCTAAAATAAAATGGTGTTGTAAAAATGAGAAATTGCTGGTCAACTTTTAGGGTATGTTCACACGTTCCTGATTTCCATCCTTTTTTTTCAGGACTGTTTTTTAAAAAACTGCAGCTCTTGGCAGAAAACGCAGGTCCTTTTTTTGGTCCTTTTTTTGTCCTTTTTTGATGCGTTTTTTGATCCTTTTTTTATCCTTTTT
The DNA here is from genome assembly GCF_032444005.1 of Ranitomeya imitator. Taxonomy (NCBI): domain Eukaryota; kingdom Metazoa; phylum Chordata; class Amphibia; order Anura; family Dendrobatidae; genus Ranitomeya; species Ranitomeya imitator. The sequence goes on from NC_091283.1 coordinate 700,867,691, forward strand.
TTATCCTTTTTTATGCAGTTTTCTATGCAGTTAAAATGGCTGAAAATACCCTAACCCTACCCCTAACCGTACCCCTAACCCTAACCCTACCCCTAACCCTACCCCTAACCCTAACCCTACCCCTACCCCTAACCCTACCCCTAACCCTACCCCTAACCCTACCCCTAACCCTACCCCTACCCCTAACCCTACCCCAACCTTAGTGGAAAAAAAAAAAATTCTTATTTTTTTTTTATTGTCCCTACCTATGGGGGTGACAAAGGGGGGGGGGGGGTCATTTACTATTTTTTTTTATTTTGATCACTGAGATAGGTTATATCTCAGTGATCAAAATGCAATTTGGAACGAATCTGCCGGCCGGCAGATTCGGCAGGCGCACTGCGCATGCGCCCGCCATTTTGCAAGATGGCGGCGCCCAGGGAGAAGACGGCCGGACGGACACCGGGACGCCGGGTAAGTATAAGGGGGGAGATTAGGGCACGGGGGGGGCATCGGAGCACTGGGGGGGGCATCGGAGCACGGGGCAGTGGGATTGGAGCACGGGGGGCGGGATCGGAGCACGGGGGGGCAGCCACACTCCGCCCACGCACTTCCGCCCGCTTCCCCGCACTTCCTGCTGCAGCGGTTCGGCACCACAAACCGCAGTAAAACTCGCAGATATTTTTTTCATCTGCGGGTTTTACTGCGGGTTTGACCTCACAATGGAGGTCAATGGGTGCAGAACCGCTGCGGCTCCGAAAAAAGAAGTGACATGGTACTTCTTTTTTCCCGCAGCTATTCAGCGCGGTTTGTTTTTTTTTATTTTCCGCATTGTGGGCACAGCAGTTCCTGTTTTCCATAGGGTACAATGTAATGTACCCTGCATGGAAAACAGCTGCTGACCCGCAGCGGGAAAATCGCGGCAATTCCGCAAGAAAAAAAGGATCGTGTGAACATGGCCTTAACCCTTATAACTCCCTAACAAAAAAAAATTTTGGTTCCAAAATTGTGCTGATGTAAAGTAGACATGTGGGAAATGTTATTTATTAAGTATTTTGTGTGACATATCTCTGTGATTTAATTGCATAAAAATTCAAAGTTGGAAAATTGCAAAATTTTCAAAATTTTCGCCAAATTTCCATTTTTTTCACAAATAAACGCAGGTAATATCAAAGAAATTTTACAACTATCATGAAGTACAATATGTCTCGAGAAAATATTGTCAGAATCACCGGGATCCGTTGAAGCGTTCCAGAGTTATAACCCCATAAAGGGACAGTGGTCAGAATTGTAAAAATTGGCCCGGTCCATAACGTGCAAACCACCCTTGGGGGTAAAGGGGTTAAAGGAAGTAGGAAGTGATGAGGCATTAAATAAATACAAAAAAATAAATAAATTATGTAAAAAGCAAATCAAGGCAGCAAAGATTGAGACAGAGAGACTCATTGCAAGAGAGAGTAAAAATAATCCCAAAATATTCTTTAATTACGTAAATAGTAAGAAACTAAAAAATGATAGTGTTGGCCCCTTAAAAATAGTCTGGGTGAAATGGTGGATGATGATGAGGAAAAAGCCAATATGCTAAATGACTTTTTTTCATCAGTATATACACAAGAAAATCCCATGGCAGACAAAATGACTAGTGATAAAAATTCCCCATTAAATGTCACCTGCTTAACCCAGCAGGAAGTACGGTGGCGTCTAGAAATCACTAAAATTGACAAATCTCCGGGCCCGGAGGGGATACACCCCCGAGTACTGCAGAATTAAGTACAGTCATTGATAGACAATTATTTTTAATCTTTAAAGACTTCATAATAACAGGGTAGGTACCACAGGACTGGCGTATAGCAAATGTGGTGCCAATATTCAAAAAGGAGACAAAAACTGAACTCGGTAATTATAGGCCAGTAAGCTTAACCTCTACTGTGGGTAAAATCCTGGAGGGCATTCTAAGGGATACTATACTGGAGTATCTGAAGAGGAATAACCTCATAACCCAGTATCAGCACGGGTTTACTAGGGACCGTTCATGTCAGACTAATCTGATGAGCTTCTATAAAGAGGTAAGTTCTGTACTGGACCAAGGGAACCCAGTGGACGTAGTGTATATGGATTTTTCAAAAGCTTTTGATACAGTGCCACACAAAAGGTTGATACAAAAAATGAGAATAATGGGGATAGGGGAAAATACAGTTAGGGCCAGAAATATTTGGACAGTGACACAAGTTTTGTTATTTTAGCTGTTTACAAAAACATGTTCAGAAATACAATTATATATATAATATGGGCCGAAAGTGCACACTCCCAGCTGCAATATGATAGTTTCCACATCCAAATCGGAGAAAGGGTTTAGGAATCATAGCTCTGTAATGCATAGCGTCCTCTTTTTCAAGGGACCAAAAGTAATTGGACAATGGACTCTAAGGGCTGCAATTAACTCTGAAGGCGTCTCCCTCGTTAACCTGTAATCAATGAAGTAGTTAAAAGGTCAGGGGTGGATTCCAGGTGTGTGGTTTTGCATTTGGAAGCTGTTGCTGTGAGCAGACAACATGCGGTCAAAGGAACTCTCAATTGAGGTGAAGCAGAACATCCTGAGGCTGAAAAAAAAGAAAAAATCCATCAGAGAGATAGCAGACATGCTTGGAGTAGCAAAATCAACAGTTGGGTACATTCTGAGAAAAAAGGAATTGACTGGTGAGCTTGGGAACTCAAAAAGGCCTGGGCGTCCACGGATGACAACAGTGGTGGATGATTGCCGCATACTTAATTTGGTGAAGAAGAACCCGTTCACAACATCAACTGAAGTCCAGAACGCTCTCAGTGAAGTAGGTGTATATGTCTCTAAGTCAACAGTAAAGAGAAGACTCCATGACAGTAAATACAAAGGGTTCACATCTAGATGCAAACCATTCATCAATACCAAAAATAGACAGGCCAGAGTTAAATTTGCAGAAAAACACCTCAAGAAGCCAGCTCAGTTCTGGAAAAGTATTCTATGGACAGATGAGACAAAGATCAACCTGTACCAAAATGATGGGAAGAAAAAAGTTTGGAGAAGAAAGGGAACGGCACATGATCCAAGGCACACCACATCCTCTGTAAAACATGGTGGAGGCAACGTGATGGCATGGGCATGCATGGCTTTCAATGGCACTGGGTCACTTGTGTTTATTGATGACATAAGAGCAGACAAGAGTAGCCGGATGAATTCTGAAGTGTACCGGGATATACTTTCAGCCCAGATTCAGCCAAATGCTGCAAAGTTGATTGGACGGCGCTTCATAGTACAGATGGACAATGACCCCAAGCATACAGCCAAAGCTACCCAGGAGTTCATGAGTGCCAAAAAGTGGAACATTCTGCAATGGCCAAGTCAATCTCCAGATCTAAACCCAATTGAGCATGCATTTCACTTGCTCAAATCCAGACTTAAGACGGAAAGACCCACAAACAAGCAAGACCTGAAGGCTGCGGCTGTAAAGGCCTAGCAAAGCATTAAGAAGGAGGAAACCCAGCGTTTGGTGATGTCCATGGGTTCCAGACTTAAGGCAGTGATTGCCTCCAAAGGATTTGCAACAAAATATTGAAAATAAAAATATTTTGTTTGGGTTATGTTTATTTGTCCAATTACTTTTGACCTCCTAAAATGTGGAGTGTTTGTAAAGAAATGTGTACAATTCCTACATTTTCTATCAGATATTTTTGTTCAACCCTTCAAATTAAACGTTACAATCTGCACTTGAATTCTGTTGTAGAGGTTTCATTTCAAATCCAATGTGGTGGCATGCAGAGCCCAACTCGCGAAAATTGTGTCACTGTCCAAATATTTCTGGCCCTAACTGTATGTGTAAGTGGGTTAAGAGCTGGCTCAGGGATAGGAAACAATGGGTGGTTATTAATGGAGCACACTCGGACTGGGTAGCGGTTAGCAGTGGGGTACCACAGGGGTCAGTATTGGGCCCTCTTCTTTTTAACATATTTATTAATGACCTTGTAGGGGGCATTCAGAGCAGAATTTCAATATTTGCAGATGACACTAAACTATGCGGGGTAATCAATACAGAGGAGGACAATTTTATATTACAGGGTGATTTATGTAAACTAGAAGCTTGGGCTGATAAATGGCAAATGAGCTTTAATGGGGATAAATGTAAGGTCATGCACTTGGGTAGAAGTAATAAGATGTATAACTATGTGCTTAATTCTAAAACTCTGGGCAAAACTGTCAAAGAAAAAGACCTGGATGTATGGGTGGATGACAAACTCATGTTCAGTGGCCAGTGTCAGGCAGCTGCTACAAAGGCAAATAAAATAATAAGATGCATTAAAAGAGGCATAGATGCACATGAGGAGAACATAATTTTACCTCTATACAAGTCACTAGTTCGACCACACTTAGAATACTGTGCACAGTTCTGGTCTCCGGTGTATAAGAAAGACTTAGCTGAACTAGAGCGGGTGCAGAGAAGAGCGACCAAGGTTATTAGAGGACTGGGGGGTCTGCAATACCAAGATTATTACACTTGGGGTTATTTAGTTTGGAAAAACGAAGACTAAGGGGTGATCTTATTTTAATGTATAAATATATGAGAGGACAGTACAAAGACCTTTCTGATGATCTTTTTAACCATAGACCTGAGACAGGGACAAGGGGGCATCCTCTACGTCTGGAGGAAAGAAGGTTTAGGCATAATAACAGACGAGGGTTCTGTACTGTAAGAGCAGTGAGACTATGGAACTCTCTGCTGTATGATGTTGTAATGAGTGATTCATTACTTAAATTTAAGAGGGGATTGGATACCTTTTTCTTAAAAAGTATAATGTTACAGGGTATATATACTAGATTCCTTGATAGGGCGTTGAGCCAGGGAACTAGTCTGATTGCCATATGTGGAGTCCGGAAGGAATATTTTTCCCCAAAGTGGAGCTTACTATTTGCCACATGGTTATTTTTGCCTTCCTCTGGATCAACATGTTATGGCATGTTAGGTTAGGCTATGGGTTGAACTAGATGGACTTAAAGTCTTCCTTCAACCTTAATAACTATGTTACTATGTTACTATGTATATGGGGCTCATTATTCTGTATAGAGGACTATGTGGTGCAAATTATACTGTATGGAGCACTATATGGGGCCATTATACTGTATGGGGCAATATATGGGGCTCATTATTCTGTATAGAGGACAATACTGTCCGGTTTCTGAGCTAATGTAGAATTTACAATAGATATCTCTCATGTAATGTAAGAAGTAAGTGAAATCTTTGGCATTGTACTATACCTTTATTTGTCTGCCGTATCGGTGCATTATGAATTGTGGTATGTGTTAAAGGGGCCCACTGGGAATCTTTCGCCCAGAGCCCATGAAAACCTGGAGCCGACCCTGCACACATGTATATACAATATACAGGAGGAGATGACATACAGATATATACTTTATACAGGGGAGATGACAAACAGGTATATTCGGAGGAGAAAATTAGAGGTGAGAGTTGAAAATGAGTAGTGTGAGTTGAAAATAAAGAGGTGTGAGTGCAAAATGAGCAGAGTGAGGGGTAAATAGTGGAGTGATCGGAAAATGACAGGTGTGAGGTCAAAATGACAGGTGTAAGGGGGGAAGAATGAAAGGAGTGAGGGAAAAATGAGAGTTGTGAGGGGGAAAATGAGAGGAGTGAGGGGGAAAATGAGAGGAGTGAGGGGAAAATGAGAGATGTGAGGGGAAAATGAGAGATGTGAGTTGGAAAATGAGAGATGTGGGGGGGGGGGCGGAATGAGAAGTGTGATGGGAAAATAAGGGAAGTGAGGTGCTATAACTAACCACAGTTAGTTTCTATGCCCGGCCAGCGCCAGGCTCTTCAGCTAGTTTTTAAATAAAATTGAAAACTATGTTTATTCTTATTTCTAATAGTGGACTTTATTCTGGCTGTGTCTTTATTTACCATGGAATTATAGTGTTAATAATTGATAGGTGTCTAATTGTCACTTCTCCATTACTAAGCCATGTGCTTGATGTCACCTGACAATACAAAGGTGACATCAACCCAATAAATATGAACCCCACTTTCCACCACTCCAGGGCAAGTTGGAAGAGCAGGGCAAAACACCAGAATTGGAGCATCTAATACATGTGCCTTTACTGGGCAGCTGCGCGTTGCTGTTTTTAGGCCGCGTGCCTATATCCAAGGCCTCTTACCATCCTTCAGAATACCAGCCCCCAGCTGTCTGCTTTAGCAAGGCTGGTTGTCAAAATGGGGGGGACCCCATGCCATTTTTTTTTATTATTTATTTAAATAACTAAGAATTGGGGGACCCCTCTATTCCTGATAACCAACCTTTCTGAAGCTGACAGCTGAGGGTTGCAGCCCCCAGCTGTGTGTTTTGCCTGGCTGGTTATCAAAAACACAGGGGAACGCACCCAGGTTTTTTTTTCATTATTTATTAATTACAGTGCAGGAGTGACTGCTGAATACGCCCATCCGACACTAGTGCTCTAACTGTTATTAGTGGCAACAGGTGTCCGATGATAGGAGCGGTAGTCCCATTAGCTGCCACCAGTGACCGGAGGTAAACTTTTTACCTCCGATCACAGCTGATCGTTCACGCTGTCTTCTGACAGTGTGGGAACCGTGGTTCTCTGACCGGCTGGGATGATTTCACCACTGATCAGAAGCGCTACGCCGGTGTTTCCCATGCCATCACACAGTATGGGAAACTCCTGTGTATGTTCAGCTATATTCGGCAATTTAATCAAGGATTAAAGCAGCGAATATTGCAAATTCGGCAATCGTGAGCCAAACCGAACATTAAAATATTCACTCATCTCTAATCCTGACAAAGCTTTGATAACAGGAAAACAATATAAGGAGGTTATATCCTCTTCCTAATTTAAGCATTGATTTGTGGGACCTAAAAACAAAGTAAACTCCCTAATGGCAATGACCTTATCAGGTAGAGGTCAGGTCTAATTAACCTTAGTCCCTCAAAAGTTATGCCATCAGATCTCTTTACCACATGAAAAGACCCCAGAATCCAACACTTTATGTGGTATAATTGGTGGGCACTATTACCAATTTATTACTGAAGCCAATAATAGGGAAAAGAAATAGAAGGGCCGATTGAAAAATAAACTGTAGTTGCTTGCAGTCAAATCAATGATATAAAGAACTAGAATGTCATACACTCTATCTTGCCGAGATTAAGCAGAAATAATCCTACACAGATGTGTGAACTTTTCCTTTAGGATATGGGGTTTTGCATAAAAGTTACCATTCTTATGCTGACATCATTCCTCCTGGCATCATGTGAAGCTCCACAAAAACCTGTGGTATGTTCAGTTATCGAAGGATTTCAAAGTCATAATGGCAGAGATGGCAGAGATGGAAGAGATGGTCCTACTGGCAGTAAAGGTGAACCAGGTAAATTCATTCATTAAAAAAAAAAAAAAAAAAAAAAATATGTAAGTGAAATCCTCCCAATAGTAAAATGAACTGGAAGAGCCTCACATTCTATTTCATTTGATTTATTCATGTATTCCATTTTTTATTGTTATTTAGAATGGTAATTTTAGGATGCATAGATTTAAATCAGTGCTAACTAGAGATGATTACATTTATTGATGATGTGGAATTGAATTCTCCATTTTACAAAAATCTGCATTCTCCAGAATATTAATTTTTTTTACAATTTGCTCCACGTGAATTTGGCAAATTGGTGGCCAGCTGCAATTTCCATTTTACTGAACCATAGAAGACCAATAAGATGATTAAAGCAATGATAATAATAGTATTTACCTGATGACTCCTCTATCCCACTGCCCCACAACCTGACTTCTGGTCCCTTGCACCTCCTCTTTATCTTGTACACTGTCACGTACCTGCTTCTCAGCACGTGACTTGGGATTGCGCCTACAAAGGTTAATCTGTCACCTTTCACCCAGTCCAGCATTCACCTCTGTCCTATGTTACAATGGGAGCATAAATCACACCCTGACACAGACCACACACTCCGCTTCATACACGCTGCCACCACTCACCGAGCACACGGGCGATGAGTCCCAGAGATAGAACTACTATATACCAATCACCAGGATCATAAACTCTAAGGCTATGTATTCTTTTAGAGCATACAAGGTTCAAACGTATTAAAGTTTTAAGTTTTAATAGAAAAGCTACAGTGCTTACAATAAAAGGATATAATAATATGGAAATAAAAAGTGACATACGAATGCAAAACAGTTATAAAATAAAATAGAGAAACTTACAGAAATATCTAACTTTGCAGTCTTGTATTCTGCTCCCTGAGGGGAGAGTGGTATGAAATGGCCCACTTCAGCTTGGCTGCTCCTCAGTCTGTGAACAACCTTCTATGGGTAAAGGCCAAATGTATAGATTAAACCTAGGGATAAGATTTCTGAACCAGCCTTTCATGTTAATATTCTAATTCCTTTGTTTGTGACTGGACCATAGCTACTTTACCAATGAATACATTATTTTTTCTCTAAACACGCTTTGTGTAACCTTGCTTTCTCAAAGTGACACTGCAGAACTTTGACACAGTTATGTGCCTGGTTGGCAGGTTTTTTTCTAAATAATACAGTATAAATGAACATCCATTCCTGACAGTCAAACCAGGTTTCTGTCCTGATGAAGAAGTCCTGTGTGACCTCGAAATGCATTGACCCTCTAAACCTTTATAATAAGGCGATATGCACACGTTCAGGACTTCTCGTCTTTTTTTCGGCCATTTTCCACTGAAAAAATGCTTAAAAAACGCATGCATTCACATCTAGAGTTGAGCGACCTTGACCTTTTTAGAGTCGAGCCGGGTTTCGCGAAACCCGACTATCTCAAAAGTCGGGTCGAGTGAAATCGGCCGATTATGGCGAAAAGTCGGGATCGACCGAAACACGAAACCCAATGCAAGTCAATGGGGCAGCATAGTCGGCAGTGAGTGGGGGCCAGGAAAACACCTAGAGTGCCCATTTTAATGTCATAACCATCCATTCTTCTTAATGAAGCTTGTCAAGCGTAATTTACCTTATAATAATTGGAAGGCATTTGAAATTGGGGGTCATTTGGCTAAAGTTGTGTGGGGTAGGGCTGGTTCAAGTAATTAGTGGGCCCAGGAAATCTGGACCACGTCACGGCAGTGGAGCAGGGAGAGGTAAGTATTTCAACTTTGCAAGTGCTGTGATCCTGAGCAAGCAGGGGGGGCCCACTTGTTGGCATTGGCACTGGCACAGGGCCCCTCAAAGTACAGCGGTGTGTTTGCACGGCGGGGGCGCCTCCCACCGGCAGCAACACTTTTGCGTACTATGAGAGGCCCTGTGCGAGTGACGTCGCCAACTAGTATTCCTCCTCCCACCTGATGAAGGAACCTGCACTTTCATCTGCACCTTCCTCTTTGTCCCCGTGTAAGGTGGTATGGTATGCGGGAAGAGCAACCTGACTTTCAGCAGGGTCACAATGTTGTTGTGTAGCATGCACGGGGAATGTTGCGTTATGGGTCAATGTACCAGCAGACTCATCTATCACTGGCTGGGCAATGGGCACGATGAAGTGAAAACACAGATATAGGCCCAAAGAATAAAGTGGGCTAAATGCAGTTCAAAATTGGTAACACAGGAATAACCAGGGGGCATTGCAGTGGAGGACAACTGGAATGAGAGGCTGACACAGAGAGTAGGGCCAAATCAGTAAGTAGTCGAAATGCAGTTCAAAATTGGCAACCGTAGTAAACAGGTGGCACAGCTTTGTTCAGTGGAGGAGAACAGCAAGGAGTGGCAGACACCGATAGTAGGCCCCAACCCAACTAGTAGGCCAAATGCAGTCTAACATTAACAACTACTTAACGAGAGCCTGAAAATGGAATTTCAGGACAGGAAACCAGGAGAACAGCAAGGAGTGGCAGACACCGATAGTAGGCCCCAAACCAACTAGTACGCCAAATGCAGTTGTTCCATTTAACCACAATTTAATGAGAGCCTGAAGATAGAAGCTCAGGAAAGGCAACCTGGGGAACACCTTGGAGTGTAACAAACCATCTCTCTCCACCCCATACCCATTTTGTAGGCCTAATGCAGTGTACTTTTCTACAACTACTAAACGAGAGTCGGAAGACCGAAGCAATGGCAAGGAAACCTGGGGAACACCTTGGAGTGTAACACACCATCTCTCTCCACCCCATACCCAATTTGTAGGCCTAATGCAGTGTAGTTTCCAAGAACTACTAAACGAGAGCCGGAAGATCGAAGCTCAGGAAAGGCAACCTGGGGAACACCTTGGAGTGTAACACACCCTCTCTCTACACCCCATACCCAATTTGAAGGCCTAATGCAGTGTAGTTTCCAAGAACTACTAAACGAGAGCCGGAAGATCGAAGCTCAGGAAAGGCAACCTGGGGAACACCTTGGAGTGTAACACACCCTCTCTCTACACCCCATACCCAATTTGAAGGCCTAATGTAGCGTAGTTTCCAACAACTACTAAACGAGAGCCGGAAGATCGAAGCTCAGGAAAGGCAACCTGGGGAACACCTTGGAGTGTAACACACCCTCTCTCTACACCCCATACCCAATTTGAAGGCCTAATGCAGTGTAGTTTCCAAGAACTACTAAACGAGAGCCGGAAGATCGAAGCTCAGGAAAGACAACCTGGGGAACACCTTGAAGTGTAACACAACGTCTCTCTACACCACGGAAGGGCTGATTCTTAGGAAGGAAGGCTGTTGGAAATAAGCATTGCGCGTCCGAGGGTGAATATATTCTTATTAGGTATATACTCACCCTCGGACGCGCCCTGCTTCTTTATTTGGAATGAATGTTTATTTGCAATGTGGTGTTGACTTTCTCTATTATTTTGGTAATTAATGATTTTATTATTTTCATTGTTTTGCATCTTCTCGGCAATAATATAAAGAAGACGTGACAGGACAACACTCGGTGGATGCCATATCTGTGTTTTCAATTTAAAAAACCTTTCAGTTAAATACTTGCAGGATAAAGTAATTGTAGCTGGTGGCCATTTTTAGTACTGTACCAGATTTTAGTTGTGTGTTTGTTTTTAATGTTAAAATGTCTGCATTTGATATCTCACCAGTATTTTCTTTTTTATAAGCAAAATACTTTTTTTTTAATTTTATGATGTTGGTTCAAGGGGTACACGGGCAGCAGTAGACAGGTCAGTGGAGGCCTAGTGGAAGGAGGGACCGCAGACAGGCTTCGAAGCCCTAACATAATAAATTGGGCTGCCTGTAGGCAGTTTAAAATTGGTTCCAGGGGAACACGGGCAGCAGTAGACAGGTCAGTGGAGGCCTAGTGGAAGGAGGGACCGCAGACAGGCTTCGAAGCCCTAACATAATAAATTGGGCTGCCTGTAGGCAATTTAAAATTGGTTCCAGGGGAACACGGGCAGCAGTAGACAGGTAAGTGGAGGCCTAGTGGAAGGAGGGACCGCAGACAGGCTTCGAAGGCCTAACATAATAAAATGGGCTGGCTGTAGGCAATTTAAAATTGGTTCCAGGGGAACACGGGCAGCAGTAGACAGGTAAGTGGAGGCCTAGTGGAAGGAGGGACCGCAGACAGGCTTCGAAGGCCTAACATAATAAATTGGGCTGCCTGTAGGCAATTTAAAATTGGTTCCAGGGGAACACGGGCAGCAGTACACAGGTAAGTGGAGGCCTAGTGGAAGGAGGGACCGCAGACAGGCTTCGAAGGCCTAACGTAATAAAATGGGCTGGCTGTAGGCAATTTACAATTGGTTCCATGGGAACACGGGCAGCAGTAGACAGGTCAGTGGAGGCCTAGTGGAAGGAGTGACGGCAGACAGGCATCAAAGGCCTAACATCATAACATTGGGCTGTTGGCAATTTAAAATTGGTTCCAGGGGTACACGGGCAACAGTGGTCTGGTCAGTGGAAGTCTAGTGGAAGGAGTGACGGCAGACAGGCATCAAAGGCCTAACATAATAACATTTGGCTGTTGGCAATTTAAAATTGGTTCCAGGGGTACACGGGCAACAGTGGTCTGGTCAGTGGAAGTCTAGTGGAAGGAGTGACGGCAGACAGGCTAAGAAGGCCTAACATAACAAAATTGGGCTGGCTGTAGGCAAGTTTAAATTGGTTCCAGGGGAACACGGCCAGCAGTGGCCTGGTCAGTGTAGTAGTTGTAGAAAGAACGGACCGCAGACAGGCTTCGAAGGCCTAACATAACAAAAATGTCAAAACAATGGTATTGTCAGTGCCAGGCATTGAAGGATGTCAGCGCATAGACTAAACATTGGTGAAGCTGTGAGAGATAATTTTGCTAGTGGTAGAGCACTGTTTGAGCTGGGGGGGGAACTGTCTTGTGGCCGGCGGTACAGGCCCAGGGCCCCTCATATTACAATGGTGTGTCTGACGTTGGGTGCGCACCACCACCGCCAGAGACACTTTATTGTACTATGAGGGACCCAGTGGCAGTGCCGTCGACCAAAAGCGGGCACACCCACCTCTTCAGACAAACAGCACTCTCACGGGTGCTGGCGCAAAGTGGCGATACCACGGCCCCGTGTGGGGAGTTTGGCCATTTTGTTAGGAGTAAACATGTCGTATGCTGGACAATCAGGTGCAGAAAATTACGAGATTGGAAAAGTCATTCAGAAGAGTCCACAGGCAAGACCTTTTCATAGGAAAGTTAGGTGTCAGCCGGGCAAGGTGGGGCAAAAGATTTCGAAATCCAGTTGTGGTTCATTTTAATGAAGGTTAGATCATCTACATTTTGGGTAGCCAGACGAGTCCTTTTTTCAGTTAGTATTGAACCTGCAGCACTGAATACTCTTTCTGATAGGACACTAGCTGCCGGGCAAGCAAGCTCCTGCAATGCATATTCTGCCAATTCTGGCCAGGTGTCTAATTTGGATGCCCAGTAATCAAATGGGAATGACGGTTGAGGGAGAACGTCGATAAGGGATGAAAAATAGTTTGTAACCATACTGGACAAATGTTGTCTCCTGTCACTTTGAATTGATGCTGCAGTACCTGTCCTGTCTGCGGTCATAGCAAAATCACTCCACAACCTGGTCAGAAAACCCCTCTGGCCAACGCCACTTCTGATTTCTGCCCCTCTAAAACCTCTGGTCTGCTGGTCCCTGGAGCTCATGTGAGAACGATCACGGGCGCTGTGTGCAGGGAATGCCAGAAGCAAACGGTCAACAAGAGTTGATTGTTTTGTTGCTAATATTAGTTCCAAGTTCTCATGTGGCATAATATTTTGCAATTTGCCTTTATAGCGAGGATCAAGGAGGCAGGCCAACCAGTAATCGTCATCGTTCATCATTTTTGTAATGCGTGTGTCCCTTTTGAGGATACGCAAGGCATAATCCGCCATGTGGGCCAAAGTTCCAGTTGTCAAATCTGCGGTTGTGCTTGGTTGAGGGGCAGTTGCAGGCAAATCTACGTCACTTGTGTCCCTCAAAAAACCAGAACCCGCCCTTGCCACGCCACCAATTTCCAATGACCCCGGGAAAGCTTCCTCATTAAAAATATAATCATCCCCATCATCCTCCTCATCCTCCACCTCCTCTTCACCCGCTACCTCGTCCTGTACACTGCCCTGACCAGACAATGGCTGACTGTCATCAAGGCTTTCCTCTTCCTCTGGTGCAGACGCCTGATCCTTTATGTGCGTCAAACTTTGCATCAGCAGACACATTAGGGGGATGCTCATGCTTATTATGGCGTTGTCTGCACTAACCAGCCGTGTGCATTCCTCAAAACACTGAAGGACTTGACACATGTCTTGAATCTTCGACCACTGCACACCTGACAACTCCATGTCTGCCATCCTACTGCCTGCCCGTGTATGTGTATCCTCCCACAAAAACATAAAAGCCCGCCTCTGTTCGCACAGTCTCTGAAGCATGTGCAGTGTTGAGTTCCACCTTGTAACAACGTCTATGATTAGGCGATGCTGGGGAAGGTTCAAAGAACGCTGATAGGTCTGCATACGGCTGGAGTGTACAGGCGAACGGCGGATATGTGCGCAAAGTCCACGCACTTTGAGGAGCAGGTCGGATAACCCCGGATAACTTTTCAGGAAGCACTGCACCACCAGGTTTAAGGTGTGAGCCAGGCAAGGAATGTGTTTCAGTTGGGAAAGGGAGATGGCAGCCATGAAATTCCTTCCGTTATCACTCACTACCTTGCCTGCCTCAAGATCTACAGTGCCCAGCCACGACTGCATTTCTTGCTGCAAGAACTCGGACAGAACTTCCGCGGTGTGTCTGTTGTCGCCCAAACACTTCATAGCCAATACAGCCTGCTGACGTTTGCCAGTAGCTGCCCCATAATGGGAGACCTGGTGTGCAACAGTGGCAGCTGTGGATGGAGTGGTTGTGCGACTGCGGTCTGTGGACGAGCTCTCGCTTCTGCAGGAGGACGAGGAGGAGGAGGAGGAGGAGGGGGTGCGAACGGCTACAGCCAACTGTTTCCTAGACCGTGGGCTAGGCAGAACTGTCCCAAACTTGCTGTCCCCTGTGGACCCTGAATCCACCACATTTACCCAGTGTGCCGTGATGGACACGTAACGTCCCTGGCCATGCCTACTGGTCCTAACCGGTAGGGCATCATCTCTAACGAGATTAGTCTAGCTATGTGGGCGTTCAAACCCTGTGTACGCGGATGCGAGGCTAAGTACTTCCTTTTTCTAACCATAGTCTCATGTAGGGTGAGCTGGACTGGAGAGCTGGAGATCGTGGAACTAGCGGGGGTGCCGGTGGACATGGCAGACTGAGAGACGGTGGGAGATGGTATTGTTGCCGCCGGTGCCCTAGATGCAGTGTTTCCTACTACGAAACTGGAGATTCCCTGACCCTGACTGCTTTGGCCTGGCAAAGAAACCTGCACAGATACTGCAGGTGGTGCAGAAAATGGTGGCCCTACACTGCCGGAAGGGATGTTGCGTTGATGAGTAGCTTCATTGGCCGAGGGTGCTACAACCTTAAGGGACGTTTGGTAGTTAGTCCAAGCTTGCAAATGCATGGTGGTTAAATGTCTATGCATGCAACTTGTATTGAGACTTTTCAGATTCTGCCCTCTGCTTAAGGTAGTTGAACATTTTTGACAGATTACTTTGTGCTGATCAATTGGATGTTGTTTAAAAAAATGCCAGACTGCACTCTTTCTAGCATCGGATACCTTTTCAGGCATTGCAGACTGAGCTTTAACCGGATGGCCACGCTGTCCTCCAACAGGTTTTGACTTTGCCACGCGTTTTGGCCAAGATACGGGCCCGGCAGATGGAACCTGTTGCGATGTTGATGCCTGCTGCGGCCCCTCCTCCTCCGCTTCAGAACTGCTGCCGCCTGCACCCTGTTCCCCCAATGGCTGCCAATCGGGGTCAAGAACTGGGTCATCTATTACCTCTTCTTGTAGCTCGTGTGCAACTTCGTCTGTGTCACCGTGTCGGTCGGTGGTATAGCGTTCGTGATGGGGCAACATAGTCTCATCAGGGTCTGATTCTTGATCAGCACCCTGCGAGGGCAATGTTGTGGTCTGAGTCAAAGGACCAGCATAGTAGTCTGGCTGTGGCTGTGCATCAGTGCACTCCATGTCAGATTCAACTTGTAATGGGCATGGACTGTTAACTGCTTCACTTTCTAAGCCAGGGACGGTATGTGTAAAGAGCTCCATGGAGTAACCCGTTGTGTCGCCTGCTGCATTCTTCTCTGTTGTTGTTTTTGCTGAAGAGGACAAGGAAGCGACTTGTCCCTGACCGTGAACATCCACTAACGACGCGCTGCTTTTACTTTTACCAGTTTCATGAGAGGAGGCAAAAGAGCTAGAGGCTGAGTCAGCAAGATAAGCCAAAACTTGCTCTTGATGCTCCGGCTTTAAAAGCGGTTTTCCTACTCCCAGAAAAGGGAGGGTTCGAGGCCTTGTGTAGCCAGACGACGAACCTGGCTCCACAGCTCCAGACTTAGGTGCAATATTTTTTTTCCCACGACCACCTGATGCTCCACCACTACCACTACCCTCATTACCAGCTGACAATGAACGCCCCCGGCCACGACCTCTTCCACCAGACTTCCTCATTGTTTTAAAAACGTTACCAAACGAACGGTATTTGTTGCTGTCACACAACTTACACGGTGAGCTATAACTTCAGTATGATTTAGCTACCCCTTTACAGGTGGGTGAGACCACAACGAAAATCAGCCACAATGTTACACACTCTGTTGTTGTTGGCAACAAATGAGATGGCACACACGCAGGACTGTCACTGAAGCGCAAATGTAAATATTTATCTCCCACTGATTTGTGTTTGTTTTTTTTAAAAGGGAGACTTCAGAAAAAAAAAAAATTAAAAAAAAATTATTTTTTACAGAAGAATTTATAAAACAAATAAAATGAAATGATTGTTTCAGGGAGAATTTAGGAAAAAAAAAAAAAAAAAAGGCTTTGTAGGGCCCACTGAGTGAGAGAGGACGCACACAGGAGTCAGGAGTGGCACACAAGCCCAGAGGCCAATATTAATCTCCCACCGATTGATTTAGTTATTTTTTTTGGTAGATTTTGGAACCCAAATCAAGCAAAAAAATTAATAGGCTTTCTATGGCCCACAATTGGGGAGAGAGAGAGAGATGGCACACCCAGGAGTCAAGACTGGCACACAAGCAGAAGGGGCAATATGAATCTCCCACAGATTTTTTTTTTTTTTTTTCAGGGAGACTTGAGAGAAAAAAAATACAAAAAAAATGATTTTTTTCAGGAATAATTTAGAAACCAAAGAAAATAAAATGATTGTTTCAGGGAGAATTTCGAAAACAAATAAAACAAAAAATAGGCTTTCTAGGGCCCACTGAGTGACAGATGACGCACACAGGAGTCAGGAGTGGCACACAAGCCCAGAGGCCAATATTAATCTCCCACTGATTGATTTAGTTTTTTTTTTTGGTAGATTTTGGAACCCAAATCAAGCAAAAAAATTAATAGGCTTTCTATGGCCCACAATTGGGGAGAGAGAGAGAGATGGCACACCCAGGAGTCAAGACTGGCACACAAGCAGAAGGGGCAATATGAATCTCCCACAGATTTTTTTTTTTTTTTTTTTTTCAGGGAGACTTTAGAGAAAAAAAAATACAAAAAAAATGATTTTTTTTCAGGAATAATTTAGAAACCAAAGAAAATAAAATGATTTTTTCAGGGAGAATTTAGAAAACAAATAAAACAAAAAATAGGCTTTCTAGGGCCCACTGAGTGACAGATGACGCACACAGGAGTCAGGAGTGGCAGACAAGCCCAGAGGCCAATATTAATCTCCCACTGATTGATTTAGTGATTATTTTTGGTAGATTTTGGAACCCAAATCAAGCAAAAAAATTAATAGGCTTTCTATGGCCCACAATTGGGGAGAGAGAGAGAGATGGCACACCCAGGAGTCAAGACTGGCACACAAGCAGAAGGGGCAATATGAATCTCCCACAGATTTTTTTTTTTTTTTTTCAGGGAGACTTTAGAGAAAAAAAAATACAAAAAAAATGATTTTTTTCAGGAATAATTTAGAAACTAAAGAAAATAAAATGATTTTTTCAGGGAGAATTTAGAAAACAAATAAAACAAAAAATAGGCTTTCTAGGGCCCACTGAGTGACAGATGACGCTCACAGGAGTCAGGAGTGGCACACAAGCCCAGAGGCCAATATTAATCTCCCACTGATTGATTTAGTGATTATTTTTGGTAGATTTTGGAACCCAAATCAAGCAAAAAAATTAATAGGCTTTCTATGGCCCACAATTGGGGAGAGAGAGAGAGATGGCACACCCAGGAGTCAAGACTGGCACACAAGCAGAAGGGGCAATATGAATCTCCCACAGATTTTTTTTTTTTTTTTTCAGGGAGACTTTAGAGAAAAAAAAATACAAAAAAAATGATTTTTTTCAGGAATAATTTAGAAACTAAAGAAAATAAAATGATTTTTTCAGGGAGAATTTAGAAAACAAATAAAACAAAAAATAGGCTTTCTAGGGCCCACTGAGTGACAGATGACGCTCACAGGAGTCAGGAGTGGCACACAAGCCCAGAGGCCAATATTAATCTCCCACTGATTGATTTAGTGATTTTTTTTGGTAGATTTTGGAACCCAAATCAAGCAAAAAAATTAATAGGCTTTCTATGGCCCACTATTTGTGAGAGAGATGGCACGCTCAGGACTGGCACACAAGCCCAGAGGCCAATATTAATCTCCCATTTTTTTTTTTTCCAGGGAAAATTTATAAACCCAATAAAAAAAATAATAATAAATAGGCTTTCTATGGCCCACTATCTGAGAGAGAGAGATGGCACGCTTAGGACTGGCACACAAGCCCAAAGGCCAATATTAATCTCCCACTGATTGATTGATTGATTTTTTCAGGTAGAATTATGAACCCAAATCAACCAAAAAAATAAATAGGCTTTCTATGGCCCACTATTTGTGAGAGAGATGGCACGCTCAGGACTGGCACACAAGCCCAGAGGCCAATATTAATCTCCCACTTTTTTTTTTTCCAGGGAAAATTTATAAACCCAATAAAATAATAAAAAAATAGGCTTTCTATGGCCCACTATCTGAGAGAGAGAGAAATGGCACGCTTAGGACTGGCACACAAGCCCAAAGGCCAATATTAATCTCCCACTGATTGATTTAATGATTTTTTCAGGTAGAATTTAGAACCCAAATCAAGCAAAAAAATTAATAGGCTTTCTATGGCCCACTGAGTGAGAGATGGCACACACAGGAGTAAGGAGTGGCACACAAGCCCTGAGGCCAATATTTTTCTCCCACTGATTGATTGATTGATTTTTTCAGGTAGAATTATGAACCCAAATCAACCAAAAAAATAAATAGGCTTTCTATGGCCCACTATTTGTGAGAGAGATGGCACGCTCAGGACTGGCACACAAGCCCAGAGGCCAATATTAATCTCCCATTTTTTTTTTTTCCAGGGAAAATTTATAAACCCAATAAAAAAAATAATAATAAATAGGCTTTCTATGGCCCACTATCTGAGAGAGAGAGATGGCACGCTTAGGACTGGCACACAAGCCCAAAGGCCAATATTAATCTCCCACTGATTGATTGATTGATTTTTTCAGGTAGAATTATGAACCCAAATCAACCAAAAAAATAAATAGGCTTTCTATGGCCCACTATTTGTGAGAGAGATGGCACGCTCAGGACTGGCACACAAGCCCAGAGGCCAATATTAATCTCCCACTTTTTTTTTTTTTCCAGGGAAAATTTATAAACCCAATAAAATAATAAAAAAATAGGCTTTCTATGGCCCACTATCTGAGAGAGAGAGAGATGGCACGCTTAGGACTGGCACACAAGCCCAAAGGCCAATATTAATCTCCCACTGATTGATTTATTGATTTTTTCAGGTAGAATTTAGAACCCAAATCACGCAAAAAAATTAATAGGCTTTCTATGGCCCACTGAGTGAGAGATGGCACACACAGGAGTAAGGAGTGGCACACAAGCCCTGAGGCCAATATTTTTCTCCCACTGATTGATGTTGTGATTTTTTCTGGTAGATTTTGGAACCCAAATCAAGCAAAAAAATAAATAGGCTTTCTATGGCCCACTGAGTGAGAGATGACACAGACAGAGATGGCACTCTAGCAGAAATGTCAATCTTAATCTCCCACAAAAAAAAAAAAAAAAAAGGAACTGTCCTTCAATTACTTTCTCCCTGCAGTAATCTCAGCCAGGTATGGCAGGCAGCAATAAGGAGTGGACTGATGCACAAATTAAATAAAAAGTGTGGACAAACAAACAAGATAGCTGTGCAGAAAGGAAGGAACAAGAGGATTTGTGCTTTGAAAAAAGCAGTTGGTTTGCACAGCGGCGTACACACAGCAATGCAGCTATCAGGGAGCCTTCTAGGGCAGCCCAATGAGCTACAGCGCTGAGGAAAAAAAAAAAAAAAGGAGCTTCCACTGTCCCTGCACACCGAAGGTGGTGTTGGGCAGTGGAAATCGCTACAGCACAAGCGGTTTTGTGGTTAATGGACCCTGCCTAACGCTATCCCTGCTTCTGACGAAGCGGCAGCCACCTCTCCCTAAGCTCAGATCAGCAGCAGTAACATGGCGGTCGGCGGGAACTCCCCTTTATAGCCCCTGTGACGCCGCAGACAGCAAGCCAATCACTGCAATGCCCTTCTCTAAGATGGTGGGGACCAGGACCTATGTCATCACGCTGCCCACACTCTGCGTTTACCTTCATTGGCTGAGAAATGGCGCTTTTCGCGTCATTGAAACGCGACTTTGGCGCGAAAGTCGCGTACCGCATGGCCGACCACGCACAGGGGTCGGATCGGGTTTCATGAAACTCGACTTCGCCAAAAGTCGGCGACTTTTGAAAATGTTCGACCCGTTTCGCTCAACCCTATTCACATCCAATCATTTATAATGCATTCTGCAATTTTTGTGGACATGATGCGTTTTTTTCCAAGGAAAAAACGCATTGTGGTAAAAAAAAACACAGTATGTTCATTAATTTTGCGTTTATGCCGCTATTGGGAAGCTCCGGAAAAAAACGCACAAAAAACGTGCAAAAAAACACGCGAAAAACGTGAAACAAATGCATGCGGATTTCTTGCAGAAAATGTCTGGTTTTGTTCTGGAAATTTCTGCAAGAAATCCTGACGTGTGCACATAGCCTGAATGTTATAATTTTTATCCATTAGGCAGCCATTGTGGTTTCATCATCAGCAGTGCATGAGTGACATCTCCACAATTATTTTATGCAACGAACATGTGTGAGCTTGCCCCAGTATAGGACCACCACCAGGTTTGCACCATTATCGCACACGGCCTTCCCTTGCTCCAGGTATGGTGGAGACAACTATTTCTCTAACTTGGCCTGGATAGCTGTCGACAACTCTTGAGCTGTGTGACTGCGATCTCCGAGGCATACTAATTTGAACACTGCCTGATTGCGGTGGGCCATGGTTGCACAGTACAGAATTAGTTTCTGATTAAGGAATTAGTTTCTGATTGGGGAAGAGTTTGAGAGCACAGGTACAGGCCCTAGAGGAGGTGGATGAGCCAGAAGCAATGTAGTAACTGTTAGATACAGAGGTTTGTACCGCAAGCTTGGGGATTCAAAAACTTGTGGAACAGCCCCTTGATCACCTGCCTCCACAGCTACCAGAGTCACCCTGTGTCCTGTCACCGAGATGTAACAGTCATTCCGAAGTTTGCTTGTCTAGGTGTTAGAAAATGCACCCTGACAGAAATGCACCCTGACAGACGTAGATTTTTTCAGGGAGTCGGTGATGTTGTCGGTGACATGCTGGCATAGTGCAACCACGCTTTCTCAGAGAAGTAATGGCGACTAGGCAATTGGTACTGGGAGACTGCGATGCCATCAACTTTCTTAAACCATTTGTATCCACCAGGCAGAAAGGCAGCATTTCTGTGGCCAACAGATTGGGGACAGTACTGTAGAGTTCAACCTCTAAGCTTTGGCAAGTGTAGAAGTGAATATGATTTCACAGACTATAGTCCAGCTATGATAAATCACCTGAAAGTGCTTGTCTGCTAAGGGAACCTGTCATGGAAAAAAAATGCTATTAACCTGCAAATATGAGGTTAATCTACAGCTCAATATCATTTTGAAAATGAATGAACTTTGCTCCTCCTAGCAGCCTTTTGCTTTCAATTATAGAGGCACAGTTTTAATCACCGCTCAGTCTGTAGTAAGCAGTGGCTTTAACCAGGCCCCATCACTAACTCACAGCTGACTAAAATTCTGAGTCGGCTATCAGTCAATACATGGACATGATTACAATCAAACAAGGGGTAGCAAAACAACCAGTCTGACCACCACAGCATGATCTGGCACATGGCAGCAAAGCACCCGACTTTGAGGGTCAAACCCCAGGCTCCAGGACCACTGTCTGCAGGTCACACCATTGCTTCTTCCACTGTTTTGTGTAGAAGCCAATCCCCAGTACAACATGCATATGAAGATGCCTCTAGCCCTGCATCTGTTGTTGCCCACAGTCAAGCAGCACCATCATAAAGCCCGTCCACGTCCTTGTCCCAGCACAGCCTTCAGTTTTCTATACCACAGTCTTTGGAATGCAAGCGGAAATACCCAACCAACGCCTCACAGGCCACAGTCCTAAATTCTAACATTTCTCTTCTGTATGCTCTTGAAATGTTGCCTTTTAGGCTTGTTGAGACGGAAGCTTTCTGCAACCTGATGGCAGTGGCCATCCCAAAGTACTCGGTCCCCAGTCGCCACTTTTTCTCCCAGTGTGCCGTACCGGCATTACACCAGCATGTGTCCCACAACATTACCTGTGCCCTCAGCAATGCTGTTACAGGGAAAGTCCATCTAACCACGGACAGTGCTTGTGGGCAGGGATGGTACATCTCACTGACGGCACACTGGGTTAACATAGTGGAAGCCGGGACCAAGTCGGACCTTGGGATGGAACACATCCTCCCTACGCCGAGGATTGCTGGCCCTACATCAATCTGCATAGGTGACAAACCGCACAATGCAGAAGAGTTGTGGACAGCACTGAAATAGCAGTCAGATATTTGGATGACACCTCTGAACCTACAGCCAGGCATGGTCTTGTGTGACAATAGCCGTAATCTGGTGGCGGCTCTGAGGCAAGTTGAGCTCACACACATACCTTGCTTGGCCCATTTGCTTAACCTCGTGGTTCAACGTTTTCTGAAAAGCTACCCAGAGCTGCCGGATCTGCTAGTGAAAGTACGCCATCTGTCTGCCCATTTTAGAAAGTCAGCTACAGCTTCTGCCGCCCTTGCCGTGCTTCAGCAGCGTTTTCAGCTACCAGCTCACCGACTGGTGGGTGATGTCCCCACGCGCTGGAGCTCTACGCTGCATATGTTGGAAAGGATTTGTGAGCAGAAGAGGGTAGTTGTTGACTACCATCATCAACAAGGCCATCGATATTCAGTTCAGACTCCACACATAACACCTCAGGAGTGGACATGGATGTCAGACATATGTACCATCCTCCAAAACTTTGAGGACTGCACCAAGATGTTGAGCGGCGATGACGCCATAATTAGCATCACCATACGGCTTCTCAGCATTCTGAAAACCTCTCTGCTCACAGAGCAAGTTACCACACAGGGGGATTACACTCAGCCCAGCCTCATGTCTTCTCAATGTGGATTGGTAGGCAATGAGGAGAAGGAGGAGGAGCATGTTCAGCATGGATGACCTGAGGACAGGGAGAAGGAGGATGAGGAGGATGAGGAGGAGGACAGCATGGTCAGTTATCCTGTTGATGAGGACATGGAAGTCTTGCCTGTTAGTAGTCTGGCATGCATGGCTGACTTTATGTTGCACTGCGCTTCACGTGACCCTCGGATTGTTTGAATGTTGCAATTTTTTGTCTCCCTTCAAAGGAGTCAGAAGGTGTGAAATGTTTCCAATTCTGTTTGTGTCAGGAAGGCACCCTGGGGCCATATGCCCTGAGACCTGGAAAGCAGTGTTTTCTCATCATAACATATGTCAAGACTTTTTGTGAGGAGATGCAGCCTAGAACAGATGCTAATTTACTGCTGGTCATACATCTTACATATTTCATTACATATACCATCATACGTATCCTATTCTGTGTCTTCATTTCAGGCAGAGGCTTCAGTCTCAGTTAGGTCCTTGGTACACTGTGCAGTTAAGGCTCATATCTTGACATTACGTCACACATCGCCAGAGTGACAGTGATGTATGAGGTCTAGTTTAGCTGGTAGCAACGGCCTGATGTAAAGAGGTTGAATAAGATAGAAGCATGAAGAAAAAAAGAGGCGTGGATGATTAGACTGCAGGCTGCTGGAGAGTTGGGACAGTTGAGCTGTAAGGTTAGCATTCTGTAATGATGCCAGAGTTTAAATGTTTATAAATTGTAAAGTTGCATTTGCATGCAGATGATAGATTCTGCCATGGTGCTATTGTATCCAGCTACTATATGAGCCGAACATTTGTGCTGTTTTTTTTTGTGATATATGGGTCCTAAGTTTTATATTATTTCTATACTCTGGTTTTTTTTTTTAAATATATAAGGCAACATACCACTGAAATAAATTTTATAATATATTTCTCTATCAGTAACATTTACTTTTATATATCAGACATTTTATTTTTTTGTACAATATTTATTTCATGTACAATATTTATTTCACATATTATGCACCCTATAAGGTCATGAAAGACCTTTGGTGGGTATTTCAACATTTAAAGGGAACCTGTCACCCCGAAAATCACGGGTGAGGTAATCCCACCGGCATCAGGGGCTTATCTACAGCATTCTGTAATGCTGTAGATAAGCCCCCGATTTTACCTGAAAAAGGAGAAAAAGACGTTATATTATACTCACCCAGGGGCGGTCCCGCTGCTGGTCAGGTCGGATGGGTGTCTCCCGTCCGCTGCGGCGCCTCCCATCTTCTTTCCATGACGTCCTCTTCTGATCTTCAGCCACGGCTCCGGCGCAGGCGTACTTTGCTCTGCCCTGTTGAGGGCAGACAAAGTACTGCAGTGCGCAGGCGCCGGGCCTCTGACCTTTCCGGCGCCTGCGCACTGCAGTACTATCCTCTGCCCTCAACAGGGCAGAGCAAAGTACGCCTGCGCCGGAGCCGTGGCTGAAGATCAGAAGAGGACGTCATGGAAAGAAGATGGGAGGCGCCGCAGCGGACCGGAGACACCCATTCGACCTGACCAGCAGCGGGACCGCCCCTGGGTGAGTATAATATAATGTCTTTTTCTCCTTTTTCAGGTAACATCGGGGGCTTATCTACAGCATTACAGAATGCTGTAGATAAGCCCCTGATGCCGGTGGGCTTACCTCACCCGCGATTTTCGGGGTGACAGGTGCCCTTTAAATACTTTTTCACATCTGATTTTTCCATGTAATTGGAATGGGTATATTAGACCCAGCTACAGTGAAAATGTAGCATCCTGTCTGCACAGCAGAGATGATTCTCCTATTACACAGCAGCTCTTGCTTACTTCTTACACCCAGTGATCACTTGGCTGCTGGGTCTGGAAGAGGAAATGCTGTTATTGTTTTTTCTACAGTATAAACTAGCACTTTTTTAGTGCAATATATCAAGAAAGTAGAGACTGTAACAAACCATCTCTGGCTACTCTGTAGGGAGTCTGGCTGTGTCTGGCAGCCAGCTCCACGATCCTGCAAGCTGCTTGATTTCATGTAGTCGCTCTTCTGTGCAGTGATATTTTAGAATAGAAATGATTGAATCTTCTAAGACTCAAATCTGCCAAATCCCACAAATTTTTCAATAATATTAAATTCACTTCAAAGCTATTTGATGCAAGTTCAATTCCCCTCATTAATAAAAACAAGAAGATATAATGTTCACATTTTTCATCAAAATACTACTGTGCAATTACCAGTGGCTTAACTAGAGTCTGATGGACGAGACGAACATCCAGTTGAACTTTCTGGTGGTGTTGATGGGCCCCCACCCTAACGGGCCAGGCGGCAATCTCTGTGACATTTGTTACATCCCTGGTCACTAGTAATGTAATACTATTATATTGTCTAATTTTAGGAACTCCTGGGGAAGAAGGGAGGCCAGGTTTAAAAGGAGATCCAGGGGTTCCAGGCAAAGCAGGTCCCCAAGGTTTGAAAGGAGATCGGGGTGATAAAGGGATTAATGGAACACCAGGTAACAAAAGGCACAATTACAAAATGTTTGTCATGCAGATTGTGAAAATTATCATTGACAGTCACTAATATCAACACTAACTGCACAGAAAACATTTGTATGATAGGAGTAACATTTATTAATGTCTCAGTACAGCAGTACTCAAAATTGTTTTTTTTCTTTTTATAATGTGAGTTTTCTTATGGTCCAGCATGAGCTAGCATGGAAAAAAATACATTTTAAATATTTATGGTAAGTGCATATAAATCTGTACAAAATTACAAAATTAATCTAAAATAAGGTGGTAATGAAGATGAATGACCTATTATTCCAGTGATAACCATTGTGGATGCTATTGGGTTTAGCATAATCTGTGCTTCTGTAACACCCCAGGTAACCAGTTGTTACAGTGATGTTGCCTTCCTTTCGGGGAGGGCGATACCATGCTTAGAGGCAAGGGCGATTTCCTTTACCAGGTAAGCACCTACATGCAGCACATTCTGAATCCAGGCCAGAAGGGGCAGCTCTGAACTCGGATTCAGAGGAGCTTCCCCAGCTCTAAGTATTCTGGTCTGGAGGAGGAGTTAGATTAGTCTGGAGACACATTGGAAGAGTGAGGACGGAAGAGCAGAGAAAGTGGTGCAGTCCCTGGAAAGAAAGAGAGTTGGATAGAGATTGCCAGAGAGGAACTTGTAAAGGAACATCATCTAGGCGGAGGTGGTAAGAGAAGTGTGCAGCTGAGCAGACGTGGGAGTCTGTAGCTCCTGGCAGAATGTGGAAGAGAGCAGTGAGAAGTACTAGTGGGGCCATGCAGCCACGTATGAGCTGCAGCTCCAGGAATGGAAGATAACCTGAAGGGTTGGAATGTCAGCATCAGAGGCTTACGGACCTCACCTGAGAGAGGGATCACCATTGCCTCCAAGCTGACCGGACCACATCACCACCTGTTCCTGGTACCTTGGACTGTGGCCTGCTACCACCAGTAAACCAGGTAAAGACATTACAACTCTGTGTCCTCCATTTATTTGCCGGCATACATCATCCCTGCCCAGCACACTGAGAGCCCTGGGGACACCGCTTCACCTGTTGGATGCGTCACTATCTTTGCTGCAGTAACAACACCCCAGAGGACCCCTTTAAGCAGCATCGGTCCCCTCTGACTGAGAACCCTAAACTTTATTAAAACCCTTTTAAAGACCTTTCCCTTTTACTTGGGTGCCCAGGGCCACGGACAGGTTTACAGCCACCGTGACATCCCCTTTAAGTACCGGACCTGGTACTGAGTACCCCACGGCCCTGGCGGGCGACTCATTTCACTCACTCTGGATGCATCCAGATCTCTGACTGAAGTATCACATTACAGCTGTTATTAAGGTCTATAAAGAGTGGAGGGTTAATTGAAATAGTCAGCGTAATGACAGATCAGGCAGATTGTGCTGCAGTTCCTAACACAGGGGTTGGCAACCTTTTGGAGTAGTGTGCTGACTTAAAAAAATCATCTGAAATGCTCTGTGTGCTGTGCAATACAAAAAGTCAAAGAACACAAGTTATAATGGTACATCCACATGGGTCTGATGTGCAGCAAATTTTCCTTTTTGCTAATCACAGTACCAGCATTGTGGACGACAGTTTCAAAAGTCTTATCCACACGGCAGATCAAACATACAGCATAAATTGAGCAACACGTCAGGCTGGATATCTGCAGTTTGTTAATTTATCCTGTGAAGAGTGAAATCTTTTGTAAATCTGAAATATTTCCTCTGTGTGTTCACTGCAGAAATACAGTTAGACAAATCTATGTATATTACCAGTGTCGGACTGAGGTGTCAAGGGCCTACCAGTAACATTGACTTTGGGTGACCCACTTTTCACCTGCATACAAATATTACACTACCCTCATCACAAATTTATTTCTATCTCTATTTAATAATAAACTGGGTAGTTGGGTTAATGAATAATGAGATGCTGCTTTTTTCTGTACAGAGTGAATCAAGTGAATTATGCCATGCACTGCCCATATAGTTAGGTTGGAGGCCCAGGTCTGCACAGGGGCCCACCGGGGGATTCCCCTGTTACCCTGTGGGCCCGTCTGAGCCTGTATATAAGGCCAGGATCACACATGAGAGAAATGCGTCCGAGTCTCGCATGGTAATACCCGGCATTGCCGCCGTCACTCAGGAGTGGAGCGTGAGGCTGCATAGCAATACATGCAGCCTCACACTCGGCTCCAGAGAGACGGTGGCAATGCCGGGTATTACCATGCGAGACTCAGACGTATTTCTCGCATGTGTGATCCCGGCCTTACAGTAACATACAGTTAGGGCCAGAAATATTTGGACAGTGACACAATTTTCGCGAGTTGGGCTCTGCATGCCACCACATTGGATTTGAAATGAAACCTCTACAACAGAATTCAAGTGCAGATTGTAACGTTTAATTTGAAGGGTTGAACAAAAATATCTGATAGAAAATGTAGGAATTGTACACATTTCTTTACAAACACTCCACATTTTAGGAGGTCAAAAGTAATTGGACAAATAAACATAACCCAAACAAAATATTTTTATTTTCAATATTTTGTTGCAAATCCTTTGGAGGCAATCACTGCATTAAGTCTGGAACCCATGGACATCACCAAACGCTGGGTTTCCTCCTTCTTAATGCTTTGCCAGGCCTTTACAGCCGCAGCCTTCAGGTCTTGCTTGTTTGTGGGTCTTTCCGTCTTAAGTCTGGATTTCAGCAAGTGAAATGCATGCTCAATTGGGTTTAGATCTGGAGATTGACTTGGCCATTGCAGAATGTTCCACTTTTTGGCACTCATGAACTCCTGGGTAGCTTTGGCTGTATGCTTGGGGTCATTGTCCATCTGTACTATGAAGCGCCGTCCAATCAACTTTGCAGCATTTGGCTGAATCTGGGCTGAAAGTATATCCCGGTACACTTCAGAATTCATCCGGCTACTCTTGTCTGCTCTTATGTCATCAATAAACACAAGTGACCCAGTGCCATTGAAAGCCATGCATGCCCATGCCATCACGTTGCCTCCACCATGTTTTACAGAGAATGTGGTGTGCCTTGGATCATGTGCCGTTCCCTTTCTTCTCCAAACTTTTTTCTTCCCATCATTCTGGTACAGGTTGATCTTTGTCTCATCTGTCCATAGAATACTTTTCCAGAACTGAGCTGGCTTCTTGAGGTGTTTTTCTGCAAATTTAACTCTGGCCTGTCTATTTTTGGTATTGATGAATGGTTTGCATCTAGATGTGAACCCTTTGTATTTACTGTCATGGAGTCTTCTCTTTACTGTTGACTTAGAGACAGATACACCTACTTCACTGAGAGTGTTCTGGACTTCAGTTGATGTTGTGAACGGGTTCTTCTTCACCAAATTAAGTATGCGGCGATCATCCACCACTGTTGTCATCCGTGGATGCCCAGGCCTTTTTGAGTTCCCAAGCTCACCAGTCAATTCCTTTTTTCTCAGAATGTACCCAACTGTTGATTTTGCTACTCCAAGCATGTCTGCTATCTCTCTGATGGATTTTTTCTTTTTTTTCAGCCTCAGGATGTTCTGCTTCACCTCAATTGAGAGTTCCTTTGACCGCATGTTGTCTGCTCACAGCAACAGCTTCCAAATGCAAAACCACACACCTGGAATCCACCCCTGACCTTTTAACTACTTCATTGATTACAGGTTAACGAGGGAGACGCCTTCAGAGTTAATTGCAACCCTTAGAGTCCATTGTCCAATTACTTTTGGTCCCTTGAAAAAGAGGACGCTATGCATTACAGAGCTATGATTCCTAAACCCTTTCTCCGATTTGGATGTGGAAAATATCATATTGCAGCTGGGAGTGTGCACTTTCAGCCCCTATTATATATATAATTGTATTTCTGAACATGTTTTTGTAAACAGCTAAAATAACAAAACTTGTGTCACTGTCCAAATATTTCTGGCCCTAACTGTAAATGAAGCTCAAAATACTAAATATGTGATCAGTAAGTTGTTTTTAAAGCAGCACTCCCAAGAATTAATTTAATGACTAAACCCATCTTCCCTGGATAACAGAGCTGCTCCAGTCCTCGACATTGAATTTCTGATTCGCTAGATTACACTGGAGTTTATGTGTAAAGCGGAAGTCTCTTTTACACTGGAACCTTCGGATGACACTCCATATTCATACACTGTTAGGCTATGTGCACACGTTCATGATTTCTTGCAGAAATTTCCTGAGCAAAACAGGACATTTTCTGCAAGAAATCCGCATGCGTTTTTTTGCATTTTTTGTGCGTTTTTGACACTTTTTTTGCGCATTTTTTGGCGGATTTTTCAGGAGATTTCCCAATGCAATGATAAAGTGGGAAATCTGCAAAAAATCCGCAAAATTAATGGACATGCTGCATTTTTTACCGTGATTGCGGAATTCATTCTAAATGATGGGATGCATAATGTATGCTTTTTTTTTGCAGTTTTATAGTGTTTTTATAGTGAAAAAACACGGAAAAAAATGTGAAAAATCAGCAACGTGTGCACATAGCCTAAAAGTGACTTCCTGCTCACTCATAAACCCCAGCGTGATCTAGAGATTGGGTGAGTGAGAAAAGGAACGAAATGTTGCTGGAAAATGCAGAAGACAGAGATTGGCAAGTAGTTTTTTGCACTTTTACTACACAACATGTAAATGCAGCATTTACGCTACATGTAAACACATCCTAAATTTACATTCTGCAGATTTTGGCACAGAAATTTTTGCACCTAAGTCATTCATATAAAACAACACCATTCAAATGGTTAAAAACAATTTAAACTCTCAAAAATGTTACAACAAAATCAGCAGTAGGTGAATCTACCCTTAGAGCAGATATTGAAGCAGAAATTGTAATACTCAATATGTGAATGGATTTATAAATTGCACCGTCAAGGCATTTTTTTTTGTCACAGCTTTCTGAAACATTGTAAACTCCACACTGTAACAACATTTTGCGTGTAATGTATGATCCAATTCTAGCAGAATTTCTAGTCACTGATACCATTCATCTGTTAGACTTCCAGAACTAATTACTCATGTATTGTGCACGTTTTTTCTGCTCCAGATTCCACCTGAGAAAGTCTCAGAAAACACAAAAGAATGAACATGTTCATTTCTTTGTAAAAATGACTTACTGTTTAAATTTTTTGGCTTTTGAACCAAGCTGTTTTAAAGAAGTGACCAGATTATTCTTCAGGCCATTTCTGTTCTTAAGACACTCGCCGTATAGTACAAGTCAATGGGAAAGCAGGAAAGATATCTGGAAGACACCTGATTATTGTTTTTAATGTTTTGCAGCTGTTCATTGAAGTTAAATTGACATCCAGAAAGCGCCCGCAAAAATACACCTCAAAAAAAGTTGGAAAAATAACAATAGCTAAGTGATCATCCCCCTCAAAAAGAAATTGCGAACACACACCCCTAGGGTGAGACCAGATGTTCGCATGGCTGTGCACATTTTGTGCCAAAATTGTTGGCATTGGCCTTTATATGTTGGTGGAGTTTCAGATCCGCAGCCAACCGTTAGCTTCTATTAAGTGGTAAAGAAAGCAAAATATAGAAAACAGTATGCACTTTTTGGGGGCTGGGTTTACATAGTTTTCCCATATTTTGTTTGCAGTTGATCCAATTCCTTGGGGAGTTATTGGGAAGTTTTACTGTTATTTTTCTGTAAAAGTGCATTGAGAGCAAAGAATTTGGAAATTGGCCAAAGAGTAAAAGGAAGGTCATGAGTAGAGAAAAGCATCAAGCCCTTTTGCCTTGCACTATGTACTCACAGTTATTATAATTGCTTGATGTTAATTGATTTAGTATTATTGGTCCCTTAATTTTGTGAAAATTGATGTCAAACCTGTTTTAGATTCTAACAATTATAATTTTTGTTTTCTATTTCTAATTCAAGGTCCACAGGGTCTTAAAGGAGAAAAAGGTTCACTAGGACTTTCAGGGGCTACAGGGGCTGTTGGAATTCCTGGTGCTAAAGGTGCTATAGGTGCAACTGGAGCAGCTGGAACTCCAGGCATTAAAGGAGCTGCTGGTGCCAAAGGGGACAAAGGCGACCTAGGTAATTCACCAAATGCTTGTGTTATATTCATTATATAAAACCTTCCTCTGTGTGTTTGCACAATGTTTGGTCAATGTAGTGTCTGCAATCTGAATTCTGAGAATGCAGTTTACCTGTACATAGAGTAAATCACAGATGATAGGCCGATTGTCAAATATGGCTGTACTATATTTTTCTATATCTCGTAGATTTGCCTTTGTGTTTTTAAAAATAATGTTATAGCATCAAACTTTGCTTAACAATTTTAATTCAAGGTCCTCAAGGATTAAAAGGAGACAGAGGTGTTGCAGGGGAAAAAGGCTCCCCAGGAATTCCAGGAACTAAAGGTGCTATTGGACCCCATGGGACAGGACCAGCAGGTGCAAAGGGGGACAAAGGGGACGGAGGTAAAAAAAGAAATTCTAAGTATATGCAGTATATTTATATCTCTGTGACGTAATTGAGTTTAACCTTATTATAAACATTTGTTTATAAGTAAAGGAGAAATATTTCTAAGAATAAATAAAGGCCTACCTAAGATATGAGTCCTTCAGGCGGAGGATCTGAATCATTACTTTTAGGTCCATATCCTTGATGTGGAGCCATACAGTCTCACATTATGGGGTATTTTCAACATGCTACTTAATATTTAGGGTATGGTCACACAGGACATATCCAGTTTGATTTTCCCAGTCGTAAAATATATTGCAGATTTAGTATTGCGTTGTAAAGGGTGTAATGTGCAGCAGGGCTGCCACTAGGAATTTTGGGCACCATACTGGCAAAATTTTCAGGTCCCCCTTGAGACGCCACCGAGGCTCCACCCCAGCCCACCTCCACCCCTCAAACTGTCCACAGTCCCACCTCTCTCTCTTGGAAAAACTCCACTTCTCACCAATTACACATTAACAGTTCCCATCACCAGATCACACATATAGCCAGCAGCTCCTGTTTTGGCCAAAAGATTTTTTTTAATCTGCTACCACTACAAAGTAGACTCTTTTGGCCAGCTCCTACTTTACTCTAATCTATTAAACATTTGTTAAAATATGCAATACAATTTATGTATATTTTTATTTATTTTTCAGTTTTTAAAATGACTAATAATATCACATACCAGGGACAAATATTACCGCACCATGTCCAGACCACATATTTCCACCACATGGTGACCAATAATACCTCATACAAGGCACAAATAACAACACAACATGACCAGACGACATATTACCACCACACTTTGACCGAGTAATAGCACATACAAGGAACAAATACCACCAGACCATGGCCGGACAACATATTATCACCACATAGTGACTGAATGCTACAATACTGATCATTAATAAAAAAACATAATACTATCACCATAAGTGCCATTATACACAGGAGATCTATACATAGTATGCAGTGTCTGTGTACAGGTAATACAGTGATCACCAGTGACATTATACACAGGATCTCTGTATATAGTGTCAGTGTAAAGGTAATACAGTGATCACTGGTAACATTGTACACATGACCTCTGTATATAGTATACAGTGTATAGTGTCAGTGTACAAGTAGCACACTGACTCACCAGTGATGTCTCTAGGTAAAGTCCTTCATCTTCTCTTTTCATCTTCATCATCTTCAGCACAGACTACCATCACTTCTTCCAACCAGGGCTCGTCTCTGCAGGAAACTACACAGTTATCTAGAGCTCTGCTTCCAGAACACATTAGTTAATTTTTTCTCAACTTCTACACTACACCAGATGAAGAAAAAAAGGCAACATAGTGTTACTCTGCACAGTAACAAGACCGCCCCCCCCATTTAAAACAGTATCCTCAAAAAATAAAATAAATGCATCACTGCAGTAATAATATCCTTTAATTAGCCTATATGGTAATAATATCCCTCATTCTGGCCCATGTATCTCATTCCTGGTTCCAGCCATATGTTATCCCATCCTGCCCTCATGAGTATCCATTCTGCTCCCATATGATCTCCCCATCCTGCCCAATCTGTGTCATGATCCTGCCCCATCTGTCCCATGATCCTGCCCCATCTGTCCCATGATCCTGCCTCATGATCCTTCCCTATTTGTCTCCATCGTATCCAACCTGCCCCATGATCCTGCACAATGTGACTCTGTTCTGCACCATGATCCTGCCCCAACTGTCTCCATCCTGCCCCATCTGTCTCCATCCTGCTCCATATTCCTGCTCTATTTGTCTCCATCCTGTCCCATGTCTCCAGCCTGCCCTATGTGTTTCCATTCTGCCCTCCATGTTTCCATTCTGCCCTTCATGTCTTCCAGCCTGCCCCATGTCTACCATCCTGCCCCGTTTCCCATCCTGCCCCTTGTCTCCATTCTGCTCCATGTCTCCATTCTGCATCATGTGTTTACATCCTGCCCCCATGTCTCCATTCAGCCCCCTTGTCTCCATTCTGCCCCATGTGTCTCCATTCGGCCCCTTGTCTCCATTCTGCCCCATGTCTCCATTCTGCCCCATGTGTCTACATCCTGCCCCCATGTCTCCCATCCTGCCCATGTCTCCCATTCTGCCCCGGGCTTGCCTCTGGCCACGGTCCAGCCCCGACACCCACCCCAGGCATTTCAAGTGCGGACTCGCCGGCAAATGACAATGACGTCAGCTGAAAGCCTCCGATTGGCTGGCAGCTTTTAACCATTACCACGCGGGCCCACATGGCAATTGAGTTTAACTGAACCTACGTCTCAGGTTAGTAATGCCCTTATGACGGCCTTGATGGCAGCATATAATGATATGCTGCTGTATTCAAATCCACTGCATCGTCAATTTCTGCTGTTTATTTTCTCCCCAGCTTGTGAATTAGATTTTGTGTAATAAATAAGCAGCAGATCTTCCACCTGGATAGTCTAGAAAATTAACAATGTATACAATTTATGTGTGCATACACAAAGGCAGCATATATTTTAGAATCTAAAAACTTACTAAATTTATTGTGGTGCATGCTGATTGCTGAATTATTAATTTAGTACATCATGAGATTTGGTCTAATTTTACACAAACTTTCGGTTGACTTAGATTGTACCAAGAAAGTGACTTAAAATTGTGTGGATAATGTGGTGCATATTGTCACATTGTCCCCTTAAGTCATGCTGTCTAGTTGTGCTAGAAAAGATAAACAGGTGCGCTAGGTACTGTAAATTCTCTTTTAAATATGTTAAAACAGTAATAGTCTTTACTTCATACAATCCTTTTATTTAATTAAAGTTGTAGAAGCAGTCCGAACAACCTCTCTTTAGTGTTGGATGTATTAGAAAAGGATCTATACAGTAGACTATCTATGATGTCAGGATTGCCATCAATTTTTACTGTTCCTATGAGTCGGAAACAATTATTTCAAACTGGTGTAATATTCATATTTTTTTATTTTTGTACTGTCTTCCTTAAAGGTTTGCAAGGAATTAAGGGAGAAAAAGGATCAATTGGTGTAACTGGGACAGGAGGCACTCCTGGAGCTGTGGGTGCTAAAGGTGCAACAGGAGCAACAGGACCACAAGGGATTCAAGGGGTTAAAGGAGCTGCTGGTACCAAAGGAGATAAGGGAGATCCAGGTATGTTGTACTGCAGATACATTTTTGATTTTCAATATTCTGGAAAAATATTTGTCAAGTAACATTACAACAAAACAAGGAACCTTTGTAGAACCATTGTAGATCAAATATATCTAGAATACTACTATACTACTATTCAGCTTATGTGAAGTGTGACGAATTCTAACACTTAACAAGCTGCCCTTCTGAATCTGACATAGACCTGCAGAGCTATGATCCTGACATTGTTCTTTTTTCCCATTGTTTCCCATTGTTTCCCTGACATTGTTCTTTTTTGAATCACATAAGCTTTGTATCAGTGTACAGGGAGAGGAACTGCAGGGTAAGAATATATTTAGCATCAATGTCTGTCAGCAAATGTAGAAGACATCCGTCATGGATTGTAGATTGTGAAGTCAGTATAGAAATGAAGCTAGGCTAGGACATGTGAGCTAGCAGACATTCTCAATCCCCAAGACTTATGTACAGCATCCTTTATGGGAGGGACATTCCTGCCTGTGAATATCTGCCGCTAGGAGCCTTCTGCAAACTGCGTGTGAAATTGACTGAAAAATTGATGATAACAGCCAGAAACGTTGTGCAATTTTTTTTTTATCTCATTTTCCTTTTAATTCTCTAGGCAGAGGTAATTTATTGTGGCCATACAAATAAATTATATTAATTAAATAATTTGTAACATTAATCCAACACTTTGCATTTTTTATTCTAGGGCCACAAGGACTCCAGGGTAATGTTGGTTCTTCTGGAGTTAAAGGTTCAGCTGGTGTTCCTGGAGCTGCAGGTGCAAAGGGAGAAAGAGGATTATCTGGACCACCTGGAACTGCAGGGGCAATGGGAACTGCTGGAGTTAAAGGAGATAAAGGAAATCCAGGTATAATAAATTATTTTGGCTAACTTACCAAAGAGTTAATGAATTGGGCCCTTAGCATCTCCCATTCGGACACCACCTCATCTCAACCCATCTTTATTTCTCTTTCTTGAAACTCTGTACTAAGACTCCTATTCTACTCAATCTGACCTTAGATCATTTTTGTACCATTTGTAACCTGATGACAAACAAATTTACCACTCTGATTCAGATGTCACCAGAATTGCAGTGTCTACCAGATATTTCTTCTTTGTTCTAAGAGAGGTTTCAGGAACTCAACTGAGAAATGTGAATTGATTCTTTCCACAAGCTCACTCAACCACACCATCAGACCTATCAATCACTGTTAAAAGATCTATTCAAAGAATAACCTTTGAGTCTGCCCTGTTATTCAGACCCAGCACACCCAAGCAATAACTAGCTTATGCCAACTCCAACTCAAAGACATATCTTGAATATACACTTTCCTCAACTGCACCCTGACAAAAATGCTAGTGGATTATGTAATTAATTCCCTCAAACATTAACTGCAACATTCTTCTATGTGGCCTTCCATGTGACACTGCTTCAGAACTCTCATCTATCTTAATCTTTACCATCCGGATATTTGACCTCTCCCCTTGTTGCCACTCTGCTATTACTTCTGCTATTACTTCTGCTACTCTCCTCTGCCAACCCATATGCCAAGTTCCATCAATCACTACCGATTGCCCAGAAAATGCTATTCAAAATACTAAAAATAACGTAAAATAGTTTTGAAATTGTGTCAATTTCATACTCCTCTACCATACTTTCCCACCATCTACACACATGTAAATCTTTCATCACAAGAACTCTTTTTCACTGTTCCATCATGGAATCTGCCTTATCTTCAAAACGTTCAAAAACAACTTAATAACACACCTCTTCAGAAAAGCTTACAACCTACAGTAACCTGGCTGCTAGTACACTAACCTATGAGCAGGTTCTACCCTCACCTATTTTCTCTTTTTCCCTTCCTTTCTAGATTGTGAGCCCTTTGTGAAAGGATGCTCTCTTCCCTATATATCACTTTGTCACTGTTCTAGCCATGTTTTTAACTTGTTTTCTACCTTATGTTGAATGCTTATGTATTGTTATATATATGCAGCATATATACTGAAAACGCTTTTTGTCCATTAGACATTATTTTACTATTTTCTCAAGGGGAATGCAGACTTTTTGCCTAATCTTTTATAGGATCATGTTAATTCCTGGGGCTGTTCACATATTTGTCGACACTACATGCTGATTTTTGTAATTATTATCCCTTGTTAGCCACTAATATGTAAGGGACTAAAAAAAAATAAGTATAATTTGTGGTTCCTAAACACCAATGGAAATAGGACTATTTCTCAACACACCATGTGATATTATGGAAAAATAATCTAATCTACTTTCTGGAGAAGTATGGTAAATTTGAAAGGCAAATGTAATTATCGAGGCACAAAAGGAACACATACATTTCAGTCCACCGTAGCTAGAGAGGTATGGTGCCTATTTATCTGCTAAAGGGTCCACTAATGCTCTTGAAGTACCATGGTGTAACTTCTATCTCAGGACACATTTTAGCTACACTTATGGTTATATCATACCTCCTGCCAGACCAGGTCTCACACATACCATGTGTTACACTTTTTCAGCCACAATACAGTTTTGTGATGCAGATTTTAGATGTAAATATAATTTTTTTATACATGACCTTGGTGCCAAACATGACAATGTAAGGTGTATTACAATCAGGTACGGACTGGGGCTGAAATTGAGCCCTGGCATTTGAAACCACACAGGCCCAAGTTTTTCCCGTCCCCAAGAACCAGATGGGATATATTACTAATATTACCCTGGATGGAGGAAAGAAAGATTTACTACAAGACAAATATTTCTAATGATACCCGTGGCCTGCTGGGGTAAGTGACGGAGTCAGTGACCTTGTGCTTCATCACAACTGTTAACAGTATGGGTGTCCTGAGAACATCTTTTCTGTTAACAATGTAGCAGACAAGGCAGCCCACAGCCAGACAGGCCCTTCTGGCATTTGCCAGAATTGCCCAATGGCCAGTCCGGCCCTGATTACAATTACACTTCCTGGCAAATTACTTTGTACAATTATCAAACAACTGTATTTAGAGCATGTCATTCAAATTCATCTGTGATTTGTATTTAAAGGCATTCAAGGAGTAAAGGGAGACAGAGGCCTACCAGGTCCTTCAGGGGCAGCTGGTGCTCCTGGTATTGCAGGGGCCAAAGGAGTAACGGGAGCTCCAGGTATCCCCGGTGCCAAAGGAGTAGCTGGTGCTAAAGGAGATCCAGGTAGGATTAACTTGATTTTGTCAAGGACAGGACATAATTGTTTTTGGTATATAACCTATAAAATACCTAAAAAAAATAGGGTCTCAAACTATAATTAAATTATTATTTATTATTATACAGGAAAGAAATATATCTTGGTACCGTGTTAGCCAGTAGATAGAAAAATATTTAGAATTGAGAGTCCTCAGTGGTTGATACCTTTTAATGGCTTTTAATTTATGTCTTTTTACATCAACTAAGGAACTTGCCCCTCAGACCATGTGGGGTCATCACAACAGAGACCCTAATCACAGGACAATAAAACAATCCTTATCTAAGAATTGGCCCAATATTTATGGACGTAACTGTTTATCACCCATGGTAATTCTGCTTCATGTCACCTGGCTTATCCATGCTTTTTCCCTTTTTTTTCTATGCTATGTTGTGCATAAATATGTGATTCTTCAGAATTTCTTTTAGTCTTTGCCTGATGAAGAGACGTATGTAGTTTCGAAAGCTTGCAATCTGTTACCATCTTTTCAGTTAGCCATTAAAAGGTATCAACCACTGAGGACTCTCAATTCTAAATATTTATTATTATTATTTTATTGTACATTTTTATAGCGCCATTTATTCCATGGCGCTTTACATGTGAAAAGGGGGCAAATATAGACAAATACAGCTAAACATGAGCAAAAAACAAGGCACACTGGTACATAAGGAGGGAGGACCCTGCCCGCGAGGGCTCACAGTCTGCAGGGGATGGGTGAGGATACACTAGGAGAGGATAGAGCTGGTTGTGTGGCGGTTCGGTAGGTTGAGGATCACTGCAGGCTGTAGGCTTGTCTTAAGAGGTGAGTCTTCAGGTTCTTTTTGAAGGTTTCTATGGTAGGCGAGAGTCTGATGTGTTGTGGTAGAGAGTTCCAGAGTATGGGGGAAGCACGGGAGAAGTCTTGGATGCGGATCAAAAAGTAATGCTGAATTCACACACTGCGGATTTTGTTGCAGACATTTCTGAAAATGAAAACTAGTTTTATTCATCGGATTGGTTTATTTCAGATGAATTGGACAGCGGAATAAGTGTAATTAAAATCCAAAATCTAAGTTTCAAGCCTAATGCTGTTAACCCTTTATCATTTCTCAAAGTGCCTTAAAGGGAATCTGTTAGCAGGTTTTTTTTATGCAATTGAATGAGGAATCTGGTGATGCAAAATCCATGCTGCCTAGTATCCATGGTGTGATCATAGATGTCACATAGGTATGATTTATTGTATCAACGCGTTTGATACAATAAACCACAACTGTGTGACATCACTGTCTATGATCGGACTTGGATACTTGGCAGAGCAGATTTTGAATCACCAGATTCCCCATTCTAAAGTATCAAACCCCTTTGATGATCCTTCAGCAGCCTTCACATGCTGTATACAGGAGTTCTGACTGTCGTTATATACCGTACATGCTTGAGTATAAGCTGACCCAAGTATAAGCTGACCCCCCCTAATTTTGCCACAAAAAACTGGGAAAACTTAATGACTCGAGTATAAGCCTAGGGTGAGAAATGCAGCAGCTACCGGTAAATGTCAAAAGTAAAAATAGATACCAATAAAAGTAAAATTAATTGAGACATCAGTAGGTTAAGTGTTTATGAATATCCATATTGAATCAGGAGCCCCATATAATGCTCCATAAAGTTAATGATGGCCCCATAAGATGCTCCATATTAAAATATGCCCCATATAATCCTGCACAAAGGTTAATAATGGCCCCAAAAGATGCTCCATAGACACATTTTCCCAATATAAAGCTGCACAAATGCTGATTATGGCTCCATAAGATGCTCCATAGACACATTTTCCCAATATAAAGCTGCACAAATGCTGATTATGGCCCCATAAGACGCTCCATAAAGATATTTGCTCCACATAGTGCTGCACAAATGTTTATCATGGCCCCATACAGACACTTGCCCCATATAGTGCTGCACAAACATTATGGCCCCATATAGTGCTGCACAAACGTTATGGCCCCATAGAGACACTTGCCTTATATAGTGCTGCATAAATGTTATGGCCCCATACAGACACTTGCCCCATATAGTGCTGCTCAAACGTTATGGCCCCATATAGTGCTGCACAAAGGTTATGGCCCCATACAGTGCTGCACAAATGTTATGGCCCCATACAGTGCTGCACAAACGTTATGGCCCCATACAGTGCTGCA
Organism: Ranitomeya imitator; assembly: GCF_032444005.1. NCBI lineage: Eukaryota > Metazoa > Chordata > Amphibia > Anura > Dendrobatidae > Ranitomeya > Ranitomeya imitator. The sequence goes on from NC_091283.1 coordinate 700,908,400, forward strand.
CAAATGTCATGGCCCCATACAGTGCTGCACAAACGTTATGGCCCTATACAGACACTTGCCCCATATAGTGCTCCACAAACGTTATGGCCCCATATAGTGCTGCATAAATGTTATGGCCACAAACAGACACTTGCCCCATACAGTGCTGCACAAACGTTATGGCCCCATACAGTACTGCATAAACTTTATGGCCCCATATAGTGCTGCACAAACATTATGGCCCCATACAGTGCTGCACAAACGTTATGGACCCATACAGTGCTGCACAAATGTTATGGCCCCATACAGTGCTGCACAAATGTTATGGCCCCATACAGTGCTGCACAAACGTTATGGCCCCATATAGTGCTGCACAAACATTATGGCCCCATATAGTGCTGCACAAACATTATGGCCCCATTTAATGCTGCACAAACGTTATGGCCCCATAGATGCTTCATACAGACACTTGCCCCATTTGCTGTTGCTGCGATAAAAAAATAAAAAAATCACATACTCACCTCTCCATTGCTCAGGCCACCGGCACTTTCAATATTCACCTGCTCCTCGTTCTGGCACCGCTCCATCTTCAGCGTCTCCTGCACTGACGTTCAGGCAGAGGATGCGCACTAACCACGTCACCGCGCCCTCTGACCTGAGCATCACTGCCGAAGACGGAGCGGCGGCAGAACGAGGAGCAGTTGAATATAGCGCAGTGCAGCGCTCCCCTCCCCGTTATACTCACCTGCTCCTGGTGCGGTCCCTGGGAAAAAGACGTGCAGGGACCGCACAAGGAGCAGGTGAGTATAATTAGACAGCCCCCGCTCCCCCTCCCCTGCCGACCCCTGGGTATAACTCGAGTATAAGCCGAGAGGGGGACTTTCAGCCCAAAAAAATGGGTTGAAAATCTTGGCTTATACTCAAGTATATACGGTACCTTTTTGCCACCGGATAAGACTATTTTGCGCTTCTTCCCTCAAGTTTTGCAGGTTTTTGCTATGTTCAATAGCAGCATGATGTAGCGGCTGAGACACTGATGTGATAATCGCATGTTGATTAAATTGATTGAATTGAAACAGCAACACACAACCTGTTAAAGGGAACCTGTCACCCCGTTTTTTCAAGAAGAGCTAAAAATAGCGTTAAATAGGGGCAGAGCTGGGCTTTACATTAGTGTATTTTGGAGCCTTTATTCCCCACCTATGCTGCCGAAATACCATTGTAAAGTCGCCGTTTTAGGCTGTCACGCTGGTCAGGTCATATGGGCGTGGTGACAGCGCTGTTTCTCCCCCAGATCTCCGTTGGTGGCGTAGTGGTGTGCGCATGTCCAAGTGGCAAATCCACTGCGCAGCTTCAAGGAAAATAGCGCGATCTGCGCTATTCAGCCGTTTATCGGTGGACGTGGCCATCTTTGTGAGGCCGCACGTGCGCAGATGGTTCTTCTCGGCTTCCCGGGGCTTCAGGAAAATGGCCGCGGGATGCCGCGCGTGCGCAGATGGAGATCGCGGCGGCCATTTTCCTGCAGCCGAGATGCGAACTTGGAGATCTCCACCAATGGAGATCTGGGGGAGAAACAGCGCTGTCACCACGCCCATATGACCTGACCAGCGTGAGTGACAGCCCAAAACGGCGACTTTACAAAGGTATTTCGGCAGCATAGGTGGGGAATAAAGGCTCCAAAATACACTAATGTAAAGCCCAGCTCTGCCCCTATTTAACGCTATTTTTAGCTCTTCTTGAAAAAACGGGGTGACAGGTTCCCTTTAAATGACACATCCCTGGGATCAAGCTCTCGGCCTCTATAGCATGCTGCTCTAAGAAATAACAACAACCAGTTGACAGATTCCCTTTTATGGCCATTTTTTTTTCTGCCTTTCTTGCCTCTCCACATTTCAGTGGTGATAATAACTTTTTATTTTTTCATGAAAGTGGATGTAAGAGGCCTTTTATTAAGAAGAAAGTATTTTATTTTCAGCACTATTTATGGGTACATATTAATTGATGTGCAAGTCAAATAGTTAATTTTGGATACAAAAAAAAATTTTTTTTTCATTTTTTTTACTTTTTGCTTATTTTTTTACTGTTCATGTTTCATACTAAATAACCTGCTGATTGAATTCAGGTTATTAAAGTTATATAGATATCCAATTTGTATGGTGTTTTTGCTATCCCTATGCAACAAAATGTACAGTATTTAATCCTTTCATGACATTGGGATTTTCGGCTTTTCCGTGTTCGTTTTTCGCTCCCCTCCTTCCTAGAGCCATAACTTTTTTATTTTTCCATCAATATGGCCATATGAGGGCTTATTTTTTGCGGGACGAGTTGTAGTTTTGAACGACATCATTGGTTTTACCATGGCATGTACTAAAAAACGGTAAAAAATTCCAAGTGTGGTGAAATTGCAAAAAAAGTGCAATCCCAAATTGTTTTTTGTTTGGCTTTTTTGTTGGGTTCACTAACTACTAAAACTGACCTGTTTTTATGATTCTCCAGGTCATTATGAGTTCATAGACACCAGAAATGTCTAGGTTCTCTTTTATTTAAGTGGTGAAAAAAAAAGTTGCGTCTCCATTTTTCGTGATCTTGGATCAGGTGAGGGCTTATTTTTTGTGTGCCGAGCTGATGTTTTTATTAATTCCACTTTTGTGCAGATACGTTCTTTTGATCGCCCGTTATTGCATTTTAATGCAATATCGCGGCGACCAAAAAAACCTAATTCTGGCGTTTCTAATTTTTTTTCTCGCTACGCTGTTTAGCGATTAGGTTAATGCTTTTTTTCATTGATAAATCGGGCAATTCTGAACACGGCGATACCAAATATGTATAGGTTTGATTTTTTTATTGTTTTATTTTGAATGGGGCGAAAGAGGGGTGATTTAACCCCTTAGTGACAGAGCCAATTTGGTACTTAATGACCAGGCCAATTTTTGCAATTCTGACCACTGTCACTTTATGAGGTTATAACTCTGGAACGCTTCAACGGATCCCACTGATTCTGAGAATGTTTTTTCGTGACATATTGTACTTCATGTTAGTGGTAACATTTCTTCGATACTACTTGCGATTATTTATGAAAAAAACGGAAATATGGCGAAAATTTTTAAAATTTTGCAATTTTCAAACTTTGTATTTTTATGCCCTTAAATCAGAATTCCAGCACCTCCGGAGATGAGTTGGTTAAGTGCTTTTGCTGACTGTGTAACCACTGATTTCTTCTTACCCATGAGCGGGCTTCGTTCCCCTGTGAGGTTAACAGGGATCATATCTAGCATAATTTCTATTCCGTTACTTTGTGTGAGTGACACAGCTCTATAGCAGACAATCTATTTCATTACTGTGTTCATGTGACACAGCTCTATTTCAATGCATCTATTCCGTTTATGTGTGTGAGTGACACAGCTTCATGTGCTATTCATTGAATGGCATTTAACTCGGTGTGGGCAAGCAATCACTCACTGTGTTTTCCGTCATTGTTCACACTAACTGCAGTTTATCATCTCTGCACGGGGTCCCCCGGGTTGCGATTGCACTTCTCTATTAAATTTATTTAGTGCAATCCGCCAACCCTAACATGGCTCTTTACAAATCTCTGCCTCCTTGTCAATGTGAACTGAAGCTGAGTGCATGTATCCTGGCTTCATCAGTGCACCTTGGATGCCCAGTGAAGCAGTAGCAATGTCAGCTCTGCAAATGTTGCAGCTGGCTATATTCTTCATGTACCATGTGCAGTGCGTCGATGAAACTGGGGTGTACATTGTCAGGGAGACAAAGATTTGCCAAGAGCTGTTGTAATCATGCCCCACAGGGGTGTAATAACATGATTAGTATGACCATTAAACTGGAGAAAGCCATGGCCCCATGAATAGTTAGGTACTAGTTAGCCTAGTTGGCAGATTCCCTTAAACTGTATTGATCTTTTTTTAAAAAAATGTCAATCCCCCTATGATAATCATGCTATGTAATCATTTGATTTCTATTTCGCAATGTATTATCCCTGGCAGCGATAATTCTGGAAGAATAGGATGAAAGTTCTACTATAGCAGCCCATAGGGTCTTGTTAGGCTCCTATTTGCCAAACAAATTATCCACTCTGTGTGATTTCAATACATGACAGGGATGAGTAGAAAGAGGTGTTTGTCTCACTACTTAGATGCCGCAGTCCTTTCTAGGATTAATCAGCTGAAATTGAAGCTAGTTCTTATCTAGATTGGTACACTTTACCCTTTGCTGATGGTCAAGGCTCAAACCTTGAGCCTGTGCTATACCTGTGCTGTAAATGAATGAGACTTCTGGTTGAGGTCCACCTGCTAGCAAATGTGCATGAACATCGAAGATAGAGAAGAGGTAAACATAACCGAAAGACACATTTTTATAATTGACTACAAAAGATATAGATACAAATATATTCAAAACTGTTTTATGCTGATTTTTTATGACTGTTTGATTTCAGATGCCACTCTCTCGACAAAAATTGTGAACTTAGAAAACAAAATAGCTGCTCTAGAGAAAAATGTTATTTCTCTCAAAAAAGGTAATTATTTTTCTAACTTTAAAATTCTAAAATGTGTTCACAATAGTAGTACAAGAATCTCCTGCAAATCTGAATAAAGTATTTCAAGAGGAGTGGAAACAAACGCCTGCCAGACTTGATTCATATCACTTATTTTCACAGTCATGTTTACGTTTCTGCTAATCATTGCACCTGACAAGCCTGTTTATAAAGCCTGCTTCCTAGGAACATTCGTCACAATGATTGGCCAGTGTAAATGTACCTTAGGGTTTGAACACACTGGAGTATATTCTCTCATTCAAGAATATAAGGAAGATTATTCTCGCCTATCACTACTAATAGTAACCCATCACAAAATTGGATGTACCAGAAAATCCAATGTTGTGAAGGGATTAACCCCTTCATGACCAAGCCTATTTTGACCTTAAAGACCTTGCCGTTTTTTGCAATTCTGACCAGTGTCCCTTTATGAGGTAATAACTCAGGAACGCTTCAAGGGATCCTAGCGGTTCTGAGATTGTTTTTTCGTGACATATTGGGCTTCATGTTAGTGGTAAATTTAGGTCAATAAATTCTGCGTTTATTTGTGATAAAAACGGAAATTTAACGAAAATTTTGAAAATTTCGCAATTTTCACATTTTGAATTTTTATTCTGTTAAACCAGAGAGATATGTGACACAAAATAGTTAATAAATAACATTTCCCACATGTTTACTTTACATCAGCACAATTTTGGAAACAAAATTTTTTTTTGTTAGGAAGTTATAAGGGTTAAAATTTGACCAGCGATTTGTCATTTTTACAACGAATATTACAAAACCATTTTTTTTAGGGACCACCTCACATTTGAAGTCAGTTTGAGGGGTCTATATGGCTGAAAATACCCAAAAGTGACACCATTCTAAAAACTGCACCCCTCAAGGTACTCAAAACCACATTCAAGAAGTTTATTAACCCTTCAGGTGCTTCACAGCAGCAGAAGCAACATGGAAGGAAAAAATTAACATTTAACTTTTTAGTCACAAAAATTATATTTTAGCAACAATTTTTTTATTTTCCCAATGGTAAAAGGAGAAACTGAACCACGACAGTTGTTGTCCAATTTGTCCTGAGTACGCTGATACCTCATATGTGGGGGTAAACCACTGTTTGGGCGCACGGCAGGGCTTGGAAGGGAAGGAGCACCATTTGACTTTTTGAATCAAAAATTGGCTCCACTCTTTAGCGGACACCATGTCACGTTTGGAGAGCCCCCGTGTGCCTAAAAATTGGAGCTCCCCCACAAGTGACCCCATTTTGGAAACTAGACGCCCCAAGGAACTTATCTAGATGCATAGTGAGCACTTTGAACCCCCAGGTGCTCCACAAATTGATCCGTAAAAATGAAAAAGTACTTTTTTTTCACAAAAAAATTCTTTTAGCCTCAATTTTTTCATTTTCACATGGGCAACAGGATAAAATGGATCCTAAAATGTGTTGGGCAATTTCTCCTGAGTACACCAATACCTCACATGTGGGGGTAAACCACTGTTTGGGCACATGGTAAGGCTCGGAAGGGAAGGAGCGCCATTTGACTTTTTGAATGAAAAATTATTTCCATTGTTAGCGGACACCATGTCGCGTTTGGATAGCTCCTGTGTGCCTAAACATTGGCGCTCCCCCACAAGTGACCCCATTTTGGAAACTAGACCCCCCAAGGAACTTATTCAGATGCCTAGTGAGCACTTTAAACCCTCAGGTGCTTCACAAATTGATCTGTAAAAATGAAAAAGTACTTTTTTTTCACAAAAAAATTCTTTTCGCCTCAATTTTTTCATTTTCACATGGGCAGTAGGATAAAATGGATCATAAAATTTGTTGGGCAATTTCTCCCGAGTACGCCGATACCTCATATGTGGGGGTAAACCACTGTTTGGGCACTCGGCAGGGCTCGGAAGGGAAGGCGCGCCATTTGACTTTTTGAATAGAAAATTAGCTCCAATTGTTAGCGGACACCATGTCGCGTTTGGAGAGCCCCTGTGTGCCTAAACATTGGAGCTCCCCCACAAGTGACCCCATTTTGGAAACTAGACCCCCCAAGGAACTTATCTAGATGCATATTGAGCACTTTAAACCCCCAGGTGCTTCACAGAAGTTTATAACGCAGAGCCATGAAAATAAAAAATAATTTTTCTTTCCTCAAAAATGATTTTTTAGCCTGGAATTTCCTATTTTGCCAAGGATAATAGGAGAAATTGGACCCTAAATATTGTTGTCCAGTTTGTCCTGAGTACGTTGATACCCCATATGTGGGGGTAAACCACTGTTTGGGCGCACGGCAGGGCTCGGAAGGGATGGCACGCCATTTGGCTTTTTAAATGGAAAATTAGCTCCAATCATTAGCGGACACCATGTCACGTTTGGAGAGCCCCTGTGTGCCTAAACATTGGAGATCCCCCAGAAATGACCCCATTTTGGAAACTAGACCCCCAAAGGAACTAATCTAGATGTGTGGTGAGGACTTTGAACCCCCAAGTGCTTCACAGAAGTTTATAACGCAGAGCCGTGAAAATAATAAATACGTTTTCTTTCCTCAAAAATAATTATTTAGCCCAGAATTTTTTAATTTTCCCAAGGGTAACAGGAGAAATTTGACCCCAAAAGTTGTTGTCCAGTTTCTCCTGAGTATGCTGATACCCCATATGTGGGGGTAAATCACTGTTTGGGCACATGCCGGGGCTCGGAAGTGAAGTAGTGACGTTTTGAAATGCAGACTTTGATGGAATGCTCTGTGGGCGTCACGTTGCGTTTGCAGAGCCCCTGATGTGGCTTAACAGTAGAAACCCCCCACAAGTGACCCCATTTTGGAAACTAGACCCCCAAAGGAACTTATCTAGATGTGTGGTGAGCACTTTGAACCCCCAAGTGCTTCATAGAAGTTTATAATGCAGAGCCGTGAAAATAATAAATACGTTTTCTTTCCTCAAAAATAATTATTTAGCCCAGAATTTTTTATTTTCCCAAGGGTTACAGGAAAAATTGGACCCCAAAAGTTGTTGTCCAGTTTCTCCTGAGTACGCTGATACCCCATATGTGGGGGTAAACAACTGTTTGGGCACATGCCGAGGCTCGGAAGTGAAGTAGTGACGTTTTGAAATGCAGACTTTGATGGAATGCTCTGTGGGCGTCACGTTGCGTTTGCAGAGCCCCTGATGTGGCTTAACAGGAGAAACCCCCCACAAGTGACACCATTTTGGAAACTAGACCCCGAAAGGAACTTATCTAGATGTGTGGTGAGCACTTTGAACCCCCAAGTGCTTCACAGAAGTTTATAATGCAGAGCCGTGAAAATAATAAATACGTTTTCTTTCCTCAAAAATAATTATTTAGCCCAGAATTTTTATTTTCCCAAGGGTTACAGGAGAAATTGGACCCCAAAAGTTGTTGTCCAGTTTCTCCTGAGTACGCTGATACGCCATGTGTGGGGGTAAACCACTGTTTGGGCACACGTCGGGGCTCAGAATGGAAGTAGTGACTTTTGAAAAGCAGACTTTGATGGAATGGTCTGCGGGCATCACATTGCGTTTGCAGAGCCCCTGGTGTGCCTAAACAGTAGAAACCCCCCACAAGTAACCCCATTTTAGAAACTAGACCCCCCAAGGAACTTATTTAGATATGTGGTGAGCACTTTGAACCCCCAAGTGCTTCACAGACGTTTACAACGCAGAGCTGTGAAAATAAAAAATCATTTTTCTTTCCTCAAAAATGCTGTTTTAGCAAGCATTTTTTTAGATTCACAAGGGTAACAGGAGAAATTGGACCCCAGTAATTGTTGCGCAGTTTGTCCTGAGTATGCTGATACCCCATATGTGGGGGTAAACCACTGTTTGGGCACACGTCGGGGCTCGGAAGTGAGGGAGCACCATTTGACTTTTTGAATACGAGACTGGCTGGAATCAATGGTGGTGCCATGTTGCGTTTGGAGACCCCTGATGTGCCTAAACAGTGGTAACCCCTCAATTCTACCTCCAACACTAACCCCCCCACACCCCTAACCCTAATCCCAACTGTAGCCATAACCCTAATCACAACACACCCCTAACCCTAATCACAACCCTAACCACAACCCTAATTCCAACCCTAGCCCTAAGGCTATGTGCCCACGTTGCGGATTCGTGTGAGATATTTCCGCACCATTTTTGAAAAATCCGCGAGTAAAAGGCACTGTGTTTTACCTGCGGATTTTCCGTGGATTTCCAGTGTTTTTTGTGCGGATTTCACCTGCAGATTCCTATTGAGGAACAGGTGTAAAACGCTGCGGAATCCGCCCAAAGAATTGACATGCTGCGGAAAATACAACGTAGCGTTTCCGCGCGGTATTTTCCGCACCATGGGCACAGCGGATTTGGTTTTTCATATGTTTACATGGTACTGTAAACCTGATGGAACACTGCTGCGAATCCGCAGCCAAATCCGCACCGTGTGCACATAGCCTAATTCTAAAGGTATGTGCACAAGCTGCAGATCCGCAGCAGTTTCCCATGAGTTTACAGTTCAATGTAAACCTACGGGAAACAAAAATCGCTGTACACATGCTGCGGAAAAACTGCACGGAAACATAGCGGTTTACATTCCGCAGCATGTCACTTCTTTGTGCGGATTCCGCAGCAGTTTTACAACTGCTCCAATAGAAAATCGCAATTGTAAAACCGCAGTGAAATGCGCAGAAAAAAACGCGGTAAATCCGCCATAAATCCGCAGCGGTTTAGCACTGCGGATTTATCAAATCCGCAGCGGAAAAATCCGCAGAGGACCAGAATACGTGGGCATATACTGAAACCCTAACCCTAGCCCTAACCCTAACCCTACCCCTAACCCTAGCCCTAACCCTAACCCTACCCCTGACCCTAACCCTACCCCTAACCCTACCCCTACCCCTATCCCTACCCCTAACCCTACCCCTAACCCTAACCCTACCCCTAACCCTAACCCTACCCCTAACCCTACCCCTAACCCTAACCCTATTCTAACATTAGTGGAAAAAAAAAATTTCTTTATTTTTTTATTGTCCCTACCTATGGGGGTGACAAAGGGGGGGGGGTCATTTATTATTTTTTTTATTTTGATCACTGAGATATAATCTATCTCAGTGATCAAAATGCACTTTGGAACGAATCTGCCGGCCGGCAGATTCAGCGGGCGCACTGCGCATGCGCCCGCCATTTTGGAAGATGGTGGCGCCCAGGGAGAAGACGGACGGGACCCCGGTAGGATCGGTAAGTATGATAGGGTGGGGAGGGACCATAAGGGGGGGGATCGGAGCACAGGGGGGAATCGGAGTGCGGCAGGCGTGGAACGGAGCACGGGGGGGTGGAACGGAGCACGGGGGGCTGGAACGGAGCACGGGGGGCTGGAACGGAGCACGGGGGGGGGTGGATCGGAGTGCAGGGGGGGTGATTGGAGCACGGGGGGGTGATTGGAGCACGGGGGGAGCGGACAAGAGCACGGGGGGGAGCGGAGCACTGGACGGTGGGGAGCCGGAGCAGTGTACCGGCCAGATTGGGGGGCTGGGGGGGCGATCGGTGGGGTGAGGGCACATTAGTATTTCCAGCCATGGCCGATGATATTGCAGCATCGGCCATGGCTGGATTGTAATATTTCACCCGTTATAATAGGTGAAATATTAGAAATCGCTCTGATTGGCAGTTTCACTTTCAACAGCCAATCAGAGCGATCGTAGCCACGAGGGGGTGAAGCCACCCCCCCTGGGCTAAACTACCACTCCCCCTGTCCATGCAGATCGGGTGAAATGGGAGTTAACCCTTTCACCCGATCTGCAGGGACGCGATCTTTCCATGACGCCACATAGGCGTCATGGGTCGGATTGGCACCGACTTTCATGACGCCTACGTGGCGTCATGGGTCGGGAAGGGGTTAAAGAGGTTTTTCAAGCTTAAAGACTCTTTTGTTTTTATTGGGTCCAACATAGTGGTCAAGTAAATTTAAAACAATTACTTAGCTACGGATTGCCTGCCATTCTTCTAAAACCAGTTCTTGGGTTCTTGACAGCTCCCAACTTTTCATTTTTTAATACTTAGCTTCTTCTTCAGAATAATATATGACCATTGCAGTCACATGTCCACAGTGTCAAAACTTGATGGATATGTGAGGGAGGGCCAGGGTGGTAGTCGACTGCATTTTCAAAGTGATAGGTTCTCTGTTAAATCAAAGATTAATTTGTGACATCTTTTTTTTAAATATAATCATTCACTTTTCAGATCTTCTTTTTGCTTATCTCTGCACATAAACTCCCCATCCCGTTACTACCCCCATTACACCCTTCAGTGTACTGCTCAGAGTGATAATGTCCCAATTTGTGACCTACATATTCATATTTGTTTTACACAGTAATAATCCCCCATTTTGTGCCCAAAACACAGAAATCAGATAATTTGTTCTCCAAAAAATATTCAGGATATGGACCTAGTGCACCAGGACAAGGGTCCGGGGCAATTCCTAGTGACTTCACCATTCTCTGCTGTCGATCGGTCTTGTTCAATCGAATTAAAAGCGTGAATATACTGCATGAATGGTTTGCATCTTATAAATGTAAAATAGAGTGTTCTTATTCATTGACCGCCAAACTAATATCTGTTGAGAAAATAAAACAAAGTTTTTTTAGAAAGTTGAATATCTTTATTTACATACAACCTGGCCACTGCTTTATGTCTTAATTTGTCTTGAAACTAAAATAATAACTAGTTTTCTTTAGCCCCATAATCATGTACACACCTGACATGAAAATAGACTTGTAAATAAACTGGACAAATGGGTTGTTCTGCTGTACTGTTCTTATGTAATGTGTTACAAAACATATACAGGAAACTCAAACTTCCCTTCTTTCACAGTGTGCTATTTCCAAAGTGGAGTTGTGACATCTGGAAACAAAATATATGTCACAAATGGAAAGGAAGGTAATTACGATACAGCCAAAGCTGCCTGCCAAGGAGCCCAAGGTACAATGCCAACGCCACTCAACTCTGCTGAAAATGCTGCCATATTACAGATTGTCAAGGCTAAAGGTAGAAGAACTTTTCTTGGCATGAATGACCAAAAAGAAGAAGGCAAATACATGTCATCTAATGGCAACCAAATTTCCTACAAAAACTGGAATCCCAACGAACCTAATGGAGGCCGAAAAGAAAATTGTGTGGAAATAATTGAACAAGGACAATGGATTGATAGATCTTGTGATGTTACAAACTTGATTGTGTGTGAATTTTAAAAAGTTTAGTTGAACGAATGAATCACGGATTGCCAGAGTTGTGAGAGATGGTGAAATCTGTACTATTGATTCTTATTGATGTACTAACGCTAAATGCTTAGGCTAGGTTCACATTGCGTTAGTGCAGTCCGTTTAGCGCATACGCTAATGGACTGCATTAACGCAATGTCCAAAAAGGGATCACGTTTAGCGATCGCGCTAACGCAGATACCCGATCTGCGCTAGCGAGAACGGACACAAAAACGCTGCAGACAGCGTTCGAGGTCCATCACAAAATAACGGAACATTGCTAACGCATGCCAAAAATGGCATGTGTTAGGGATGCTTTACATACATTGCGGTCAATGGGTGCGCTAACGGATCCGTTACATTGCGTTAGTGGCGCTATGTAACGGATTCCGTTAGCGGATACCCACTAATGCAATGTGAACCTAGCCTTAGGTAAAATGGATGTTCTACCTTTATAGAGTGTGTATGTACAGTATGTGTACCGTATGACTGATTGGGATGTTTGGGTGCTCACTAAATGCTTTGTATTGTGGAGTAAAATATGTGCCAACAGACACTGCAATAATCTCTGTACAATATGGTAGAAATCTCTTTCTTTGTTAGAGAAGTGTTAATCTCATGGTGTTCTCCTTGGAGGAGTTTAGTTGTATTTACTGGAAACCCCATAAACCAACCCAGTACCATTTGGAATGCTAATTCTGCATCCAAAAATGTTCTTGATAGCCATGCAATAGTCTATTATCGCAACATTAAACTTTTAATGCTAATTATGTAGACCAATTCAGGTGGCCCCTCTACACAGAGGACAGTTCTGCCTTATATGCTGTGATTACATCCCCAAGGAAGGAGAGATGTGGTCCACATATGCAAGATTTCCCACAAAGAACAGATTACGCAGACATGTCCGGGTAATTAACATATGCTGAGGATTACATTAAGCATTCATTTTTTCTATCTTACTATGAGTTGAGCTTTCCTGATGTCCCTGAGCTGCCGGTGATTTGCAAGCATTTATGTTACATAAATTAGTTGCACATTTTCTGATGTCAGGGAGGGATTACAGGAAGGTCATAAAGTGCAGACCCAAAGATGGCGCCACCACCTATCTTTTCTCATCCCTTTTCAGACACTCCTCGTAGAAATCATGGCAGTCTGAAAAATTAAAAGCTAGTATCTAGAATAAGGCAAACTGCAAATTTGGCCGTGACACAATTCAGTTGTCTAAAGTTGGCTACATGTGATTGCTACATCACAGGGCAATACAAGTGAATGGGATCGCATTGTGACCCTGAGGTACTGCGACTGTGACAAGAAAATCTCAACAAGTCCGAACACTTTGGAATTTTTGTGACTTGCTTGTTGCAGTGTGCTAAGGGTTCCCATTCACTTGTGTCACAGCCAAAGTCACTATATAGTCTCAGCCTCAATGCTGTGGTCTATGATTCATGTTCAATGGCAGCTGGAGATAAGGAGAAGCCCATGCCAGACATGCTTGTTAAAAGATCAAATGCTGGAAAATTGTGACTCCCACTGTGAATGAGAAGGAACTACATATTACATGATACAAATAGATAAAGCAGTGTATTAGGCTGCCGTCACACTAGCAGTATTTGGTCAGTATTTTACATCAGTATTTGTAGCCAAAACCAGGAGTGGGTGATAAATGCAGAAGTGGTGCATATGTTTCTATTATACTTTTCCTCTAATTGTTCCACTCCTGGTTTTGGCTTACAAATACTGATGTAAGATACTGACCAAATACTGATAGTGTGACTGCAGCCTTAAGAAGAGCTCAGTATTTGTAGATAAAACAGTGTATAAGCTAAAATGGCATTAAAAGAAAAATCATAGTGTACAATTATCATTACTGCTTTATATTTCTAACTTAAGCTGAAAATCAGTCTTCACATTAGTTTTCAGAATATAAAAAGCCTTAAATGTATATAAAAATTTAAATCACTGTAGTCTAAATAATTTCTACTAATGATTTTTTCTATATATTCTTTTTAAATTGTGAAATATATATTTTTTCAGCAAGCACAATGCTAATGTTAAATGATTTGTGAGATTAATTATAATATGTAAATGCATTAAAAAGGACTGAAAAAACTACAGTAGTTTTACAGATTTTAAAGCACTTTGTATAATACTATTTATTTGCACTAATTTTGTATATTTTTAATAAAAATATGGATTCATTAGATCATGGATTTGTTTTGGTGGTAAACATAGTGAATTTTTTAATTATGTACTGCTAAAACAGTCAAATGCATATATTTAACTCCTTAATGGCCACCAATACGCCTTTTAACGGTAGCAGTTAAGGGTACTTATTCCTCAGTTCCTTTTATTAACTGCTCTGAGAATAAGGGTATAGCGCCCCTTGTTATCAGAAAATCTCTGGGGTCTCAGCTACCGAGGGGGGGCTGAGACCCTAGAAAACATGATCAGGGCTGATTTTTACAGTACCCTATCACATGATCATCGTTATTCACTGAATAGCTTCGATCACAAAAAAGTCTGATTTAAAATTAATGTCTCTCTCCTTTGATATGATCTAACACATCAGAGAAGACAGAAATGGGGTCCACCAAGCCCCCGCGGTACCTCCACCATCCGTAGGCCTTCCTGCTCTGTCTCCCGACCATCTTCCTGGAAAAAAATGGCTGGCACAGTGATCAAAATAAAAAAAAATAGTAAATCAAATCCTCTTTGTCACCCCATTAGCTATATAAAAATTATAAAATAAAAATGCTTTAGTTTTTTCCATTCTTTGCAGTTAGGGTTGCAGTTGGGGTTACGGTTTGGGTTTGGGTTCCAAAATTGTGCTGATGTAAAGTGGACATGTGGAAAATATTATTTATTAACTATTTTGTGTTACATAACTCTCTGATTTAAGGAAACCTATAGGGAGGGCAAACAATTTAAATGCTCCACCATCATACAATATAAGAAAACCAAGAAACAATGGACATAAGAGCTCAAAAAATAATAATAATAACAGCTTTATTGAGACAAATAAAAAATTACAATAAATACATAAGAAACACCATGTACGTAAGATGCAAGAGATAAAAGGAGAGGCGAGCCTAGTGCCACGCACAAATACATAAATCCACTGACGAGCAAATCAGATAGTAGCTATAAGGTCAAGAGGCCATATACGGGAGCAAATAGAGATGTAATAAAGGTAATGAAAAAAGTATTATCCCAATATTCACTATGATTCCTAATACCAGAAAGTTGGCAGCTACATAGGAGATAAAGCTCCAAAATACCGAGCGGACAGCAGGAGGGTAACGTAAATATGTAGCCAAATGTATGGGTGTCACATTAGAGCATAATACATAGAGATAGACCCCTAATGGCGTATTACATCTATCAGTACAGAAAAATTAGCGTTATGGTCTGATTACCCCTAGTGGCTCAGTAAGCCATATATTGCACATAGTCCCGGGAAGTCCCATGCAAAAGGGGGAAGACTGAACCGATACGAAAGTGATACGTTACCGACCTGCTGCTGCCGTGCGTGGAAGAGGAGGCCCCGACGCGCGTTTCGCAGGAGTTGCTTCCTCGGGGGGCAACCTTCCCGGGACTATGTGCAATATATGGCTTACTGAGCCACTAGGGGTAATCAGACCATAACGCTAATTTTTCTGTACTGATAGATGTAATACGCCATTAGGGGTCTATCTCTATGTATTATGCTCTAATGTGACACCCATACATTTGGCTACATATTTACGTTACCCTCCTGCTGTCCGCTCGGTATTTTGGAGCTTTATCTCCTATGTAGCTGCCAACTTTCTGGTATTAGGAATCATAGTGAATATTGGGATAATACTTTTTTCATTACCTTTATTACATCTCTATATGCTCCCGTATATGGCCTCTTGACCTTATAGCTACTATCTGATTTGCTCGTCAGTGGATTTATGTATTTGTGCGTGGCACTAGGATCGCCTCTCCTTTTATCTCTTGCATCTTACGTACATGGTGTTTCTTATGTATTTATTGTAATTTTTTATTTGTCTCAATAAAGCTGTTATTAATATTATTTTTTGAGCTCTTGTGTCCATTGTTTCTTGGTTTTCTTCTCTGATTTAAGGGCACAAAAATTAAAAAATTTTAAATGTTAAAATTTTAAACAATTTTGTCAAGTTTCCGTTTTTTTCATAAATAAAAGCAAGTCATATGGAATAAAATTTACCACGATCATGAAGCACAATATGTGATGAAAAAACAGTCTCATAATCACTGGAATACATTGAAAAACATTTAGAATTGAGAGTCCTCAGTGGTTGATACCTTTTAATGGCTAACTGAAAAGATGGTAACGGTACCAAGATATATATCTTTCCTTTGGTTCAGGGAGGGCGAAGCTTCTGAGTGCGCCCCTAACCAGGTAGCCTTGATAACAACTGGGTGACGCACCCTAATAGTGGAGGAGAAACTCAGCAGATGACCGCGCTGTTACTGAAGATAATCTCTATATAACGACCAACATGGATATTACCGCCATATGGTCAGTGGTAGATACCAGTCCTACAGAACATACAAGTGATCACAGCACAGTTACAGATAATGTCTTACCGCTGACGTCCTTTCTGATGGAATCGTTCACTTTTTGCATCTTTTCCATCTGGCCTAGACCGACGTGACAACTTCTTCCAGCCAGGACTCATCTGCAGAGATTACAACAAAGACACATTTCACTTCTCATATTCCAGCCCCATCACCATCTATTCCCAACCTACAAACTCCTCATCCTGCTGATACCCCAATACTGAGCCGCTGCTGCCGTATGTGTCCCTATTACTGCACAGAATACCCCAATACTGAGCCGCTGCTGCCGTATGTGTCTCTATTACTGCACCTGATACCCCAATACTGAGCCGCTGCTGCCATAGGTGTCCCTATTACTGCACCTGATACCCCAATACTGAGCCGCTGCTGCCGTATGTGTGCCTGCTGCCCCTGATACCCCAATGCTGAGCCATTGCTGCCGTATGTGACCATATTACTGCACCTGATACCCCAATACTGAGCCGCTGCTGCCGTATGTGTCCCTATTACTGCCCCTGATACCCCAATACTGAGCCATTGCTGCCGTATGTGTCCATATTACTGCACCTGATACCCCAATACTGAGCCGCTGCTGCCGTTTGTGTGCCTATTATTGCCCCTGATACCCCAATATTGAGCCGCTGCTGCCGTATGTGTCCCTATTACTGCCCCTGATATCCCAATATTGAGCCGCTGCTGCCCTATGTGACTCTATTACTGCACCTGCTGTGTGGTTCTATGTGCCCTCTAAATTCTAAAGCACCTTTCTATAATATAGTAAAGCCGGCTGCAAGTGCCTAGAAAACAGTGCCCACATTTTGCTCCCTACAAAGTAATACTGCCCTGTGTGCCCCTTTGATAGTTACAGTAACCTGAGTTCCCCTATAACAATAAGTGCCCACTTTACATTTAATAATGTCCAGAGTCTCCTCCCTATGCAGCTCCGCTATACACAGCATGATTCTCTCTTATACACAGTATAATGCACCCACAGAGTATACTGACCCCTTAGTAGCCTACAAACTGTTTGATGGCTCCAACACTGTATAATGGCTCCTTCATTGTAATCTGCACTGTATGATGGCCCCCATAGATAACCTCCATATAGTATAATGTACCAGATAGTCCTCAATATAGTACAAGGCAGCACCCCCATAGGCAGACCCTGTAGTATAAGACAGCACTCCCCATAGGATAGGCAGATCCTTTAGTGTAAGGCAGCACCCCACCCCATAGTCAGATTCTGTATATAAAGCAACACCCCCCATAGGCAGATCCTGTATGTAAGGCAGCCCACCATAGGCAGATCCTGTATGTAAGGCAGCACACTCCCCATAGGCAGATCCTGTATATAAGGCAGCACCCCCATAGGCAGATCCTGTATGTAAGGCAGCCCCCATAGGCAGATCCTGTATGTAAGGCAGCACCCCCCATAGGATAGGCAGATCCTGTAGTATGAGGCAGCACCCCACCCCATAGGCAGATCCTGTAGATAAGGCAGCACCCCATAGGTAGATCCTGCATATAAGGCAGCCCCCCATAGACAGATCCTGTATGTAAGGCAGAACACCCCCCATAGGCAGATCCTGTATACAAGGCAGCACCCCCATAGGCAGATCCTGTAGTATAAGGCAGCACCCCATAGGCAGATCCTGTATATAAGGCAGCCCCCCATAGGCAGATCCTGCATGTAAGGCAGCACACCCCCATAGGCACATCCTGTATATAAGGCAGCACCCCCCCCATAAGCAGACCCTGTATATAAGGCAGCCTCCATAGGCAGATTCTGTATGTAAGGCAGCACACCCCCATAGGCAGATCCTGTATATAAGGCAGCCCCCCATAGGCAGATTCTGTATGTAAGGCAGCAACCCTCCCAAAGGCAGATCATATATATAAGGCAGCACTCCTCCATAGGCAGATTCTGTTTATAAGGCAGCACAACCCCCATAGGCAGATCCTGTATATAATGCAGCCCCACAATAGGCAGATCCTGCATGTAAGGCAGCACCCCCCAAAGGCAGATCCTATATATAAGGCAGCACTCCCCCAATAGGCAGATCCTGTCTATAGAGCAGCACTCCATAAGCAGATCCTGTATATAAGGCAGTCCCCCATAGGCAGACCCTGTATGTAAGGCAGCACACCCCCCATATGCAGATTCGGTATATAAGGCAGCACCCCCCATAGGAAGATCCTGTATATAAGGCAGCCCCCAATAGGCAGATCCTGTGTGTAAGGCAGCACTCCCCCATAGGCAGATCCTGTATATAAGCCAGCACACCCCCAATAGGCAGATTCTGTATATAAGGCAGCACTCCCATTGACATATCCTGTATGTAAGGCAGCCCCCCATAGGCAGATCCTGTATGTAAGGCAGCACCCCCCCAAAGGCAGATCCTGTATATAAGGCAGCACTTCCCCCATAGGCAGATCCTGTATGTAAGGAAGCACCCCCCCATAGGCAGATCCTGTTTATAAGGCCGCACCACCCCATGAGCAGATCCTATATATAAGGCAGCCCCCCATAGGCAGATACTGTATGTAAGGCAGCACATCCCCATAGGCAAATCCTGTATATAAGGCAGAACCCCCCATAGGCAGATCCTGTATATAAGGCAGCCCCCCATAGGCAGATCCTGTATGAAAGTCAGCACCCCCCCAAAGGCACATCCTGTATATAAGGCAGCACTTCTCCCATAGGCAGATCCTGTATATAAGGCAGCACACCCCCCATATGCAGATCCTGTATATAAGGCAGCCCCCCATAGGCAGAATCTGTATGCAAAGCAGCACCCCCCAAAGGCAGATCCTATATATAAGACAGCACTCCCCCATATGCAGATCCTGTATATAAGGCAGCACCCCCCCATAGGCAGATCCTGTATGTAAGGCAGCACCCCCCCATAGGCAGATGCTGTATATAAGGCAGCCCCCCATAGACAGATCCTGTATGTAAGGCAGCACACCTCCCATGGGCAGATCCAGTACATAAGACAGCACCCCATATAAAAAACAAAATAAATACTCACCTCTCTTCCTCCTTGTTCCAGCGGCACTCCCTGCTCCCGCTTATCTCCTGACAGCGGGCGCCGGGCGGTGACGTAATCGCGCCAGCTGTTAGACGATGTGGGGGATGATGGGAGAAGGAGCGCAGTGCTCCTTCCCTCATCACCGCGGTCAGCTGTTTCGGCTAGATGCCGATATAGCTGACATTGCAATGATGGCTGGGGGCCCACTGCTGGCACCGGCCCCCCGCCTGCTCAGGGGCCCCATAGCAGCAGAGCAGGGAGATTGGTTCTCCCTGCTCTTCCACAGAATGTAACTGTATCAACGTGCCGATGCAGTTGCAGTAGCGTAGCTCCAGGTGGGCCCCCTCAGAGCGCGGGGCCCGGGGCAATGGCCCCCTCTGCCCCCCCCTAGTAGCTACGCTACTTGCAGGAGTGGAACAATCAGAGGAAAAGTATAATAGAAACATGCACGCCTGCAGCCTAAATTCAAATGAGGCTAGCAGAATACCCCTGGAGGGTGCCGATTCAGCTGGCGAACACAGCAATGATACAGGAAAAAGAGGATTAGTTGTCAGCACTCCATACAGGTAAAATCAAAATGTATTAGTCAATGGTTTAAACCCTGTACCCCCAAGGGTGGTTTGCACGTTAATGACCGGGCCAATTTTTACAATTCTGACCACTGTCCCTTTATGAGGTAATAACTCTGAAAAACTTCAATGGATCTTGGCGATTCTGAGAATGTTTTCTCAAGACATATTGTACTTCATGTTAGTGGTAAAATTTATTTGATATAACTTGTGTTTATTTGTGAAAAAACAGAAATTTGGCGAAAATATTTTGCAATTTTCAAATTTTTAATTTTTATTCTGCTAAACCAGAGAGTTATGTGACACAAAATAGTTAATAAATAACATTTCCCTCATGTCTACCTTACATCAGCACAATTTAGGGAAAAAAACTTTTTTTGCTAGGAAGTTATAAGGGTTAAAATTTGACCAGTGATTTCTCATTTTTACAACAAAATTTACAAAACCATTTTTTTAGGGACCACCTCACATTTGAAGTCATTTTGAGGGGTCTATATGGCAGAAAATATCCAAAAGGGACATCATTCTGAAAACTGCACCCCTCAAGGTACTCAAAACCACATTCAAGAAGTTTATTTACCCTTCAGATGTTTCACAGGAGAAGAAGGAACGTGGAAGGAAAAAATGAACATTTTACTTTTTAGTCACAAAAATTATCTTTCAGCAATCATTTTTTTTATTTTCCCAAGGGTAAAAAGAGAAATTGGACCTCAAAAGTTGTTGTACAATTTATCCTGAGTGCGGTGATACCCCACATGTGGGGGGAATCACTTTTTGGGTGCACGGCAGGGCTCAGAAGAAATGGAGCACAGTTTGACATTTTCAAGCTAAAATTTGCTGAAATTCAGATTGGACGCCATGTCGCGCTTGGCGAGCCCCTGATGTGCCTAAACAGTAGAAACCCCCCACAGGTTGTTAGGAGTCGAGTTTCCTCTGCTGCACAGGGGAAATCTCGATCCGTGTCTGCTGCGGTCTCCCATTCTGCATCGGCCGCAGTGGAGCCTGCTCAGCAGAGACGTCGCTCCCAGCGTCTCACTAAGACTGATTCTGTGCAAAGGGTTACTACTGGCTCTCCTGGCTCTGCTACTGTACCCTGCACTGATCTGCGGCGAGCAGGCTTTTCTGGGACTAAGTCCTACTTTGCACAGACTGAGCATGCCCAGGGCAAGATCTCTCAGTGGAGATCTAGGGTCACATGCTCAGGTACTGCAGCGATTTCCATTGGTCATTCTCACAGAAGGTCCTGTAGGTGCTAGAACTAAGTTCTGCTTTGCACACTGAGCATGCCCAGGGCAAGATCTCTCAGTGGAGATCTAGGGTCACATGCTCAGGTACTGCAGCAATTCCATTGGTCCTTCTTTGAAAGGTCTTATTCGTGCTGCAGCTGTTTAAGGCTTGCATGGCCGCACGGCCATGCGCTAGTATCCTCTTATGTTATGTGCTTTGCGCCAGTGTGGTCATGTGTTTGAATGTGTTCAGGGACCCGGCTGAAATAAGCCCCTAGAATGCTGGCACCTCCGGTGAGGAGATTGTGTTTAAGTGTGCTCAGGGACCTGGCTGAAATAAGCCCCTAGAATGCTGACACCTCCAGCGAGGAGTTTTGTGTGCATGCATGACCACTCACTGCTCACATCTGGGTAGTTGGCCTGTGCCTCTGTGAAAGTCTAACAGGGCACAGAGCTTTGCCTTCTCGGCTGCTCTGTGAAGCTAACAGAGCTGGTTTATACCGCCATAGAGTGCCGCCATTTATTTAGCAGCAGGTTCTTTCCTGCACGGTGGATCCCGGGTTGCGAACGCACCAATCCCACTCAATAAATATATTCAGTGCATTCTGGCAACCCTAACACAAGTGACCACATTTTGGCAACTAGGCCCCCTAAGGAACTTATCTAGGTGTGTGTTGAGCACTTTGAACCGCCAAGTGCTTCACAGAAGTTTATAATGCCCGGGTGTGAAAATAAAAAATCCTACTTTTTCCACAAACATGATCATTTAGTCCCCATTTTTTTATTTTTCCAAGGGTAACAGGAGAAATTGGATCCCAGAAGTTGTTGTACAATTTGTCCTGAGTATGCTGATACCCCATATGTGGGAGAAAATTACTGTTTGGTCACACTTCGGGGCTCAGAAGGGAAGTAGTGACGTTTTGGAATGCAGACTTTGATGGAATGGTCTGCGGGCATCATATTCCATTTGGTGAGCTCCTGATATGCCTAAACAGTAGAAACCCACCACAAGTGACCCCATTTTGGAAACTTAACCCCCTAAGGAACTTATCTAGGTGTGTGGTGAGAATTTTGAACCCCCAAGTGCTTCACTAAAGTTTATAACGCCAGGGCGTGAAAATAAAAAATCACAAAAATTATATTTTAGTCCACAATTTTTTATTTTCCCAAGGGTAACAGAAGAAATAAGACCCCAAAAAGGTGTTGTCCAATTTGTCCTTAGTACGCTGGTACCCCATATGTGGGAAAAAACTGTTTGGTCACATGGGGACTGGGAAGGGAAGCAGTGAAGTAGTGCATGGAGGTGTGGTACAATTTGAAGCAATCCTTCCTACACAGGCCAGGTTTGTCAGGGCAGGTGTCAATTGATAGATGGTGTCCTTGCGTATTCCTCTTTTGTAGCACCCTCGGCACCTTTTTTGCGGCTTACCTTTTCTTCCAGTTGTCGGAACCACCCCCGGAAAATGCTGACTTGGTACAATACGACCACCCTCAGTTCCGGAAGTACTGGGGCCTGCTCCTTCCCTCGTGCCAAATATCAGGGCCTTAACCACTGCCTCTTGGAACTGAAGGTACGTTATCCATGTGGCGTGCACATCATGACAGCAGGAAAGCATTGAGCATTGCCATTTGTACGATGTACATGGATAGCTTTTTGTACCACACCTTGGCCTTTCTCAAAGCACTTTATGGTTGGAGGAGTTGATCAGAGAGATCAAAACCCCCTGTTATGATGCGGTGGTCTAGGAGCAACATGAAACGAGCTCTGAAGGAAGTGGTAACTGTACTGACCGCAGTCCCTAAGCTCAACACAACACTAGAAGTAGCCGTGGAATGCTCCTAACTCTCCCTAGGCATCTCGTCACAGCCTAAGAGCTAACTACCCCTAAAGACAGAAGCAGGAAAACTATCTTGCCTCAGAGAAAATCCCCAAAGGATAGATAAGCCCCCCACAAATAATGACTGTGAGTGGAGAGGAAAAAGACATACACAGAATGAAACCAGGATGAGCACAGGAGGCCAGTCTAGCTTGATAGATAGGACAGGATGGAATACTGTGCGGTCAGTATAAAACACAACAAAAATCCACGCAGAGTTTACAAAAAAATCTCCACACCTGACTAAAGGTGTCGAGGGTAAATCTGCTTCCCAGAGCTTCCAGCAAGACAGAATTAATTCATACT
Organism: Ranitomeya imitator; assembly: GCF_032444005.1. Lineage (NCBI taxonomy): Eukaryota > Metazoa > Chordata > Amphibia > Anura > Dendrobatidae > Ranitomeya > Ranitomeya imitator. Next base: position 700,931,742 of record NC_091283.1, read on the forward strand.
GATAACGCTGGACAAACATAGAAAGCACTGAACGGATAATTCCACAATCTGTGAACAGAAAAGCGCAAGCAAAAACTTAGCTTTGCTGAACTGGTCAGGATAACAGGGAAATCCAAAGAGATGTGAATCCAACCAGGAACCATTTACAAGTGGCACTGGCTGAAGGAACAGCCAGGCCTAAATAGCCGAGCAGAAGAGACGATAAGTGGAGGCAGCTGATGACAGCTAACTCCAAGGAGCAGCCATACCACTTGAAACCACAAGAGGGAGCCCAAGAGCAGAACTCACAAAAGTGCCACTTACAACCACCGGAGGGAGCCCAAGAGCGGAATTCACAACAGCCCCCCATGTTCTTGTTGAACCCCAGAGCACAGTCCGGTTTGCTGACCTGTGTAGAGGTACCTCGTACAGTGCTGAGGGTGCTGCCATCACCGTGTATGGTGGTCAAGAGAAGGACATCCCTCTTGTCCTTGTACTTGACCACCAGCAGGTGGTCACTACATTGGGCTCTGTTCTCACCTTTTCTGAGCATCTGCCTCAGTAGCGACTTTGGGAGGCCTCTCTGATTTTTATGGACAGTACCGCAGCCTGCGGTACCTCGCGCAGAGAGGGATTTGTAGAGTGGGATGCTGGAATAAAAGTTATCGGTGTAGAGGTGATAACATTTATCCAGCAGTGGGTGCACCAAATCCCACACAATTTTCCCACTCACTCCCAGGACAGGGGGACACTCAGGGGGTTCAATCCCGGTGTCCTTCCCTTCATAGACTCTAAAGTTGTAGGTCTACCCTGAGGTACTCTCACACAGCTTGTAGAGTTTGATTCCGTACCTGGCCCTCTTGTTTGGCAGGTATTGACGGAATATGAGCCGTCCCTTAAAATGATAATTCATTTTACTCATCCACGCAGATATCTCTTTGGGGCATGTACACTTCAGCAAACATTTTGCTGAAGTGTTCGATGACCGGCTGAACTTTGAACGGACGGTCAAAGCTGGGGTCATATCGTGCAGGATACTGTGCATTATCGGAATAATGTAGAAATTAATGGATGGCCTCAAAATGCGTCGGGATCTTGACCATTTGGAACACTGGAGTGTTGTATAAAATATCAACACTCCAATATTGCGGAATTTCTGGCTTCTTCAGGATACCCATATGAAGGACCAGGCCCCTAAACTGCATAATATCAGCTGCGTCTACAGGAGACCAGTTAGAAAATGATGAACTGGGGTTTTGCTCCAAAAATTGCCGAGCATACAAATTAGTTTGCTCCACCATGAGGTTAATAAAATCCTCAGGGAAAAAGACTTTGAAAAAGTCTATTTCTGAGAGGCTGGTGGTGTCAAACTTGATTCCAGATTCTGCCACAAAATCAGGAATCAGTGGCTTGTAATTTTCGGGGCCAAGGTCCATATGGGGTCCGAAGAGGGGCGCGCTGGTTCATCTTCAGGAGTGGGCACTACTTCATCTTCATCTTCATGAATGGTGGACACTGCTTCTGTCCTGCGACGTCTGCATAGCGGTTTCGCAGGACTTCAGGAGGAAGATGATGAGGAGGAACAGGATGAAGGATCTGAAGAGTAAAGGAATGTGGGATACTCTCCATCGCTATCATTGTCGGAGGCAATGAAACAATATGCCTCCTCCAATGAATAGGGCTATTGGGACGAACGGGACGAGCGGGACTTTTTTGTGAGTATTTTGCTTGGCTGTACTTTATTGGTAACTATGTGTACGTGGGGGGGCATAGTGTTTGGTGAAAACTATTCTGAAAAGAAAAAGCTAAAGGAAAAAATCAAATAGGGAGGAAAAAAACTTGTGAAAGGAAAAGTCTAAAACAGCAGGCCCTAGCTCTGATAATTAAACCGGTCACTTATCAAAGTTCGGCGGCTGCTGGGTGTGCGAACGGTGATGTGAAAAAAAAGGAAAACGTTAGGCACGAGAACTCTGATAAGTGAACCGCGTCACTTATCAAAGTTCGGCGGCTGCTGGGTGCGCGCACGGGGATGTGGAAAAAAAAAAGAAAAGGGAAGGCATGGGTTAGATGCAGCAGCTGGGTGCGCGCACAGGGATGTGTAAAAAAAAAGAAAAGGGAAGACACGGGTTAGACGCAGTGGCTGGGTGCGTGCACAGGGATGTGGAAAAAAAAGAAAAGGGAAGGCACAGGTTAGACGCGGCGGCTGGGTGAGCACACGGGGATGTCAAAAAAAAGAAAAGGGAAGGCATGGGTTAGACGCGGTGGCTGGGTAAACGCACGGAGATGTGGAAAAAAAAAGAAAAGGGAAGGCACAGGTTAGACGCGGAGGCTGGCTGAGCACGGGGGGGGTGAAAAATAAAAGTGAGCACGAGTGCTGATCGGTGAAGAGTGTCACCAATCAACGCTCGGTGGCGCTAAGGGGGGTGAAAAAGAAAAGCGAGCACGAGTGTTGATCAGTGAACTGCATCACCAATCAACGCTCGGCGACTGCTAAATTTTGGGCATGGAGGCGGCACAAAGTGGGGGTGGAGGGGGAAAGGGAAGGGGGATTGGGGGAAGGGGGGTATGAAGAGAGATCGGGCGGGGATCAACTCTTATGGTTGTAGTCTCTCTTCTTTCTTCTGTTTTCTTTCTTCTTTCTTTTTTTTTTAGCAAGAATTGTGGTGTCACAGGCTACTGTGGCAACACAAGTCCCAGCACAGGAGGGGATCTCTCAGCGTGACCCCTCTGCAGGAATGCTCAACTAGTGTGAGGATTCCTGCAGAGCAGTCAGGCAGGTCAGGGACAGGTGAGACTGGTCATAGAGCGGTCATACCGCTTCTGTGACCTGCGATTGGTGGGATCGATGATCACATCGATCCCACCGATCAGAGGAGGCCCTGGTGATGCCTGTGTTGCTAGGCACCGGCCTATGATCGGAGCTCACAGCTCCGATCCTAGGCAGGTAACCGGTAGGTCACCGGCAAGTCACCATCAGGGCACAGCGCAGTCACACCGCTGCTGTGCCTCGTGATTGGGGCGATCGAGATCTCATCGATCGCACCAATCAGTAGCTGCAGACTCCGGAGTAGGATTGGTGCTATTACAGCACCGATCCAGGAAGTTACCGGCAGGGCACAGCATGGTAACACCGCCACTGTGGCCTGCGATTAGCATGATCGATATGATCTTCGGTCACGCCAATCCGGGGGGGTTTTGGCCGATGCCTAGCATTACCAGGCACCAAGCCTAGGATCGAGTACATCAGTACTCGATCCTAGCCTGGGACCTCAATGTTTCAGCCAATCTGATTGGCTGACACAATGAGAAAGGCTGTTAATAATTGAACAGCCAATCACAGCGATCGGGAGGTCAGGGGGCAGAGACAGGCCCTGGGATGCCGACACCATCTTCCTTCAGGTAAGACGGTGTTCGAATTTTAATGCGATCACTGCGACTTAAGTTGCAGTGTCGCATTAAAGAGCATCCCGGTGGTCATACGGGCCCAGGCCACATCAACGGGATAGTACGTCAGATGCCAGAAAGGGGTTAAACAAAAGGTAAAAACAACCTAACTCATTTCTGTTGTGATAAGCGCCCTTAGACATAGGATGTCAGCAAGTGAATAAGAGCTAGTATAAAAAAGCACGAGATCCAATCAAAACACAAATGGTAATTACATATAAACACAGAAGGTGATCAAATTTTGACAGACAAGTAGTGTTGAGCATTCCGATACTGCAAATATCGGGTATCAGCCGGGGGTCCACCGTGCTGGAGAACCTGCTGCCAGCAATGGCGGCACTATATGGTGGTATGAACTGTTATTTCAAAGAGTAGCCGTGAAAGCAAAGCACTGCGCCCTGTTAGACTTCATAGAGGCACAGGCTAACTGCCAAACAGAGAGCAGTCAGTGGTCATGCATGCACACAAAACTCCTCGCCGGAGGTGCCAGCATTCTAGGGGCTTATTTCAGCCATTTCCCTGAATACATACAAACACACAATCTCCTCGCCGGAGGTGCCAGCATTTTAGGGGCTTATTTCAGCCGGGTCCCTGAACACAATCTTACATGACCACACTGGCGCAAAGCACATAACTTAGAAAAATAATAGCGCATGGCCGTGCGGCCATGCAAGCTTTAAATAGTTGCAGCACGTACAGGACCTTTCTAGAAGGACCAATGATAGGCTGATACAGAGCCTGAGCACCTACAGGACCTTCCTGGAGGCTCAATGGATTTAGCTGCAGTATCTGAACATGTGACCCTCGATCTCCACTGAGAGATCTTACTCTGGGCATGCTCAGAACGGGAAAAGCAGGACTTAGTCCTAGAAGCGTCTGCTCGCCGCTGCCCAGCACTGGCTTCAATGGCAGAAGCAGGAAAAGCAGCAGTAACTCTTTGTACAGAGTCAGACTGAGCGAGACGCTGGGACTGATGCCTCCTCTGAGCAGGCTCCACTGCGGCAGGAGAAGAATGGGAGACTGCAGTGGAGATGGCCCGAGATTCCCCCTGTGCAGAGGTGGGAACTCAACCCCTAACACATACTACATACTACAAACATACTACATACAATACATTACATACAATACATACATATAGACATACAGTACATATAACATAGAGTACATACTCACCATCACTTGTCACTTTGTTCCCTGAAGCCAGTGTCATCTGTAAAAAATATAAAAATAACAAACAACCAATATACTCCCTCATCCGCAGAAATCCACGAGTGCCCACGACAATCTTCCATGGAGAATGGCAGCATCAGCTGATGCGACCGCTCTCCAGGAACACAATGATGGGAGGAAGGTATCCTTCCGCACTGTATTCCTCCGCCGCTGTAAAAAAAAAGTCCCTAGTCTCAATTTTGGCATTGCTGTGTGAGAAAATTGTTGGCACAACAACCAATGGATGAAAACCGAGCAGAACTGAGTGTCCAAACTGTGGTACTAGGCCCAAGACTAATAACTGGATTAGATGCAGTAAAAATAGAGATACAGAGGCGGTATAGTTTGTTTCACAGGCGGGCTACTCTGCTGACGTGCAGACACTGCTCCTAGGCCCAAAAATATTAACTTGATTAGATGCAGTTAAAATAGAGATACACAGGCGGTGTAGTTAGTTTCACAGGCGGGCTACTCAGATGACTATCAGACAATGCTACTAGCCCAAAAGGATTGGCTGAGCTAGATTACACCAAATGCTGTGACAAACACTTGCACAGCACTGGCACAGACCTGCCTGGCAAACAGTGCTATGATCTGCTGTAACCTACTCTGAAAAGGGCTGATATTACAACTAGTCCCGACTCCTCCCGACTCCCTAAACCTATGTCTCTGACAATTCGCTCCAAAAAAACATTCTTTGTCTGTATAGTTGCCACAGCAGCACTGGTGCCGTCTAACACTAAGCTGCAGCAGTGAGGAAATGGTGGCGATGGGGCAAATGGCTGGTTCTTATTGGGCAAAGACATGTGACATACACAGCCAATGACACATGCCCTTGCTTGTGTGCATCACATGCACATTGCTGTGTGTGTGCGCACTGCTGATAGGCTGACTGTTGTGAATTCTGCTTTTGGGTTCCCTCCAGTGGTTGTAGGTGGGAATGCAGTTGTCCCTGAGTTGCAGTCTTGGCCAGGTGTATCTGCTGATTGCAGTTCTGACTGGGATATTTAGGTGTGCAGGATTCATTAGTTCTTGCCAGTTGTCCATGGTTCTGGGAGGTTTTGGATCTTTGTCTGGTTCCTCCTGCCTTGCTGCCAATTCAGCAAAGATAAGTGTCTGGTTTTTGTTTCTGTGGCACACATGCTGTGTGCTTAATAATTCTGTGCTATTCATTTGTTTTCTCTTGTCCAGCTTAGATTGTGTCAGTGTTTTCTCAGTCTTGTTGGATTCTCTGGAGTTGCAGATATACGCTCCACATCTTTAGTTAGTTGGTGGAATTTTTTGTATTTTCTGATGTGGATATTTTTGGAAGGTTTTTACTTCTGACCGCTTAGTATTCTGTCCTATCCTTTCCTGTTTTAGCTAGAGGGGCTTCTTTTGCTAAATCCTGTTTCCTGTCGGCGTGTGTCTTTTCCTCTACTACTCACAGTCAATATTTGTGGGGGGCTGCCTATCCTTTGGGGTTCTGCTCTGAGGCAAGGTAGATTTCCTATTTCCATCTATAGGGGTCTTAGTCCTCCGGCTGTGTCGAGGTGTCTAGGATTTGTTAGGCACACCCCACGGCTACTTCTAGTTGCGGTGTTAAGTTCAGGATTTGTGGTCAGTACAGGTTCCACCAACTCAGAGAATGTTCCATGCGGCTCCAAGGTCACCTGATCATAACAGTACAACTGGCCAATAATGAGTTAAATGCATCTCAGAAGAAGGGAAGAAAGGTGTTGAGCCATTTTTTTTCTGCACTCTGCTTTCTCTTCTTTTCCCTCTTTATCTCTGGGTGGCTGAGGAGTCTTGTGCTAGCATGGATATTCAGGAATTAGCTTCTCGTGTGGACCAGCTTGCTGCTAGGGTACAGGGTATTTCTGATTATATTGTTCAGACTCCTGTTTTAGAGCCGAAGATTCCTACTCCTGATTTGTTTTTTGGTGACAGGTCCAAATTTTTGAGTTTTAAAAACAACTGTAAACTGTTTTTTGCTCTGAGACCTCGATCCTCTGGTGATTCCATTCAGCAGGTTAAAATCATCATCTCCCTGCTGCGTGGCAATCCACAGGATTGGGCATTTTCCCTGGAATCTGGGAATCCGGTTTTGCTTAATGTAGACCCCTTTTTTCAGGCTTTTGGATTATTATATGATGAACCTAATTCTCTGGATCAAGCGGAGAAGACCTTGTTGGCCCTGTCTCAGGGTCAAGAGGCGGCAGAATTGTATTGTCAGAAATTTAGAAAATGGTCTGTGTTGACTAAATGGAATGATGATGCTTTGGTGGCAATTTTCAGAAAGGGTCTTTTCGAATCCGTTAAAGATGTTATGGTGGGGTTTCCCACGCCTTTCGGTCTGAGTGATTCTATGTCTCTGGCCATTCAGTTTGACCGGCGCTTGCGGGAACGCAGAACTTTGCGCGCTGTGGCGTTGTCCTCAGAGCAAATTCCTGAGCCAATGCAGTGTGATAAAATTCTGTCTAGAATGGAACGACAAGGTTTCAGATGTCAGAATAGGTTGTGTCATTTCTGTCTGCCCTAAACGGACAAAGAGGATTGCCAGTTCATTTACCATCAGTACTGTACAACCTAAATTTCTGTTATCTGTGTCCTTGATCTGCTCATTGTCATCATTTTCTGTCATGGCGTTTGTGGCTTCAGGCGCCGCCTTGAACTTAATGGACTTTGAATTTGCCAGGCGTTGTGGTTTTTCCTTGCAGCCTTTGCAGAACCCTATTCCTTTAAGGGGCATTGATGCTACACCCTTGGCTAAAAATAAGCCCCAGTTTTGGACACAGGTGACCATGCGCATGGCGCCAGCCCATCAGGAAGATTGTCGATTTCTGGTGTTGCATAATTTGCATGATGCTATCGTGCTGGGTTTTCCGTGGTTGCAGGTACATAATCCTATGTTGGACTGGAAGTCTATGTCTGTGAATAGTTGGGGTTGTCAGGGGATTCATAATGATGTTCCTTTGATGTCAATCTCCTCTTCTTCCTCTTCTGAAATTCCTAAGTTTTTGTCTGATTTTCAGGATGTATTCGATGAGCCCAAGTCCAGTTCCCTTCCACCGCACAGGGATTGTGATTGTGCTATTGACATGATTCCAGGCTGTAAGTTTCCTAAAGGCCGACTTTTCAACCTGTCTGTGCCTGAACATACCGCCTTGCGGAATTATATTAAGGAGTCTTTGGCGAAAGCACATATTCGGCCATCTTCTTCACCGTTGGGAGCGGGATTTTTTTTTGTTGCTAAGAAGGATGGCTCCTTGAGACCCTGTATTGATTATCGCCTCTTGAATAAGATCACGGTCAAGTTTCAATACCCTTTACCTTTGCTTTCTGATTTGTTTGCTAGGATTAAGATGGCTAGTTGGTTTATTAAGATTGACCTTCGGGGGGCATATAATCTTGTTCGTATTAAGCAGGGTGATGAATGGAAAACTGCGTTTAATACGCCCGAAGGTCATTTTGAATATCTTGTGATGCCATTCGGGCTCACTAATGCTCCATCTGTTTTTCAGTCCTTCATGCATGATATCTTCCGGACTTATCTTGATAAATTCTTGATTGTATATTTGGACGATATTTTGATTTTTTCCGATGATTGGGAGTCTCATGTGCAACAGGTCAGGATGGTTTTTCAGATCCTTCATGACAATGTTTTGTTTGTGAAGGGGTCTAAGTGTCTCTTTGGGGTGCAGAAGGTTTCTTTTTTGGGCTTCATTTTTCTCCCTCATCTATGGAGATGGATCCGGCTAAGGCTCAGGCCATTCATGATT